>NC_074712.1:39959723-40315973 GCF_947242115.1 Biomphalaria glabrata | reverse complement strand
TGATTCAAAATAAGTTAACAAAAAATAAGATAATGTTTTAAAAAAAAAGTCCTACAAATTTTATGTAAAAAATACTTTTCAATGAACAAAGAAACATTTCACATCTACTTTTAGTTGGCAATATCCTTTTTAAAAAAAAAAACAAATTACAATGCACTTGCCTACAAAAATGAAAACTGAATAAAGCCCTCTGATATCAATGCCATTTTTTATAAACAAAAAATAAATAAGTTGA
This sequence comes from Biomphalaria glabrata, assembly GCF_947242115.1. Taxonomy (NCBI): domain Eukaryota; kingdom Metazoa; phylum Mollusca; class Gastropoda; family Planorbidae; genus Biomphalaria; species Biomphalaria glabrata. Next base: position 40,315,738 of record NC_074712.1, on the reverse strand, counting down.
TGCAAAGAATAATTTAAATTCTTTTGACTTCATTGACTTCTATAACCAATATACATGATAGATACAACATTCAACATCACAATGACAAGCACATTCAATGAATATTTTCTCTAGAATCTCATTTGACATACTGACTTCAAACAACTAATGGGTATGGAATGTTTTTAAATGTTGTTTGAATCCTGTTTTTCTATTAGTAAAGTAATGACATGTTACCTTTTTTTTTTAAATTTCAGCTAGTTAGTCTTAAGACATGATTTACTTTGATTCTTTAAATTTAGTTGTTTAAGGGAGATATTATTATATAAAGAAATAGAAATATAATTTTTCTGCTAGCATTTCTGATATTTTGTCTAAGAATAGGTAAAAAAAAAAAAAAAATTATAAAATGTGGAGAAAGTAGAATTCTATCTTGTTTTTTGTTTTTTTAAACTAATTACATTGTAGAAAAGAAGAGAAAAAAATTACCTTTCCTCTAGTTATGTAATAGTTCATAGTGACATAGTTTACATTGATAGTTATGAGTTCAAAATATTTTGTCTACATAGAATTAAACAGGAATTAAACAGGATCTACTTTATTAGTGCTCTGTCTTATTCTGCCACAAGTTTTTTTTCCAATTTAACTCAACATAGAGTTCATATACTTGTCTAAATTTATCAGAACATTTTGGTAGTTTTAAGTTCAACTAATGGGCAACATTCTGTATAAATTTTTTATATTTTTTTTTATTTCAAACTCAGTATAAGTTTTAGTATCTATTTTTTTTTCTATTTTTCTTAACTTTGCTTTACCTTTAGCTTTAGCTCAATTAAGGAATCTTTTATGAAAGGGGACTTATAAGTAGTAAGCTTGTTCATTTATTTAAATTGATATTTTTAATACGCTTTTTTTTTGTTTTACTTTTTACCTTCATTTCAAGTCAATGGTTTCATTTGGCAAAATGTCTAAATAGTGAACATTCACTAAGGAGGGATGGTAGAACTTATCCATTTTGTTTTGGGGGGAAATGATTCAATCATCAAAGAATTTTCATACACAATATAAAGTAGAGATTATGCTGCAATACTATCTGCAAGTTTGATCTATCACAATGTGTAATTATACTGTCATGAAAGGGACACAAAATAATAATGATAATAATAAAACATTAACAAAAATATTACAATAGTAAAAAAAAAAGGTATTATGACTTCTATAAAAAGTTCAAATCTAAACAATTTTTAAATTATATGTAACTAATAATGTTTCAAATTAAAATTCTTATTTTCTTATTTTCATTGATACTGTTTTATCTTTTTTGTTTTGCTGTTATGATATTTATCATGTAAAAAAATGTGTTTGTTAGTCTTGTGAAAAGTATGCTAAGAAAATACAAACTGTTTTTTTCTTCTTCTGATCAAAAGCATCACATTACTAATTTAGATTAAAAAAAAAATTAATGAAATTGTGCAGTTTTACTGTAATCAGGTCCCAATTGGTTCAAAATATCAAACATTTATACCAGACATACCCACCTTATTATAGTACTGAATATATATATATATATGTGTGTATATAAACACCAAACATTAAATGTCGGCAACAAAGACTGGAGTCTACAGAGATCAACCCGTACTTCAAATATAATACATTTGGTGGTGTGGCAGTGCCACAGAACTGTGCCATTATGATTGATGGCGAATGACAACATCTAACCCTCAAGGCGACATCTTAAAATCAGCAAATCATCTTATCATTAATTATTTCTTTTTCTTTTCCAGTTAGCAAATCTTTATTTCAGCTTGCTGTATACAAATCTTCACTTTCATATCAGTAATATTTGACTTTTTAAAAAAAATAGGCCAATTGACAAGATTAACCCATCATGCGTAGTAAAACTGTAAATATGCCAATGATACCGAAATAACAGCAAAATTACAAGGTATATAATCTACAAGGTAGAAATTGTAAAAAAAATTTAAAATTGTATTCTTATGTTGGGAACAATACAAAAGACTGAGGAAGTTCTTTCATTTTCTATGTGTAAACATCTAAGACTATTCTACTTTTAAGTTTCTATCCTTACATGACTATTTCCGGGTTGCATTTTTTCTTACTATCACACAGCATCCAAGAACCACAACTTCTCCAAACATTGTCCCCTTTCCCAATTATCACCCTTCTGATACAAAAACATGTAGCAAAGTTTGCGCGTAGCTCAAGTCTGTGCCCGGTATCTGAGTGGATCAAATGTATGAAATCAAATTGAGTTGATGGTTTGTAACAAAACTCTAAGACTTGTATGATCACAACTTTGGGGGCCCGTCCCTTCATCTGTTGTCTTTGATTGTTTGGTAAATCCAGTCCAAGTAGCTGGACACTTTCGTATAGATGCCATACTTGCCTTTCTTCCCACAACCTTCGCCGTAGCTGGTCACGCCATAAAGATAGTATCTCTCCTGGTGCTCATCGTAGTCACTGCACAGCAGAGGCCCGCCGCTGTCTCCGGCGCAAGAGTCGATCCCTCCTCGCTTGTACCCAGCACAGACCTGGCTGGAAGTAATATTATACTCAAACACCCTGCGGCATTTCTGGTGCCGCACCACGGGAACCTGTGCCTCCTGGAGAGAGTCTGAACCGTAGATATGCGTGTTCTTCAGTTTGCCCCAGCCAACGATGGTGCAGGGTTTGTTGCGCTTGGGCTTAAAGTCCTCAGGCGGGAGGCAGGCGAACCCGGGTTGGGTGAAGGCAGATGGGGGATGGCGAAGTTTGATCAAAGCGATGTCGTTGGTGATGGTCTGGTAATCAAAGTCTGGATGAGGAAATTCACTTTCAGGACGAATATCTTCTTGCGTCGAGTCAAACTTCTGATAGATAGAAATATAAACATTATTTTAACGAAACTAATAGTAGTAGCCTACTTAGTAGAATGGTATTAAAATAGTATGTCTATTTTAAAATCTTCTTTTTTTAAGACCGAATCAAAGCCAAATTAGCCAATCGTCATAGTTTTCTATTTAGGTGATCCTTAATGAACGATCCTGCTTGTAGCCCTCTGGAGCTAGTCTAGTCCACTTCTGAAATGTCTACTTTTAGTCTTGTAACTACTGACCTACTTTTGTCATACAGCACCAACTTCTTGTGTACACATAATTCAATAAGAAATAAATCACTTTTTGTGAAATTTTAACAAGACTTTTGGAATTGTATTTTGCGTTCGAGTTTTCCAGGATTTTAAAGAATGTACTTTAAACAAATTTTATCAATGAATCACTCTAAATATATCAATGAATCACTCAAAATATATCAATGAATCACTCAAAATATATAAATGAATCACTCAAAATATATCAATGAGTCACTCAAAATATATTAATCAATCACTTAAAATATATCAATGAGTCACTCAAAATATATTAATGAATCACTTAAAATATATCAATGAGTCACCCAAAATTTAATAATGAATCATTCAAAATATATCAATGAATCACTCAAAATATATCAATGAATCACTCAAAATATATAAATGAATCACTCAAAATATATCAATGAGTCACTCAAAATATATTAATCAATCACTTAAAATATATCAATGAGTCACTCAAAATATATTAATGAATCACTTAAAATATATCAATGAGTCACCCAAAATTTAATAATGAATCATTCAAAATATATCAATGAATCACTCAAAATATATCAATGAATCACTCAAAATATATCAATGAATCACTCAAAATATATTAAGGAACCAAAAAACTTTAATGGTGTGCTCTTTTTTTTGTTTTCTTCTCAAGGAAAGAATTTAAATGTACACTAATTACTTTCTCAATCAATTAGAATCTCGTCTGCCAGAATAAAGAAAGACTTAAGTTGATTAGTGCCAGCGGTCTGAACAGATTTGAATGACTCCTAGGTCTAGACCTTTATAGGTTTTTCTTCGTATAACATCGCTGTCTTATATTGGGGGGAAATAGGAATACGCACTCTAATCAAATTTCCGTTTGATTGAATCATGAAATGTTATTATCTGCATTAGAAGAGTTTAAAAAATGTCCACTTTTAAATATCTTCCTCTCTCTCTCTCCTCTTTTTTGTCTATTAAATACGTGCATCGATGTAAGATAAAATCCTCTATCTCACTATATGCAAACTTCCACTAATAGATAGAAAAAAAAAAGCTGGCACCTATAGGGAGATAATCATTCTGAAAGAAATAAAACTAGATGGAGGTACATTAGACCAACTTTTCACTATCGAGATCGGCTGCCAAAACTAACATAAGCAAAATAGACAAAGTAACAAACTAATGGACCGAAGATATTAAAAGGAGATATAAATAACAAGAAAATCAGAAAACTTTTTTATAAAGTTTATCTAAGGAGAAGAACTCCACATTTACAACTAGGCTATATATCTCAATAATGTAGAATTCAGTTCCCCTTTTCGATATTAAGCAACGTAATTGATTATATATGGCTCCTTTTGTCTCGAAAGGCAATGGATGCGCCCAAGTGAGTCACTGGTTTTGGCTTAATCTTGAGACGGGGCAGAATCTGGTGTGGCTAATCAAGCCAATTCTAGAACGGCAGACTTTGCCACAATTCGTACATTTGTATGCCTCTGATTTAGGGCTAGCAGACAGGGCAGCTTTCTTTTTTTCCCTCTTGATTAAAGCCGCTTCAATTCTTTTGTTCTCAGCAAGGGTTGTCCCAGCACGCACAGTCTGTCTCCATGCACTCCGGTCTTTGGCTATGTTTTCCCACATACTTTCACTGATGCCCGAGGCTCTCATGTCTCGCTTGCAGACATCTCTATATGTTAGTCTTGGGCGGCCCTTGGGTCTGACTCCTTCCACAAGCTCAGCATATAAGATATCTTTCGGGATTCTACCATCTGGCATGCGGGTAACATGTCCGAGCCAGCGTAATCTCCTTTGTGTCAGGAGAGCATACATGCTGTTCATATTGGCCAATCTCAAAACTTCCTGATTGATTACCAATAACTAACTGACTAATTGGTTAATTTTTTAATTGATTCATGTTTTGTTAGGCACAATAAATAAATGTCTTAAATTTCAACTTGATCCAAGAGTGGGGGTGAGAGAAATAGCGCGTTCAACATTTGTAACAGACAGAAATTCATCAGCGAAATGAAGTAAACTGCTGCTTTGGTGTCGATGATCGAAAGAAGAGAAGCTAAAATCCCTCACCAAATAAACTAAACTGGAAATCAAGAGAAACACCACATTTAACAAGGTTACAAAGACAGTTTGTGTGGAAACACAAACTTAAAATCGGCCCCCGAAGTGGTCCACCCAGGCAGGCTTTAATATTTTCAGAAAGAACATCCAAATGAAATTATATCAAAGACAAATGAGAGATAAGGATGGAGAAAGAAGGTTGACAGATCTTGTGTAGTGCCCCAATGATGCTGAAGATCAAAGGATAGGTGCAAGTGAATGCAAAGTTAGATGTGAACCTGGCCTAATTAGTTCCCGCTTCAGACCTTGTGGTCTATAGGGCAGATGATGTAAAGTTCATCTGTTTTTGTGGCCTACGGTTAACGCGGATGTCATGTAGCCAGCACAACGACCAACCGTCTTTACTTTTCCCCAACTAATGTCAGGTACCCATTAGAGCTGAGTGGACTCAGAGGCGCCTTAGGATTCCAAAGTTGAAAATCCCAGTCTTCATCAGGATTCGAACCCGGAACCCCCGGTTCGGAAGCCAAGCCCTTTACCGCTCAGGCACCGCGCCTCCCCTGGCCTAACTGATGTCTTATAATTGATCTAATTGTTTTGAATAGGCTCAATCTCTTATTCGAATCCTCTATTCTGGTCTATACGATGTAGATACATTTCAGGAAAATGAAGTTTGCAAGATTACTATTCGTTTTAAATTAGGTCTAACTTATAATGCATACTAATTAGCTTTTTCTCTTTAAAAAACTGCTTGCATAATTGTTTTTAAAAATTAGATTTTTCGCTTTCAGAAAAAAAAAAGTAGCCGTTGCATCAGAACTTTGAATGGTCTAAAATATTGTGATGTCGGATTTTCAATATCTTTTCTAGTTAACGAGATATAAAAAAGGCCTACTTTATTCAAGAAGCAGTATACCTAGTGCAAGTATTTTTAATATAAAATCACCCAAGAGAGCATTAGCATATCTAAACAGTAACAATGATAAACATGGATATTATTCTGCATTGACTCCAGGAGAGCACTTATAAAGCCAAGAAAATGAAATCCCAGACCAAGTGGCCAATAACGAGGTAAGAAGACAGTAGTCAGAAATCTCTGGACGACGTGAAAAAGCGGTCAAGAACGGAGCCCCATATTTCCTATCTATCTTTGAAGAACCGATATATCAATCCTAAGTGTAGTTACGCCAGCTGTAGCACTTTTTTAGCGGCCTCCGAAAGGGGAATAGACGATATCAATTTTGTGTGGTCTGTCTCTCCGCCCGTCCGTCCATCCCGTTTAAATCTGCTTAATTAAACGACCAGCACTAAAGTAACTAGCGGGAGGCGAAACCTTTTTTTTTGGTCTCCAAAGACTGACGGGCCAAAACAAATCGTGTGAGAGTGTATAAAGAGCAGCTATAGACAAGGGCCTGATCTAGCGTCCAGATCTATAACTGAGGCCGACGTTCGAAGTATTAGGCTAGATGTCAATTAAATAAGTGTATATTTAAACGTAAATGAAGAATATTGTATTATTATTATTTCTAATACGTAATGAGCGCTAGACATTAATGACTTACAACCCTCCTCCCTCACACACACACACACACTGACCTGCATGTCGTGCTCACCAACTCTTACAATTAATTTTCTCCTTCGGTTGTTTTTCTTAACACAGTGGGCAGCGGTCAAAACCCACCTGGGGGCTATCAATGTACCTCCACAATATTGCTCGTGGAATTTGGTTAATATGGCCACCTGAAACGAGAAACAGATATTGGTTGTTTTATATCTTCATTTTCTAATTATTTTATGCATAAACACACAATCTAAAAAAAATATAAAAAAAATGGAAAATATTATATAACGTAATACTACGGCATCTGTAATACGGTGGATATACAAAATGTAAAACTTAAAATGCGGGGCCTATCATTATCATTTCTTCATCTGTAACTTTCCATCGTCTCACATTTCCGTATCTCTTTGTCAAGATAAATGAGGCGTAGATCTTAAGTAGCTGTAAGTGTACCAGACTTAGTGACTCTGTCAAATGACAGTACAATGGCGTTACTATTGAGATAAATGAGACAGCTGCCATTAAGTCTCCTTAGTTTCAACTGGCTGATAAACCGGGTCAACGGCCAAACAACAAAGAATGTGGGCTACTTCTAAAAGAAATTACATTCTTCCCACAATTTGCGCACCCTTCCCCCAAAGGAAGTACACGACCGCTTGACAGAGAAACATAAGGAGTACACCATGCAGGATTCAAACATTGTATGTGGTATACATGTACATGTATACATACGCGCAGGTAGTACATGTACTGCATATTTATGTTTTAAGTTCATTTGGACAAGGTCTACAGAGATACACCTAGCCAAACTTTGGGAAACACTGACCTAGATAAACTTTAGGAAACACTGACCTAGACAAACTTTGGGAAACACTGACCTAGACAAACTTTGGGAAACACTGACCTAGACAAACTTTGGGAAACACTGACCTAGACAAACTTTGGGAAACACTGACCTAGACAAACTTTGGGAAACACTGACCTAGATAAACTTTGGGAAACACTGACCTAGACAAACACAAAAACAAAATTGATACGGTTGACAGACTGTAAATGGAATGTCCTGCAGTTCTGAAACTTCGTTTATTAAGTTCATAGTGTTGTTTGGACGCACAGAAAGAGAGAGAGAGAAATAGAGACAGATAGAGAGAAAGAGAGAGAGAAAAAGAAAGAGAGAGAAAGAGAGAGAGTGAGATTGAGAGAGAGAGAGATAGAGAGAGAGAGAGAGAGAGAGAGATAAAGAGAGAGAGCTTGGGAGAAGATTGGAAAGATTAAAAAGAGAGACCCCTGCTAATGTAGAGTTTACATTATTGCCTACAGAAACACTACTTTTATCAGCATCAAACTTCCAATACTAATTAAACAGGCCAGATTGTTTAGCGCTATTTATTCTTGTCTTTTTTTTTCGGTAAGGGGGGGGGGTGGAGTGGTATACTAAAATTAACAGATTCTTCTTCAGCTAGCCAGCTTTTTGTTGCAGAGCTGTAACCTCTTCTGCAGCATAAGAATGATCTTCCATTAGAGGATTTTTTTTCAATGCAAAAAGAGCCTCACCACGTAGCACTCAATGAGATGTTTGCTCTACAGGCACACACACAAACACACACACACACTCATACAGGCTAAATCTCACTATTCAACCGAAACACTCATTTAAAAAAATGGAGAAAAAAAAAGTCCAGTAACTCTTGTTATTTTTTTGTTTCCCAATACCGTAGCAACATTTACTACGGTTCTGTAAGACCTTATATAATCACACCTTTACATTGGTCATGACCAGACTGTCTCACATTGCTATCGATTTAACGTTCTTCCTATCCATGGGGAGCGCTGCCCGCATTCATGGCTCGAGATTCAAATGATTTGAATGCCAGTTTAAAGTGAGCGCCAGCATTTGAGTTGGTTTCTTTTTTTTTTTGGTTCCATTCTGAACTCTAGTAGTTGCATTCAAGTGCACTCAATGGCGTTGCCAATATAAAATTCGTTCATAATTTGCCACACTAGCACATTTTGTGTATGTTCTTTCGGCCAGTAATAGCCAGACTGTTTCTCAAACAATATATGGAACTAGGTATTCACACACATATATGTGTGTATATATATATACACATAAAATATATAAACACATGCACACCAATCTGCAAAAACAAGTCCTATACATTTTAGTAGGTTTATAATATGATGTGAAGCTTACATAAATATAACCTCAGCTTATGGCGCCAATACGAATCTTAATTCAACTTATAGCACCAATATGAATCTTAATTTAACTTATAGCACCAGAGTGAGTAGATAGACAGACACAGAGTGAGTTGATAGACAGACACAGAGTGAGCTGATAGACAGAGACAGAGTGAGCTGATAGACAGACACAGAGTGAGCTGATAGACAGACACAGAGTGAGCTGATAGACAGACACAGAGTGGACCTTAAATATTGCCGAGGTGGTAAAATTATACAGCGCATAATCCTTCACCTCCCCCCCCCCATTTTATTTCATTCTTTGCTCAGGAGCCTATATTCAAAAGCGTTGAGACCAGCATTTCACTGTCAGTTGAGCTTCAAGTAGATTGAACAACTTACAAACATAAAGCAATAGTTGTAGAAACGTGTCCAGACGAGATTAGTTCTCAAATTATTACTCTTCTATTTTAACCCTTAAAGTGCTGAGCAGTTTTACAATATAAAATGGAATTACAATTATGATGTTTAGAGGCTAAACTACCACTCGCGTTTTAAGGGTTAAGAAGCTACAAAACGAGACATTAAATAGGAATGCATTTTTTGTCATCACAATACAATACTGGTCACGTGTGTTCTGAGTTTTTTGAATGACGTCATTTAGTTTTTGTTTGGAATTCACTCCCCATTGCTCTTAGACAGACAACACTAGATTCAAGAAGAACATTAAGACCTATCTTTTTTTTTAATTAGTTTGTCATTTGAGCTCTCGTGTTTATCTTTGTCATGTTATCACAGCGCCTTGAGCCTACAACATGTTTGTTAACAGCGCTTTATACATTATAGTGTTATTATTAATATTATGTTTTACTTTTATTATTTATGAGGGAAAATTCATATTTATCTACTAGGATACAATTAAAATAAAGTTTTTATTTCTCGATTACTGCTTCCTAAATAAGGTTACCGGACGTCCGCCCAAAGGAAGACAGATAGGAAGACCTTACAAAATAAGAACAAACAAAAAAAAACAACAACACAATACTCATACAAAAACAAGACAAAGTTAAGTTGAACAAATTAGTCTAAGAATTTGAATTGATGAGACGCACAAGTAGATCATTGGCTGTACAACTGCAATATACAGTATTCTAGTTCTCAGACGAAGTCTTGGTTTCTCCAGTACTTAGAATAATGTTTCTGATAGATTCAATGGAGAGTGCACTTCTAGCTCATAGTTTCAATGGAGAGTCTACCTCTAGCTCATAGATTCATTGGAGAGTGCACTTCTAGCTCATAGATTCAATGGAGAGTGCACTTCTAGCTCATATATTTAATGGAGAGTGCACATCTAGCTCATAGATTTAATGGAGAGTGCACCTCTAGCTCATAGATTCAATGGAGAGTGCACTTCTAGCTCATAGATTCAATGGAGAGTGCACTTCTAGCTCATAGATTCAATGGAGAGTGCACCTCTAGCTCATAGATTCAATGGAGAGTGCACTTCTAGCTCATAGTTTCAATGGAGAGTCAACCTCTAGCTCATAGATTCAATGGAGAGTGCACTTCTAGCTCATAAATTTAATGGAGAGTGCATATCTAGCTCATAGATTCAATGGAGAGTGCACTTCTAGCTCATAGTTTCAATGGAGAGTCTACCTCTAGCTCATAGATTCATTGGAGAGTGCACTTCTAGCTCATAGATTCAATGGAGAGTGCACTTCTAGCTCATATATTTAATGGAGAGTGCACATCTAGCTCATAGATTTAATGGAGAGTGCACCTCTAGCTCATAGATTCAATGAAGAGTGCACTTCTAGCTCATAGATTCAATGGAGAGTGCACTTCTAGCTCATAGATTCAATGGAGAGTGCACCTCTAGCTCATAGATTCAATGGAGAGTGCACTTCTAGCTCATAGTATCAATGGAGAGTCAACCTCTAGCTCATAGATTCAATGGAGAGTGCACTTCTAGCTCATAAATTTAATGGAGAGTGCATATCTAGCTCATAGATTCAATGGAGAGTGCACTTCTAGCTCATAGATTCAATGGAGAGTGCACTTCTAGCTCATAGATTTAATGGAGAGTGCACCTCTAGCTCATAGATTCAACGGAGAGTCTACCTCTAGCTCATAGATTCAATGGAGAGTGCACTTCTAGCTCATAGATTCAATGGAGAGTGCACTTCTGGCTCATAGATTCAATGGAGAGTGCACTTCTAGCTCATAGATTTAATGGAGAGTGCACCTCTAGCTCATAGATTCAATGGAGAGTGCACTTCTAGCTCATAGATTCAATGGAAAGTGCACTTCTAGCTCATAGATTTAATGGAGAGTGCACTTCTAGCTCATAGATTTAATGGAGAGTGCACCTCTAGCTCATAGATTCAATGGAGAGTGCAATTCTAGCTCATAGATTCAATGGAGAGTGCACTTCTAGCTCATAGATTTAATGGAGAGTGCACTTCTAGCTCATAGATTCAATGGAGAGTGCACCTCTAGCTCATAGATTTAATGGAGAGTGCACCTCTAGCTCATAGATTCAATGGAGAGTGCACCTCTAGCTCATAGATTCAATGGAGAGTCTACCTCTAGCTCATAGATTCAATGGAGAGTTTACCTCTAGCTCATAGATTCAATGGAGAGTGCACCTCTAGCTCATAGATTCAATGGAGAGTGCACTTCTAGCTCATAGTTTCAAAGGAGAGTCTACCTCTAGCTCATAGATTTAATGGAGAGTGCACTTCTAGATCACAGATTCAATGGAGAGTGCACATTTAGCTCATATATTTAATGGAGAGTGCCCTTCTAGCTCATATATTTAATGGAGAGTGCACTTCTAGCTCATAGATTCAATGGAGAGTGCACTTCTAGCTCATATATTTAATGGAGAGTGCACTTCTAGCTAATAGATTCAATGGAGAGTGCACTTCTAGCTAATAGATTCAATGGAGAGTGCACCTCTAGCTAATAGATTCAATGGAGAGTGCACTTCTAGCTAATAGATTCAATGGAGAGTGCACATCTAGCTCATAGATTTAATGGAGAGTGCACCTCTAGCTAATAGATTCAATGGAGAGTGCACTTCTAGCTCATATATTTAATGGAGAGTGCACCTCTAGCTAATAGATTCAATGGAGAGTGCACTTCTAGCTAATAGATTCAATAGAGAGTGCACTTCTAGCTAATAGATTTAATGGAGAGTCTACCTCTAGCTAATAGATTAAATGGAGAGTGCACCTCTAGCTAATAGATTCAATGGAGAGTGCAACTCTAGCTAATAGATTCAATAGAGAGTGCACTTCTAGCTAATAGATTCAATGGATAGGGCACCTCTAGCTAATAGATTCAATGGAGAGTGCACTTCTAGCTAATAGATTCAATGGAGTGTGCACCTCTAGCTAATATATTCAATGGAGAATTCACCTCTAGCTAATAGATTTAATGGAGAGTGCACTTCTAGCTAATAGATTCAATGGATAGTGCACCTCTAGCTAATAGATTCAATGGAGAGTGCACTTCTAGCTAATAGATTCAATGGAGAGTGCACCTCTAGCTAATAGATTCAATGGAGAGTGCACTTCTAGCTAATAGATTCAATGGAGAGTGCACATCTAGCTCATAGATTTAATGGAGAGTGCACCTCTAGCTAATAGATTCAATGGAGAGTGCACTTCTAGCTAATAGATTCAATGGAGAGTGCACCTCTAGCTCATAGATTCAATGGAGAGTGCACCTCTAGCTCATAGATTCAATGGAGAGTGCACCTCTAGCTCATAGATTCAATGGAGAGTGCACTTCTAGCTCATAGATTCAATGGAGAGTGCACTTCTAGCTCAAAGATTCAATGGAGAGTGCACTTCTAGCTAATAGATTCAATGGAGAGTGCACTTCTAGCTAATAGATTCAATGGAGAGTGCACTTCTAGCTCATAGATTTAATGGAGAGTGCACCTCTAGCTCATAGATTCAATGGAGAGTGCACTTCTAGCTCATAGATTCAATGGAGAGTGCACTTCTAGCTCATAGATTTAATGGAGAGTGCACTTCTAGCTCATAGATTTAATGGAGAGTGCACCTCTAGCTCATAGATTCAATGGAGAGTGCACTTCTAGCTCATAGATTCAATGGAGAGTGCACTTCTAGCTCATAAAATTAATGGAGAGTGCACTTCTAGCTCATAGATTCAATGGAGAGTGCACCTCTAGCTCATAGATTCAATGGAGAGTCTACCTCTAGCTCATAGATTCAATGGAGAGTTTACCTCTAGCTCATAGATTCAATGGAGAGTGCACCTCTAGCTCATAGATTCAATGGAGAGTGCACTTCTAGCTCATAGTTTCAAAGGAGAGTCTACCTCTAGCTCATAGATTTAATGGAGAGTGCACTTCTAGCTCATAGATTCAATGGAGAGTGCACCTCTAGCTCATAGATTCAATGGAGAGTGCACCTCTAGCTCATAGATTCAATGGAGAGTCTACCTCTAGCTCATAGATTCAATGGAGAGTGCACTTCTAGCTCATAGATTCAATGTAGAGTCTACCTCTAAATCATAGATTCAATGGAGAGTGCACCTCTAGCTCATAGATTCAATGGAGAGTGCACTTCTAGCTCATATATTCAATGGAGAGTACACTTCTAGCTCATAGATTCAATTGAGAGTGCACTTCTAGCTCATAGATTCAATGTAGAGTCTACCTCTAAATCATAGATTCAATGGAGAGTGCACCTCTAGCTCATAGATTCAATGGAGAGTGCACTTCTAGCTCATATATTCAATGGAGAGTACACTTCTAGCTCATAGATTCAATTGAGAGTGCACCTCTAGCTCATAGATTCAAATAAGAGTCTATCTGTAGCTCAAAGATTCAAATAAGAGTCTATCTGTAGCTCAAAGATTCTAATAAGTGTCTATCTGTAGCTCATAGATTCAAATAAGAGTCTATCTGTAGCTCAAAGATTCAAATAAGAGTATCTGTAGCTCAAAGATTCAAATAAGAGTCTATCTGTAGCTCAAAGATTCAAATAAGAGTCTATCTGTAGCTCATAGATTCAATGGAGAGTGCACCTCTAGCTAATAGATTCAATGGAGAGTGCACTTCTAGCTCATATATTTAATGGAGAGTGCACTTCTAGCTCATAGATTCAATGGAGAGTGCACTTCTAGCTCATATATTTAATGGAGAGTGCACTTCTAGCTCATATATTTAATGGAGAGTGCACTTCTAGATCACAGATTCAATGGAGAGTGCACATTTAGCTCATATATTTAATGGAGAGTGCCCTTCTAGCTCATATATTTAATGGAGAGTGCACTTCTAGCTCATAGATTCAATGGAGAGTGCACTTCTAGCTCATATATTTAATGGAGAGTGCACCTCTAGCTAATAGATTCAATGGAGAGTGCACTTCTAGCTAATAGATTCAATGGAGAGTGCACTTCTAGCTAATAGATTTAATAGGGAGTCTACCTCTAGCTAATAGATTAAATGGAGAGTGCACCTCTAGCTAATAGATTCAATGGAGAGTGCAACTCTAGCTAATAGATTCAATAGAGAGTGCACTTCTAGCTAATAGATTCAATGGATAGGGCACCTCTAGCTAGTAGATTCAATGGAGAGTGCACTTCTAGCTAATAGATTCAATGGAGTGTGCACCTCTAGCTAATATATTCAATGGAGAATTCACCTCTAGCTAATAGATTTAATGGAGAGTGCACTTCTAGCTAATAGATTCAATGGAGAGTGCACTTCTAGCTAATAGATTCAATGGATAGGGCACCTCTAGCTAATAGATTCAATGGAGAGTGCACTTCTAGCTAATAGATTCAATGGAGAGTGCACCTCTAGCTAATAGATTCAATGGAGAGTGCACTTCTAGCTAATAGATTCAATGGAGAGTGCACATCTAGCTCATAGATTTAATGGAGAGTGCACCTCTAGCTAATAGATTCAATGGAGAGTCAACTTCTAGCTCATAGATTTAATGAAGAGTCCACCTCTAGCTCATAGATTTAATGAAGAGTCTACCTCTAGCTCATAGATTTAATGAAGAGTCTACCTCTAGCTCATAGATTTAATGAAGAGTCTACCTCTAGCTCATAGATTTAATGAAGAGTCTACCTCTAGCTCATAGATTTAATGAAGAGTCTACCTCTAGCTCATAGATTTAATGAAGAGTCTACCTCTAGCTCATAGATTTAATGAAGAGTCAACTTCTAGCTCATAGATTCAATGGAGAGTCTACCTCTAGCTCATAGATTTAATGAAGAGTCTACCTCTAGCTCATAGATTTAATGAAGAGTCTACCTCTAGCTCATAGATTTAATGAAGAGTCTACTTCTAGCTCATAGATTTAATGAAGAGTCTACCTCTAGCTCATAGATTTAATGAAGAGTCTACCTCTAGCTCATAGATTTAATGAAGAGTCTACCTCTAGCTCATAGATTTAATGAAGAGTCAACTTCTAGCTCATAGATTTAATGAAGAGTCTACCTCTAGCTCATAGATTTAATGAAGAGTCTACCTCTAGCACATAGATTTAATGAAGAGTCTACCTCTAGCTCATAGATTTAATGAAGAGTCTACCTCTAGCTCATAGATTTAATGAAGAGTCTACCTCTAGCTCATAGATTTAATGAAGAGTCTACCTCTAGCACATAGATTTAATGAAGAGTCTACCTCTAGCTCATAGATTTAACGAAGAGTCTACCTCTAGGTCATAGATTTAATGAAGAGTCTACCTCTAGCTCATGTCCACTGTGCGCAACATATCACTATCAGAGAGACTGTGTATGTAGGGATGGCTCTGTAAGACATATCACTATCAGAGAGACTGTGTATGTAGGGATGGCTCTGTAAGACATATCACTATCAGAGAGACTGTGTTGGTAGGGATGGCTCTGTAAGACATATCACTATCAGAGAGACTGTGTTGGTAGGGATGGCTCTGTAAGACATATCACTATCAGAGAGACTGTGTTGGTAGGGATGGCTCTGTAAGACATATCACTATCAGAGAGACTGTGTTGGTAGGGATGGCTCTGTAAGACATATCACTATCAGAGAGACTGTGTTGGTAGGGATGCCTCTGTAAGACATATCACTATTAGAGAGACTGTGTTGGTAGGGATGGCTATGTAAGACATATCACTATCAGAGAGACTGTGTTGGTAGGGATGGCTCTGTAAGACATATCACTATCAGAGAGACTGTGTTGGTAGGGATGGCTCTGTAAGACATATCACTATCAGAGAGACTGTGTTGGTAGGGATGCCTCTGTAAGACATATCACTATCAGAGAGACTGTGTTGGTAGGGATGGCTCTGTAAGACATATCACTATCAGAGAGACTGTGTTGGTAGGGATGCCTCTGTAAGACATATCACTATCAGAGAGACTGTGTTGGTAGGGATGGCTCTGTAAGACATATCACTATCAGAGAGACTGTGTTGGTAGGGATGGCTCTGTAAGACATATCACTATCAGAGAGACTGTGTTGGTAGGGATGGCTCTGTAAGACATATCACTATCAGAGAGACTGTGTTGGTAGGGATGGCTCTGTAAGACATATCACTATCAGAGAGACTGTGTTGGTAGGGATGGCTCTGTAAGACATATCACTATCAGAGAGACTGTGTTGGTAGGGATGCCTCTGTAAGACATATCACTATCAGAGAGACTGTGTTGGTAGGGATGGCTCTGTAAGACATATCACTATCAGAGAGACTGTGTTGGTAGGGATGGCTCTGTAAGACATATCACTATCAGAGAGACTGTGTTGGTAGGGATGGCTCTGTAAGACATATCAATATCAGAGAGACTGTGTTGGTAGGGATGCCTCTGTAAGACATATCACTATCAGAGAGACTGTGTTGGTAGGGATGGCTCTGTAAGACATATCACTATCAGAGAGACTGTGTTGGTAGGGATGCCTCTGTAAGACATATCACTATCAGAGAGACTGTGTTGGTAGGGATGGCTCTGTAAGACATATCACTATCAGAGAGACTGTGTTGGTAGGGATGGCTCTGTAAGACATATCACTATCAGAGAGACTGTGTTGGTAGGGATGGCTCTGTAAGACATATCACTATCAGAGAGACTTTGTATGTAGGGATGGCTCTGTAAGACATATCACTATCAGAGAGACTGTGTTGGTAGGGATGGCTCTGTAAGACATATCACTATCAGAGAGACTGTGTATGTAGGGATGGCTCTGTAAGACATATCACTATCAGAGAGACTGAGTATGTAGGGATGGCTCTGTAAGACATATCACTATCAGAGAGACTGTGTATGTAGGGATGGCTCTGTAAGACATATCACTATCAGAGAGACTGTGTATGTAGGGATGGCTCTGTAAGACATATCACTGTCAGAGAGACTGAAGGATGACTTTGAAAACTTGGTCATCTCAAAATATATTATGCGTTGCGCGGGAAATCGGCAAAAGAAAAATCACTATTTTGTAACTTAATGACTGGAGACTTCTTCACTATGTCAGTAAAAACTTTTCGAAATGCTACAAATCTAGCAGTTTCAGATGTCACAACATCAATACAGCAAAAATAGTAGGGTTTAAGACTTTGGGTCATCACGCTTTGCAATAAAAAAAAATCATCAATATAATCCTTAATATTCTAAAAATAATGTACCAAATCTGAACCCTACTTCCTTCCGTAGCTTGATGGCCTACACTTATAGCCCACTTCATGACACACAATGATTGAATGTGTACAGTGCACGCAATGCGTTAGTCCAATGGAGATATAAACTTATTTTTGGGCGCAGTTGATTATTCTATAACAATATTTCAAATAAATGTTTAGTGTTAATGGCGAACTTCCCGAGTCCATCAGCATATCATGGGAAGTGACAGACTCCTACGTAATAACTATAAATAAAAGCTTCGATTAGGCGGGAGGGGGGGTCTATACAAACTAAAGGGACTATTGTTTGTTAATTAGGAACATGTCTGTATATCAAAAACGTAGGAACTCAAGGAAGTTGTCAGTTCTCAAAATATGTCGCGAAATCTTTAGTTTAAAAAAGTAAAAGAAATGTGCCAATTTGATTTCAATTAGGTTAACCATCGACTTTGGAGTAATTAAACTATCTGTCGATATTCAGGTATCGGCCTAATTAGATTATGTCGACTTTAAGGCTTTAATGAGCAATTAGTCAAAACTTTCAGTGGTAATTCGGCCATTTGTTGACCAGATAAAGCCTACACAAGAGTTGCTTTCCTATAGCATAAAAAAGATGAATAAGTTTTTAAAAGTTTCTATCTATATCTTCTACCGTGCGTCCACTATGTTCTGAGGGCCACCTTTATGGGTGCTAGTGTGAATGATTTGTTTTGAAATTGGTAACCAAAATTTGAATATTTCTTCGTTATTTTGGGATTATATGAAAATCGAGTAAAACAATAAAAAAAAAAAAAAACAATTCATTGTTTAGGCACAAACTCTCGTAGAAATGTCAGTATCGTCATCCCCAGCACACACACATAAACGCACACGCATACTAACATAAGCAGGGCCGGCCTTCAGAATAGGCACACTAGGCAGCCGCCTAAGGCTTCCGTTGGTGGGGGCCTCGCACTGGACGAAGAGATGTTTTGTAGAGAAAAATTGTTAAACATGGATCGAATAGCAAAATTCTATGGCTCTATGTCTAGAATAGACTCTGTCTACTATAGCTTTAAGTCTCTATGTCTAGAATAGACTCTGTCTACTTTAGCTTTAAGTCTCTATGTCTAGAATAGACTCTGTCTACTTTAGCTTTAAGGCTCTATGTCTAGAATAGACTCTGTCCACTAGCCTATAGCTTTAAGGCTCTATGTCTAGAATAGACTCTGTCTACTATAGCTTTAAGGCTCTATTTCTAGAATAGACTCTGTCTACTATAGCTTTAAGGCTCTATGTCTAGAATAGACTCTGTCTACTATAGCTTTAAGGCTCTATGTCTAGAATAGATTCTGTCTACTAGCCTATAGCTTTAAGGCTCTATGTCTAGAATAGACTCTGTCTACTATAGCTTTAAGGCTCTATTTCTAGAATAGACTCTGTCTACTATAGCTTTAAGGCTCTATGTCTAGAATAGACTCAGTCTACTAGCCTATAGCTTTAATTCTCTATGTCTAGAATAGACTCTGTCTACTTGCCTATAGCTTTTAGTCTCTATGTCTAGAATAGACTCTGTCTACTAGCCTATAGCTTTAAGGCTCTATGTCTAGAATAGACTCTGTCTACTATATCTTTAAGGCTCTATGTCTAGAATAGACTCTGTCTACTAGCCTATAGCTTTAAGGCTCTATGTCTAGAATAGACTCTGTCTACTTGTCTACTAGCCTATAGCTTTAAGTCTCTAGTATGATTCAAGGTTTTATTCACGAAGGTTTAGATCTACTAGCTAGAATTGAACTCTTTTGTTGATTTAGATATAGATACAGGAGCAGGGGAAATCTGGGTGTCAAAATCAGCCAGGGCATTTCTATACCATCCGGCCCACAAATATAATGGGCATCCAATTCTAGGTCAACCTGTCCTCTAAATCCGTAAGTTAAGTTTAATAATATATTGATAACTGTACACGAGCATACAGTGGACTCTTAAGAAGAAATATATAGGCCATGTGTCTCTTTTTAATCGCTAAGCGTGAAGACCCTAAAAGGATGAAGCCTCCAAGTAGCATTATCTACGGACGAAGGCTATTACATTAAGTCGGAAAATGTGTTGAGATTAAAATTTGTACAATTTCGAGTCTGTAAAAGATTTTTTAAACACGACGCTCAAAGGGTCACTTTTATACGAGAATGTCATAGTGACTCTTTTGATGCCCCTACTGGCCCATTTGGGTACATTTGCCAGTATGCCCATATAGCCTGTCCGCCCCGGACGGTTTAGAATTCATTTCTTTTTGTTCGTCCTTAATTTTTATTTTTTCCATTTTATTTGGGGTCACCCTATTCCCTTTGTCTGGTGCCTCCTTATTCGCTTCGCCTATTGCCTAAGGCCGGCCCTGACATAAGTATACACACACACATACACTTACACAAGTACACACACACACTCAACACAAAGAAACGCCTTTTTATCAACTTTATCGATTTCCTGCTTTTCAAAAACAAGCACACCCACAAACACACATGTACATAAACACACGCACGCAAACACAACTTTGCACACGCAAACACAACTTTGCACACGCAAACACAACCTCGGACACGCAAACACAATCTCGCACACGCAATGCAAAAAAAAAGTCCAACTAAAGATGTCTTGACATTATTCACAAGATAAAAACAAAATCGTTCCAGCAAACGAAAGCTGTGTGTGTGTGTGTGTGTGTGAGGGGCATGTTAGAAAGTTAGCAAGTTCTGTCCTTGAATTGCGTACCTACTGTACCTGGCTCATTCTTTTGATTTGCACTAACTTTTTGTTTTTTTAGAAGCAACTTTCTGAAGATCAAATTAAAAAATAAACACACAAAAAAACAACATAACTTTAAAGACATTCATTGTCTGCAACTTTCTCTGAGCAGGTTTTATACCAGATATTGTTAATCCAATATTTTCTTTCAGCTCAATTCCAATGCAAAGTAATGCAACAGTAACATCTGAATGATTGTGGAGTGTCGTAGTCGATGAGCCTTAGATACAGCCGAGTTGCAATCAAGAAAGTGAAGACTTCAGTCACACGACTGCTGAATGTTAACGTGGACAGCTTTCGACTAAATCTCTTGCCATGTATAAGCTTGTATGATGTTCATGTTTGCCGAACTAAATCTCTTGCCATGTATAAGCTTGGAAGCTGTTCATGTTTGCTGAACTAAATCTCTTGCCATGTATAAGCTTGTATGATGTTCATGTTTGCTGAACTAAATCTCTTGCCATGTATAAGCTTGGAAGCTGTTCATGTTTGCTGAACTAAATCTCTTGCCATGTATAAGCTTGTATGATGTTCATATTTGCTGAACTAAATCTCTTGCCATGTATAAGCTTGTATGATGTTCATGTTTGCTGAACTAAATCTCTTGCCATGTATAAGCTTGGAAGCTGTTCATGTTTGCTGAACTAAATCTCTTGCCATGTATAAGCTTGTATGATGTTCATGTTTGCTGAACTAAATCTCTTGCCATGTATAAGCTTGTATGATGTTCATATTTGCTGAACTAAATCTCTTGCCATGTATAAGCTTGTATGATGTTCATGTTTGCTGAACTAAATCTCTTGCCATGTATAAGCTTGGAAGCTGTTCATGTTTGCTGAACTAAATCTCTTGCCATGTATAAGCTTGTATGATGTTCATGTTTGCTGAACTAAATCTCTTGCCATGTATAAGCTTGTATGATGTTCATGTTTGCTGAACTAAATCTCTTGCCATGTATAAGCTTGGAAGCTGTTCATGTTTGCTGAACTAAATCTCTTGCCATGTATAAGCTTGGAAGCTGTTCATGTTTGCTGAACTAAATCTCTTGCCATGTATAAGCTTGGAAGCTGTTCATGTTTGCTGAACTAAATCTCTTGCCATGTATAAGCTTGTATGATGTTCATGTTTGCTGAACTAAATCTCTTGCCATGTATAAGCTTGTATGATGTTCATGTTTGCTGAACTAAATCTCTTGCCATGTATAAGCTTGGAAGCTGTTCATGTTTGCTGAACTAAATCTCTTGCCATGTATAAGCTTGGAAGCTGTTCATGTTTGCTGAACTAAATCTCTTGCCATGTATAAGCTTGTATGATGTTCATGTTTGCTGAACTAAATCTCTTGCCATGTATAAGCTTGTATGATGTTCATGTTTGCTGAACTAAATCTCTTGCCATGTATAAGCTTGTATGATGTTCATGTTTGCTGAACTAAATCTCTTGCCATGTATAAGCTTGTATGATGTTCATGTTTGCTGAACTAAATCTCTTGCCATGTATAAGCTTGGAAGCTGTTCATGTTTGCTGAACTAAATCTCTTGCCATGTATAAGCTTGGAAGCTGTTCATGTTTGCTGAACTAAATCTCTTGCCATGTATAAGCTTGGAAGCTGTTCATGTTTGCTGAACTAAATCTCTTGCCATGTATAAGCTTGTATGATGTTCATGTTTGCCGAACTAAATCTTTTGCCATGTATAAGCTTGTATGATGTTCATGTTTGCTGAACTAAATCTCTTGCCATGTATAAGCTTGGAAGCTGTTCATGTTTGCTGAACTAAATCTCTTGCCATGTATAAGCTTGTATGATGTTCATATTTGCTGAACTAAATCTCTTGCCATGTATAAGCTTGTATGATGTTCATGTTTGCTGAACTAAATCTCTTGCCATGTATAAGCTTGGAAGCTGTTCATGTTTGCTGAACTAAATCTCTTGCCATGTATAAGCTTGTATGATGTTCATGTTTGCTGAACTAAATCTCTTGCCATGTATAAGCTTGGAAGCTGTTCATGTTTGCTGAACTAAATCTCTTGCCATGTATAAGCTTGTATGATGTTCATGTTTGCCGAACTAAATCTTTTGCCATGTATAAGCTTGTATGATGTTCATGTTTGCTGAACTAAATCTCTTGCCATGTATAAGCTTGGAAGCTGTTCATGTTTGCTGAACTAAATCTCTTGCCATGTATAAGCTTGTATGATGTTCATATTTGCTGAACTAAATCTCTTGCCATGTATAAGCTTGTATGATGTTCATGTTTGCTGAACTAAATCTCTTGCCATGTATAAGCTTGGAAGCTGTTCATGTTTGCTGAACTAAATCTCTTGCCATGTATAAGCTTGTATGATGTTCATATTTGCTGAACTAAATCTCTTGCCATGTATAAGCTTGTATGATGTTCATGTTTGCTGAACTAAATCTCTTGCCATGTATAAGCTTGGAAGCTGTTCATGTTTGCTGAACTAAATCTCTTGCCATGTATAAGCTTGTATGATGTTCATGTTTGCTGAACTAAATCTCTTGCCATGTATAAGCTTGTATGATGTTCATGTTTGCTGAACTAAATGTTGCCATGTATAAGCTTGTATGATGTTCATGTTTGCTGAACTAAATATCTTGCCATGTATAAGCTTGGAAGCTGTTCATGTTTGCTGAACTAAATCTCTTGCCATGTATAAGCTTGTATGATGTTCATGTTTGCTGAACTAAATCTCTTGCCATGTATAAGCTTGTATGATGTTCATGTTTGCTGAACTAAATCTCTTGCCATGTATAAGCTTGTATGATGTTCATGTTTGCTGAACTAAATCTCTTGCCATGTATAAGCTTGTATGATGTTCATGTTTGCTGAACTAAATCTCTTGCCATGTATAAGCTTGTATGATGTTCATGTTTGCTGAACTAAATCTCTTGCCATGTATAAGCTTGGAAGCTGTTCATGTTTGCTGAACTAAATCTCTTGCCATGTATAAGCTTGTATGATGTTCATATTTGCTGAACTAAATCTCTTGCCATGTATAAGCTTGTATGATGTTCATGTTTGCTGAACTAAATCTCTTGCCATGTATAAGCTTGGAAGCTGTTCATGTTTGCTGAACTAAATCTCTTGCCATGTATAAGCTTGTATGATGTTCATGTTTGCTGAACTAAATCTCTTGCCATGTATAAGCTTGTATGATGTTCATGTTTGCTGAACTAAATCTCTTGCCATGTATAAGCTTGTATGATGTTCATGTTTGCTGAACTAAATCTCTTGCCATGTATAAGCTTGTATGATGTTCATGTTTGCTGAACTAAATCTCTTGCCATGTATAAGCTTGTATGATGTTCATGTTTGCTGAACTAAATCTCTTGCCATGTATAAGCTTGGAAGCTGTTCATGTTTGCTGAACTAAATCTCTTGCCATGTATAAGCTTGTATGATGTTCATATTTGCTGAACTAAATCTCTTGCCATGTATAAGCTTGTATGATGTTCATGTTTGCTGAACTAAATCTCTTGCCATGTATAAGCTTGGAAGCTGTTCATGTTTGCTGAACTAAATCTCTTGCCATGTATAAGCTTGTATGATGTTCATGTTTGCTGAACTAAATCTCTTGCCATGTATAAGCTTGTATGATGTTCATGTTTGCTGAACTAAATGTTGCCATGTATAAGCTTGTATGATGTTCATGTTTGCTGAACTAAATATCTTGCCATGTATAAGCTTGGAAGCTGTTCATGTTTGCTGAACTAAATCTCTTGCCATGTATAAGCTTGTATGATGTTCATGTTTGCTGAACTAAATCTCTTGCCATGTATAAGCTTGTATGATGTTCATGTTTGCTGAACTAAATCTCTTGCCATGTATAAGCTTGTATGATGTTCATGTTTGCTGAACTAAATCTCTTGCCATGTATAAGCTTGTATGATGTTCATGTTTGCTGAACTAAATCTCTTGCCATGTATAAGCTTGTATGATGTTCATGTTTGCTGAACTAAATCTCTTGCCATGTATAAGCTTGGAAGCTGTTCATGTTCGCCGAACAAAGCCTCTAGCCATAGTCTGTAGGAGACTTCCCAGACGAAACCTATTGCGCAAGAAATCTAAAGACTGGCATGGGCTGGACAGACTATGTAAAGAAATAAAGAAAATATCGCAAAACAATGTCTAGACTTGAAGCCACAGGCGAAGCGAAAGGCGGGTAGACCAGGGCGGACTGGCTATACGGGCAAATCCCGCTAGGCCCGTACCCAAATAAGCCCATTGGGTCGCCGAATGGCCCACTTTGAATGTTAATAAATACCTAAAATGTGATTGACTTTAAAAAACAACAACTTATGTTGGGGAAAAAAACTCCACATTTACAACGATGCCACATGTACATTTTTTAAAAATATCAAACAATAAATAAAATACTTTATTACCAGTAATTAATTGACTTATTTGCTAATTTTTTTAGAAACTGATTCATGTTTTGTTATGTGGAAAAATAATTATGGAAGTTTACTCTTGATTCAAGAATGGGTGTAGGAGTTCAGACAGACAGCCAGAGCGAGTTGATAGATGCTCTCTTAATAAGACGAAAGGGATGTCTTTTAGAAGACCAAAAAGTTAGCACGAAGACAATACAGGCGATGGTGTCTGATTGGTGACATTGGATTTTCAATAACGCTTTTCTTTTTTTAAAGATTTAAACGTGCGAGGACGGACAGACAAAAACTAGAATACTGCCCCCCCCCCCCAAGCGGTCACTAAAAATATCTTTCTGTGATGCTATGTTATTTTTCTGTATCAGCGCGCTCTCCCTTTCAAACAACACCCGCATTACCCTCGGCCCATCACGGCCCTAAGGTTTAATCACAACCACTTTATCAAGATATGGGCAAAAGCTAAGTTAATACCACAACTTTGTTATGCTTATGTTTCCACAACTGACCATCAGATCCACAGACAGACTAACGTTGGCCATCCATAACAAAAAGATTAACTCAACTATGTAAAACTAATTCCAATGTCTAAATATCTATAGATCCTCCTCAATGCATACCCCCCCCCCCCATAAACAAAAATGCACAATTCTCCAACCTTAATCATCTACTAACTCCACCCATTTCAACATTAAATCCCACACACCCTTCACATTTCAAGTCCATACTAAAACCACCTGAACTCAGACCAAAGAATTCTATTGAACTGAAAACACTTTCGGCATTCCTCTCCCCTAATGAGTTCATTAAGTCCTCAGCTGGGCTCTGGAACATTGTCCGCACTCATGTATCAGGAATGCAGCGTCACGTGGTTTTCCCACCGTAACGTCGGCGAGGTAACCCCATACTTCATAATAGAATCGGCCCACAGGCCAGCGTGGGTTAGATCCATTTACATTCAAATACCATGAACATTTTTAGCTATTTAGTCACAGCTAGGAGACATGGGAACCTAGCAGACTTAGTGCGATAAACAAAAGTTAACCATCGAACTTTTTTGTTTTGTTTACAGTTTATTTGTTTACCCCCAACATTAAGTAAGACTTTTCTCACACAATCTTTCTCCCACTGGAGTAAGGAATGAGATTGAGGCTAGAAGAAAGGCAGAGGTGGACTTACGATGATTGATTTGTCTTATCAACCCACTTAGTCCCTACCGTCCAATAATAAACCTACGCAGAAAAAAAAGGCTTCAACGCAAATAATAGTAATGATGATAATAATAATAATAATAAGAGGTGAATAGACGTAAAAACACCTAGTCAGCTTCCCCACACCAGTAACCCCACCATAAGTTTCCTAACCAGATACGCCACTTTTTGTTTGACACACTGCTTCTCGGTATTGCTCACATACTGGTCAGGTTCACCGAGTAAATGACATTCTCAAGTCCAGTTGAAATGACCTGATGATGTAGGTACACAACATTCTCAGGTCCAGTTGAAATGACCTGATGATGCAGGTACACAACATTCTCAGGTCCAGTTGAAATGACATTCTCAGGTCCAGTTGAAATAACCTGATGATGTAGGTACACAACATTCTCAGGTCCAGTTGAAATGACCTGATGATGTAGGTACACAACATTCTCAGGTCCAGTTGAAATGACCTGATGATGTAGGTACACAACATTCTCAGGTCCAGTTGAAATGACATTCTCAGGTCCAGTTGAAATGACCTGATGATGTAGGTACACAACATTCTCAGGTCCAGTTGAAATGACATTCTCAGGTCCAGTTGAAATGACCTGATGATGTAGGTACACAACATTCTCAGGTCCAGTTGAAATGACCTGATGATTTAGGTACACAACATTCTCAAGTCCAGTTGCAATGACCTGATGATGTAGGTACACAACATTCTCAAGTCCAGTTGAAATGACCTGATGATGTAGGTACACAACATTCTCAAGTCCAGTTGCAATGACCTGATGATGTAGGTACACAACATTCTCGTCCAGTTGAAATGACCTGATGATGTAGGTACACAACATTCTCAAGTCCAGTTGCAATGACCTGATGATGTAGGTACACAACATTCTCAGGTCCAGTTGCAATGACCTGATGATGTAGGTACACAACATTCTCAAGTCCAGTTGCAATGACCTGATGATGTAGGTACACAACATTCTCAGGTCCAGTTGCAATGACCTGATGATGTAGGTACACAACATTCTCAGGTCCAGTTGCAATGACCTGATGATGTAGGTACACAACATTCTCAAGACCAGTTGCAATGACCTGATGATGTAGGTACACAACATTCTCAGGTCCAGTTGCAATGACCTGATGATGTAGGTACACAACATTCTCAAGTCCAGTTGCAATGACCTGATGATGTAGGTACACAACATTCTCAGGTCAAGTTGCAATGACCTGATGATGTAGGTACACAACATTCTCAAGTCCAGTTGCAATGACCTGATGATGTAGGTACACAACATTCTCAGGTCCAGTTGCAATGACCTGATGATGTAGGTACACAACATTCTCAAGTCCAGTTGCAATGACCTGATGATGTAGGTACACAACATTCTCAGGTCAAGTTGCAATGAGCTGATGATGTAGGTACACAACATTCTCAAGTCCAGTTGCAATGACCTGATGATGTAGGTACACAACATTCTCAGGTCCAGTTGCAATGACCTGATGATGTAGGTACACAACATTCTCAGGTCCAGTTGCAATGACCTGATGATGTAGGTACACAACATTCTCAAGTCCAGTTGAAATGATCTAGTTTCATTGGACGTATTGTTGCTTTTTTTTTGTTTTTTTTTTTAAATTAAAAGATGAGACAGAAATAGAACGCTGTGGTTGAGGTATAGGGCACTTGCCTACCAATCCACTCGTCTCTAGTCAGCGACCTGATATAGTTTGTTTGTTTTTGTCTCAAAGATCGGATTACTGGACGAAAGCCTCCCCCTCCAGTTTTTATACCTTTTCAGCAGCGGCGTAGTCCTTATGTCGCGAGGAGACTCATTACACAGACATATGGAGGCCCACATTGCACAGGATCCAATTGGAGGCCCACATTGCACAGGACCTATGGAGGCCTACATTGCACAGGACCTAAGGAGGCCCACATTGCAGAGGGCCCGTGGAAGCCTACATTACACAGGACCCATGGAGGCCCACTTTGCACAGGGCCTATGGAAGCTCACATTACACAGGACCCACATTGCAGAGGGCCTATGGCGGCCCACATTCCACTTTGTTTTGTTTCTTTAACACTCACGTATTATTTATCTCCATTTTTGACCAAGCTAATCAGGGCCGGTCCTACCGATTGCGGGGCCCTATGCGAAACTAATTGCGCGGGGCGGGAATAAGGGTAAGTGAAAATTAAGATTTTGTATTAGAAAATAAATTCGGCTTTGCATTTTATTCATTCTTTTCTAAGTACAAAATTGCGATCAAGTTAATTTTACTTTACCAATCTTGCAACCTATGGCATATTTATATGCCAGTGACAATAAAAGTAAATACGTATTGGAACTTTCGGTTAAGGGGAAAATTCGTCCGATTATTAGGCTACATTTTATTGCATGATAGCTGACAATGTCTTTTTTTTTTATCGCACGTAGGAATGACGTTTCCCATAATGAATGACACACACAAATGGTAATTTTGTCTTTTTTCATGAGATTTTTATGAGTTTTCAGGAAATTTTAATAAGTGCAGGTTATTTCCAGGAATTTTTCGTATATATTTTGCAATTAATAATTACACATAAAATTAGCGCGGGGCCTATGAAAGCGCGGGGCCCAGTGCAACCGCATAGGTTACAGTGGCTTAAGACCGGCCCTGAAGCTAATCCTATCAACTCACTTTGAGCACGTGATTTCTCCCACTTCTCATTCTAGGCTCAAGTTGAAACTTTGTACAATTATAAATTGCCCGTAGTATTTACCACAAGTGTGAGACCTTAGACATTGTATTCTGCGTTGCTAAAAAGTACACTAAAAGATACACGTGTACAAGTACATAGCTCATCAATAGCTCAGGACTCTGTACAACGGATAAATAAAAAAAAGCTATTCTAGATAGGACGCTTTTTATACCAATTCACCATGCCCTTGTTCTGAGCATTCTGTTGTTGTTTTTTTGTGCAATATATATACCATTTGGAACTGGCAACAGTGGGATAATTCGGTGCGGCTTAACTTGAACTATTCACATATAGTCCTATCTCCAACACAAATATCTTATTTTGGCTCAAAAAATGTGGTTTTGGTGTGGAAAGGTCATGTCATAATTGAAGAATTGAACCCGAGTGTTTACGCTATGGTGTGTGCCTCCTACTGCCTTCACATTTGTTCACGTCGTGGACGTATCTGCCTTTTGTTTCCTTGGTCTATAAAGGTGAGGGACACACACACAAAGTAACAATCCACATTGTTGCATTGAACGACCTTTTTATGACCCCCGAAAAGTTCCTGATCTTCAAGCGACCAACTTTTCAAGGGCATTAACCCAGTACAAAATTCCTCTTACATTTTGATTACCGTTCCTTCGATCACGTGATTTCCGTATGTGTGTATTTATAGAGAGATCTTATCTATTTTAAGATCAATCATGTATCTATTGAGTTATTTCTTTCATTCTTTCTCATTTTTACTTACTGTATCGCAAACTTTTGTTTTTCTTTTCTATCTATCTATCTATCTATCTATCTATCTATCTATCTATCTATCTATCTATCTATCTATCTATCTATCTATCTATCTATCTATCTATCTATCACTTTGTCTGTTTGTTTGTTTGTTTGTCTATCTGGCTGTCTGTCTATCACATTCTCTCTTTCGTGTGTAAGCTTGACAAAGGGAGAGAGAGAGAGAGAGAGAGTGAGAGAGAGGGAGAGAGAGAGAGTGAGAGAGAGAGAGAGAGAGAGAGCAACAGCCTCACAAAAAGTTAGCAAGTGTCTTCCACGCTTATTGGAGAAGACACTATTTATTGAATGAGTAGAAACGTGGCCGCCTCAAGAGGTTCAATTCACATAGTTTGACAGAAAAGTGCAAGCTGGTTAGTGGAATGGCTACACTTATTAGCGCCTGTGTCTAGCTAAGCCAACACTTTCACAAGTGTAACCCACAAAAACATGCCGAAGCAATAAAACAAATTTAGACGAAATTTCAAAGTGAAACAGAAACATGACGGTAAAGGGAAAGTAGAAAAAAAAAAAGATGTTCTCATCTTGTCATTAGCGCAGCACCAGATCCCTGTAAGTTTTCTAGTTGAAACCTATCTTGCATTTCCCCCAGCTTTCCTCGGTAGAAACAAAAAAAACTTTTTGGATGCCCTCAAACGAAGCATAATTAGCAACATCGCGTGACACTTTTGTATTAGTTTACGTTCTTCAGCCGGGCTTTTCACAATTCACCTCAGTGGGGTCCAAGATATCATCATTATAAGAATCCCTGAAGGATGCGCTGTAACACTTATTATTCCCTATCGTCTGCAGAAGATTGGCAGCAGACGGGTAAAACTATGACAGCGAAATCATTCTCTATCTATAATTAGCTGATCATACTAGAAAGAAAATAGGCCGTGGTAGACGTGCCAGTATATAGGTGCCATATGGTAGCCATCCAGTGCTCCTTGCCAGCACTTTTATATTTTTATACATTGACTTGTCTAGAGAACTGATTGCTTTAAGTCACTACATGTTGTACTTAGCTCAGACATGCTACCCAGCTATAAACCTAGATCTAGACGACGACTAGTTATTTAAACATATGTCTCTATACCCGCTGTTCATTGCTTCTTACGGAAAATAAAACAAAACAACAACTCTGGAGCCCTATTTCTTTTTCCATATGCTAGGACAAATTCGTACAAGTGCTCGTTCTCCACTAGTGCTGTTAGAGCAGGGAATGGGTTAACTGAATTAGCCATAAAAACCAACGACTTGGCAGAGTTTAAGTCATAGATGAGCATGCATGACTAGATGGACACATGAAATGCTTAGGACTTAATTACCCTTTTTTTGGGGGTAAATTTCTGTAACTTTTAAGATAAGATAGATTATAGATATGCGAAGAGATTGAAGTAATTCCAGTCACTTGATTTCAAAACACAAGCCATCAAAGAGACATTCAAGCAGGAAGTTGGGTAAACACCAGTTCAAAGTTCAAAAGGACTCACTCTTTTAACGAAGAGTTTAAAAATATAGGAAGACGACTATACTAAATAATTCATTAGTCACTTTCTAATGGCTACATGTCCAGGTCAGATGGTAAATTCACGGTGAGATGGAGCGGGGGGGGGGGGGAGAGAAAGAAGAGACTAAACACACACACACAGATTTTTCTTTCCATCTGTCTATCCTTAAAACATCATGTACATTCGTTGTAGGCTCGTTGTTCGCTTGTACTACGCTCGTTGTACTCTCAATGGCGTAGCAAGGTACTCGTGGACCCGTGGACCCGGGTTCAAGACTATGATGGTGGCCCCCCCCTCTGTACGCGTTTATGACAAAAACACATCTAGACATCATGTGCGCATCAGTACATTTGAAAAACATCCTTCCTATTGTGGGTAGCTCAGCTACCTTCTGGAAGTTGTGCTGTAACTATCATCAGTTCAGTTACAACTTCTTATCAGTACGACTAATTCAATTGTGTTATTGTACTATACGCTTATAGCACTTCTTAAAAGTCACTATCGGAGGTTAAAATTAACAAACAAATGTTTTAATATATATTGATTCATATCAGAACAGCTAAACCCCTGAATGAAAATACTTTAATTGCTCCCATCGGTAGGATGTGATTCAGTTACACTGGTAGGATGTGATTCAGTTACACTGGTAGGATGTGATTCAGTTACACTGGTAGAATGGGATTCAGTTACACTGGTAGGATGTGATTCAGTTACACTGGTAGGATGTGATTCAGTTAAACCGGTAGGATGTGTCTCAGTTACACCGGTAGGATGTGATTCAGTTACACCGGTAGGATGTGATTCAGTTACACTGGTAGGATTTGATTCAGTTACACTGGTAGGATGTGATTCAGTTACACTGGTAGGATGTGATTCAGTTACACCGGTAGGATGTGATTCAGTTACACTGATAGGATGTGCCTAAGTTACACTGGTAGGATGTGATTCAGTTACCCTGAGAGGATGTGATTCAGTTACACAGGTAGGATGTGATTCAGTTACCCTGGGAGGATGTCATTCAGTTACACTGATAGGATGTGATTCAGTTACCCTTGTAGGATGTGATTCAGTTACACTGGTAGGATGTGATTCAGTTGCCCTGGGAGGATGTGATTCAGTTACACAGGTAGGATGTGATTCAGTTACCCTGGGAGGATGTGTCTCAGTTACCATGGTAGGATGTGATTCAGTTACCCTGGGAGGATGTGATTCAGTTACAATGGTAGGATGTGATTCAGTTACCCTGGGAGGATGTGATTCAGTTACACTGGTAGGATGTGATTCAGATACACTGGTAGGATGTGATTCAGTTACACTGGTAGGATGTGATTCAGTTACCCTGGGAGGATGTGATTCAGTTACACTGGTAGGATGTGATTCAGTTACACCGGTAGGATGTGATTCAGTTACACTGGTAGTATGTGATTCAGTTACACTGGTAGTATGTGATTCAGTTACACTGGTAGGATGTGATTCAGTTACACCGGTAGGATGTGATTCAGTTACACTGGTAGAATGTGATTCAGTTACACTGGTAGGATGTGATTCAGTTACACTGGTAGTATGTGATTCAGTTACACTGGTAGGATGTGATTCAGTTACACCGGTAGGATGTGATTCAGTTACACTGGTAGGATGTGATTCAGTTACACTGGTAGTATGTGATTCAGTTACACTGGTAGGATGTGATTCAGTTACACCGGTAGGATGTGATTCAGTTACACTGGTAGGATGTGATTCAGTTACACTGATAGGATGTGATTCAATTACCCTGGTAGGATGTGATTCAGTTACACTGGTAGGATGTGATTCAGTTACACTGGTAGGATGTGATTCAGTTACACTGGTAGAATGTGATTCAGTTACACTGGTAGGATGTGATTCAGTTACACTGGTAGTATGTGATTCAGTTACACTGGTAGGATGTGATTCAGTTACACCGGTAGGATGTGATTCAGTTACACTGGTAGGATGTGATTCAGTTACACTGGTAGTATGTGATTCAGTTACACTGGTAGGATGTGATTCAGTTACACCGGTAGGATGTGATTCAGTTACACTGGTAGGATGTGATTCAGTTACACTGATAGGATGTGATTCAATTACCCTGGTAGGATGTGATTCAGTTACACTGGTAGGATGTGATTCAGTTACACTGGTAGGATGTGATTCAGTTACACTGATAGGATGTGATTCAGTTACACTGGTAGGATGTGATTCAGTTACACTGGTAGGATGTGTCTCAGTTACACTGGTAGGATGTGATTCAGTTACACCGGTAGGATGTGATTCAGTTACACCGGTAGGATGTGATTCAGTTACACCGGTAGGATGTGATTCAGTTACACCGGTAGGATGTGATTCAGTTACACTGGTAGGATGTGATTCAGTTACACTGGTAGGATGTGATTCAATTACCCTGGTAGGATGTGATTCAGTTACACTGGTAGGATGTGATTCAGTTACACTGGTAGGATGTGATTCAGTTACACTGATAGGATGTGATTCAGTTACACTGGTAGGATGTGATTCAGTTACACTGGTAGGATGTGTCTCAGTTACACTGGTAGGATGTGTCTCAGTTACACTGGTAGGATGTGTCTAAGTTAAACTGGTAGGATGTGTCTCAGTTAAACTGGTAGGATGTGTCTAAGTTGAACTGATAGAAAGGCTCTGGCTTGGCGTTCAAGATTCATCTAGTTCTTCTTTATTATCGGAATACAAAAATTATAGCAATAATAATTTATAATACGATTTGAAATTAAGCTGTAAATTCATTTTTTCACGTTCTGCGCCAAGTTAAATTGTACGTGAAACACTCGCTTTGAGCGCTCTGTCCAACGCCATTGACACGATTACAAACCATGACAACGATGACGCTTATATAGCGGGGGGGGGGGGGGGGGCAAATAGTTCTATGGTTTATGCAGAACATCAACCACTGTCCAATTGTTCAAGAGAAAATGAAAGGCAGAGACAAAGATCTAACTGACTCACTCTGGATCTAGACGTCAGTACGTGACAAGGTTCGGTTCTTTATTTCTGCTTTTTAGTTTACTCGTCACATTCCAATGTGAGACTGACTCAGTCACATTGGAGTTTAAAGGTCATTCAATGTTTACAGACGTCTGCTGTTTAAAGACAAGAGACTTCCGTTCTAGTTCTGACAACTGTATTTCTGCACTCCTACAGGGTTTGGACTCGGAATGTAAAGTCAATATCTGTAGTTCTGGTTCTGTCCCTTTCTCGAAGTACTTTTATCATTTTCTGTTTGATAAAAGTTGTACATCTAAACACGATACAAATATGCCATATACTTAGATGTGAACATATACCATAGTATACTATATACTTTCAAGTGGGATGTCCTTGGCAGTCCTGCTTTGTGAAGTTAATCATTTAATAAGACCAAAAGCAGATGCTGTTCTTATATTAAGCACGATGGAGGCGATAGAGTTTCAATGGAAATTTTAGGCTTTGAACTTTGACCTTGAGAGGTAGCAAAGTTAAAGAAAAAAAAGCAAAAGATTGCATAATATTTACAACATTAAAAACACAAGATATTAATTTATTTTAAAAAATTACTAATCAAACAAGAACATAAAACTGAAATGCTATTTAACTTTAGTTAGGCCAACATTAGAATAAGCATTCTCAAGAAAACATAAAGAAACTAGAACCAATACAAATAGAGCAGTCAGATATCTAAAAAAACGAATATTCAAATTTGAATAGAGTAACACCATAAGTAAAATCACTAAACTTAGAGACTCTTCAGGACAGACTAATCAACAATAATTAGCTATAATACATAAAACTAAGCATATTTTACAAATAAAAAAACAAAACCTAATGAAATACTCAGAAAGACATAAAGATATGATATTTCTGATGACCTATACGACCTATAGACTAATTATAATTTATGAACACTGTAAGCAGTTTTAAAGTATTTAAAAAATCACATTAAGGCGGTAATTTCCTTTAAATTAACTTTACTCTTACCAAATCTGTAATATTATGATTTAATTTCGTGGGCTCAGTTTGTTCTTTAATCACCTTTGTGAATGCAAATACTTGCTCGCGTCAGTATTTGACAGGCATAACAATCTAAAATTCTTTTAAGCAAGATTATAGTTCCAGTAGCTCTACCAGCCATTGACGGCTTAGTTTACTCTAGTTCACTTTATTTAATTGACGATTTCCTAGACACGACTCTGTTTCCTCTGACCATCTGTTGTTTTTTTCTTAGAGTGACTTAAGGCCAATAAGTTCTTAAAAAATTAAAAAATTATCTTTTTTTTTTTTTTTTTTTTTTTCTACCAATGAAAAGCTTAAATAGGTAACATAAAAAAATGTTTATGGTTAACGAAAAGAAAGCGCCTAGAGCAGGGTTGCCCTTCCACTTGGTCGTGACCATCTTGGGGGTCGCCTAAGACCATCGAAAATATGGATTGTTTTTGTCTATTCTTCTATTGTTCTATGTGTGTGTGGGGGGGGGGGGGGTGGCGTCAGAGTGGGGGATTGTAAAAGGGGTGGCCGAGCATAAAAGGTTGAGAACCGCTGGCCTAGACGTTTCTACCATTACACTATGACACAATATTAAGAATTACGTTTAAACCAACGTGTTCTGAGTACTTAAGCTCGATTAGTTTTATAGACATTCCGGTCAATTTGAGCGTCCAAATAGCTAGTAAAATCAATTCCTAGGTAAATTTTTTATGGAACTCGGTTATTATCATGTTTTGTGAACAGGCTTTTCTTGATTTTTTTTCTCGGGGGGACTGCGCCACTTGTAATTGTTCTGCGCCAAATTTGGCGCGTGCGCCATAGGTTGGCTACCCCTGTTCTAGTTTCAATAGTTCAGCCTCAGTAAGTGATTAATAATGTGTTTTATTTTCAATGTTAGGTTCTTCAGAAGTGTCATGGGGGATAAGTGGAAAGGGGAGATGAAACATTAAATTACTAGACACTTAGAACATACTACACATTAGGTCACACTAAAACATGCTATAGTACCAATCATTAGGTCACATTAAAACATGCTATAGTACCAACCATTAGGTCACACTAAAACATGCTATAGTACCAATCATTAGGTCACATTAAAACATGCTATAGTACCAATCATTAGGTCACACTAAAACATGCTATAGTACCAATCATTAGATCACATTAAAACATGCTATAGTACCAATCATTAGGTCACACTAAAACATGCTATAGTACCAATCAATAGGTCACATTAAAACATGCTATAGTACCAATCATTAGGTCACACTAAAACATGCTATAGTACCAATCATTAGGTCGCACTAAAACATGCTATAGTACCAATCATTAGGTCACACTAAAACATGCTATAGTACCAATCATTAGGTCACATTAAAACATGCTACAGTACCAATCATTAGGTCACACTAAAACATGCTATAGTACCAATCAATAGGTCACACTAAAACATGCTAAAGTACCAATCATTAGGTCAAACATGCTATAGTACCAATCAATAGGTCACCTATACCACATCGGCACCAAGAAAACTATGTCACCTCGGCACTCGGTGAAACAGGTCACATTGACACTAAGACACTAGCACATAGGGACGGCCTGAAAGTAGATCTAGTTCACGACCCAAATATGCATCACTTGTTTGCACTTTTCAGCCAACTCATAAAACTTTGAGGTGCGAGGGAATTTAATGTTTTCTAACGCATCCAATCATCAGGTGATTATGAGCTTAATGTTATTAGGAAAGAGAACTCATGTACAAACGCCGAGGTTTCTGAAAATTAAAAAGGAGGGGAGAGTGCAGGATGAACCTCTCTCCCTCTCCTAAACCGAAGAGCTCCTTCACATCCTATCCAGCAATCACGAAGCATCTAGCTACAAATAAGTTGGCTCTTATAGTTCTCTGAAATTCTTTTGGGTATATCTGAAGTTGTGGAGAATATAATATTCATGGTTCTGTCCCTTGACCAAAGTGAAATGCTATAAATAACACCTTTTACGTTTCCGAAAGTGGACCACCAACAAGTCCGAACAAGTGAGCCAACGTGTGTAACTGAAGAACATTTAGGCGAATCTTAATTGCTACACTTTAGCTATCTGAAGCAAACGTATCTAAGAAAACTAATAAATCAGAGGCGGAAAAGAAAAAAAAAGGAGAGGGGGGGGACACACACGAACTGTTCTTTCGTAAGTATAGAAGCAAA
Source organism: Biomphalaria glabrata (assembly GCF_947242115.1). Classification (NCBI taxonomy): domain Eukaryota; kingdom Metazoa; phylum Mollusca; class Gastropoda; family Planorbidae; genus Biomphalaria; species Biomphalaria glabrata. The sequence goes on along the minus strand of NC_074712.1, from coordinate 40,278,531 downwards.
GGACGTTGCAGATATTCCATTCAAAAAGCTGGAATCTAAAAATATGTAACCCTTGGTGTCAGAAGTAAGGTCAGATTGAACTGTTGTAGTGTCAATGACCGGAGATGCCGTGTCTCACCAGGGAGGGCTTGGAGGCTATGACCAACCTCCAGAGACATCGGAAAATTGATTTCAGCGATCTCTTCACCAGCTTCGCAGGGAAGTAACTCTTGGAAAGGGGGAAATAATTCTCAGATAACTTATGATAACTATTTTGTGTGCGACTATGCTCCTTTCTAGTCCTCGTTTCAGACTCTTAATAGACTGCTATCAGAATTTGGCCTAGTATATTGGAAGGTGTAGTGCTAGACATTAACTATCCGATCGGAAATTATTTAGATTTAGGTGCAACTAATTTCAATTCATGATTCTGCTGGTACCATTTTTAATTTTAAAAAATGTTACAGTGATAGGATTTTAGGCACCTAATTTCAATCAGTAACGTACAGCAAGAGACACTATAAAGTGAGTTGGTCAAATGTATAATCTGCATCCGTATGTAACAAAAATCAGTTATATAACCAAACCAAATGACAGTTCGATGACCAAACCAAATTACAATGATCTAATGCCTATAAAGTAAAACAGTCTAAAGGTCTATTTAAAATTATAAATTAGGATATGTTCATAAATATCTTTATTCATATAGATCTTCTTAAGGGGAAGATTATTCGAGTTATCTCAGATGATAAAATCTCAACACAGAAAGCCAAGAACTCACCAATCTCTGGTTTTAGTACTCACTTCGAGATCATTAGTCCATTCCTTTTTTCTCCACTGTCTTATCACACTCTCTCTCACACACACACACACTGAGAGCCACTTCAGGCGGTACTTTGATGAAAGGATTAGGCTGTGTGGGTTCCTCTCCTGATGGCACGTCTAGACGAAGACAGAATGAGGTTTTCTGCCTCGTTCACAATTTGGATTCTAACTACTCCCTAATTGATCTGGTGGCACTCGGGCGACCGAACTTGGGTCACGATGACACGTCTTTCAACGGAACTTGATGTCTATATAAGGAACAAGCAGACAGATTCAAATATTTGCTTTTTTTTTTTTCCTCCACACTTTTTTTTTTAGAAAGTTCTGTCTGAGGATTTCATTTTTATTTCTTTTACCACTTGAGAAAGATTTAGAAAAAGGAGAATTAACTTGAAAATCTATCTATCTATCTATCTATCTATCTATCTATCTATCTATCTATCTATCTATCTATCTATCTATCTAATCTATCTATCTATCTATCTATCTATCTATCTATCTATCTATCTATCTATCTAATTAACTTGAAAATCTGTCTATCTATCTATCTATCTATCTATCTATCTATCTATCTATCTATCTATCTATCTATCTATCTATCTATCTATCTATCTATCAATCTATCTATCTAATCTATCTAATTAACTTGAAAATCTATCTATCTATCTATCTTCTATCTATCTATCTATCTATCTATCTATCTATCTATCTATCTATCTAATCTATCTAATTAACTTGAAAATCTATCTATCTATCCTATCTATCTATCTATCTATCTATCTATCTATCTATCTATCTATCTATCTATCTATCTATCTATCTATCTATCTATCTAATCTATCTAATTAACTTGAAAATCTATCTATCTATCTATCTATCTATCTATCTATCTATCTATCTATCTATCTATCTATCTATCTATCTATCTATCTGTGTATTTGCTGTGTATCTTTGTATCTGTCTCACTTATCTATATAATCGTTCACATGAATCATGTACATACTCTCGAACAGAATGGATTCTTGTTGTGGTGACTTCTCTCTTCTCTTTGTTGTTGTTGTTCTCGGCTACTGTACACTCAAGCTTACATTTCTCTCTCTCTCTCTCTCTCTCTCTCTCTACCTGCTTCTGGCAGTAAGATCTAACCTGGACAATTTGTATGTTGCATTCCTTAACCGACTTTTTTTTTTTGTTTTCTCTCGAATGTTGAGTGTTGCATGGTAAGTGAATGTTGTCATGACACAACGGATAAGAAAGTAGCCCCCAAGCTTCCATTGAGCATGTCCCACAGCTGCCACCATCCAGTTCATGAATGAGACTCACACGTAAAAAAATCCCTAAATCTCAGACACCAAATAATAAAAGCGTTCTTCCCAAGCTAAGCTGAAATATTTAAAGTCGATACTGTGGAATCACGTCAGAAATGTATAGAATGACAACCAGTTCAACAGTTCATTATAGAAGTTAACTGTGTATGTTTACTTCTTTGTAGGTCACATTGGAACGCGTCCTATAGTCCATGTTAGTTTCTTGTTATAAGGTTTGTGTCTTTTCTTGTTAAATATGATCTCTCTCTCTTTCAAATATGATCTCTCTCTTTCAAATATGATCTCTCTCTTTCAAATATGATCTCTCTCTTTCAAATATGATCTCTCTCTCTTTCAAATATGATCTCTCTCTCTTTCAAATATGATCTCTCTCTTTCAAATATGATCTCTCTCTTTCAAATATGATCTCTCTCTCTTTCAAATATGATCTCTCTCTTTCAAATATGATCTCTCTCTCTTTCAAATATGATCTCTCTCTTTCAAATATGATCTCTCTCTCTTTCAAATATGATCTCTCTCTCTTTCAAATATGATCTCTCTCTTTCAAATATGATCTCTCTCTTTCAAATATGATCTCTCTCTTTCAAATATGATCTCTCTCTCTTTCAAATATGATCTCTCTCTTTCAAATATGATCTCTCTCTTTCAAATATGATCTCTCTCTTTCAAATATGATCTCTCTCTTTCAAATATGATCTCTCTCTCTTTCAAATATGATCTCTCTCTTTCAAATATGATCTCTCTCTTTCAAATATGATCTCTCTCTTTCAAATATGATCTCTCTTTTTCAAATATGATCTCTCTTTTTCAAATATATTTCTCTCCAAGTCGAAATGTTTTTCTTTTTTGTGTTTTTCTAAAACTTCCAAATATTTCCAGAAACACATTCCTAGACAAACACAGACATTCACACCGATACACATACACTTGGCGTAGAGACATAGTACATTGGATTCTACGAGTACTCCCTCACACTCTCTCTCTCTCACACACACTATTTCTAGCCCACACACACACACTTTTTCTCGCCTACACACACACACACACACATTTTTCGATGTTTGTTTAGACGACCGATTTGCTAAAAATTTTTCCAGACATAATCACCTCCTAAAAAAAAAAGAATTCCCCAGGGCGATACGTTTCAAGCAGCGGGAGGTTCGGAAGACCATGAAACATCATGGAAATACTGGAGATGCTGTAGTCTTAGACAGAAATAAAATGCTGCAGTACGAGACATGCTGTGGGTATACATTAGAACGAGATTCATGACAGAAATACCGAATACCGTGACACACAAAAGGAGTACTGAATACTGAAACACACGAAAAAAGCACTGCAAACCGTGACATACGAAAATAAATTTAAATAAGACCGATATACACGAAAAAAAGTACTAAAGACCAAATACACCAAAACAAAGTACTTAAGACCTAGACACAGGGGAAAAAAAAGTACTGAAGACTACAACACACGAACAAAAAAATACTGAAAATCGAGGAATGCGAAAAAAAGTACTGAAGTCCGGGAAATTACTGAATAGCGAGACACAAGAATAAAGTACTAAATAACGAGACAGACAAAGGAAATACTGCATAACGAGACACAAAGAAGTACTGTATAACGAGACACAAAGAAGTACTGCATAACGAGACACAAAGAAGGAAGTACTGCATAACGAGACACAAAGAAGTACTCCATGATATAACGAGACATAATAAAGGAAGTACTGTATAATGAGATACAAATAAGGAAGTACTGCATACTAAGACACAAAGAAGGACAGACAGTGATGATAGGTTATGGAGATAGGGTGAAATGATCAAATGCTTGGCAACCATTCCGAAGGTCGAAGGTCAATTTGAGATCTTTAGGTAAAAACTCTATGCCTAAAAAAAAAGGCCACCTTAACAAAAGCTACCCTTTGGAACGCTAAATCTCTAATGTCATTGTCAATTTTATTATTATTTATTTTATTATTTGTACCAGACAGATAGAGATAGACAGAAAGAGTGAGTTGATATATGCTCTATAAAAAAACATTTTGCAAATGGACGCTAACTGCAGAACTACAGAAGAGGATCCTAGCTATAGAATTGAGATGTTATAGAGGGCTCAAAGCCCAAATGGGATGTTCGTAACAGAATCACAATGGCGATTGGGCCCCACGGTAGCCAGCAGACCACTGTCATAAAAATTTTATGGCTATATCACAAGGTCTCCAGAGCTTGAGAAAACCTTCAGGAAACAGAACCGGGGGGGGGGGGCAGTGGGAGCTATTAAAGAGCGACATTGATAAAAGGTCTTCTAATGAGGACAAGAGGAATAGAGGAAGACGTACGACAGACCAAGTGTGGTGCCCTGACGTTTCAACAGATCAAGTGTGGTGCCCTAACGTTTCAACAGAATAAGTGTGGTGCCCTGACGTTTCAACAGATCAAGTGTGGTGCCCTGACGTTTCAACAGATCAAGTGTGGTGCCCTGACGTTTCAACAGACCAAGGTTTCACATCTAACTTTACATTCACTTTCACCTATCCTTTGATCTGCGGGACCGTTGGGGCACTACACAAGATCTGTTAACCTTCTTTCTCCATTCTTATCTCTCATTTGTCTATGATATAATTTCATTTGGATGTTCTTTCTGAAAATATTGAAGCCTGCCTGGGTGGACCTCTTCGGGGGCCGATTTTGAGTTTGTGTTTCCACACAAACTATCTTTTGTAACCTTGTTATGTATTAGAACTCTGTGTGTGTGCTTGTGTATGCTTTTTAGCGGTCCCCGAAAGGGGAAAAGACGCTATTGGTTTTGTGTGGTCTGTCCGTCCGTCCGTCCGTCCCGTTTAGATCTCGTAAACTAGAAAAGGTAGTGAAAATCCGACATCACAATATTTTAGACCATTCAAAGTTCTGATGCAACGGCTACTTTTTTTTCTTTTCTGACAGCAAAAAATCTAATTTTTTAAATCAAGCGTGCAAGCAGTTTTTTCATACAAATACACCACTTTTCCAACTAGTCACTATTAATAGTAACATCAAGGGAGGCTATTAGGTAAGGGAGATGACTATTTACCATATTTTTAACACATTTATGCAAACTGTTCTTACTTTGTTGTGTAAAAAAAAAATAAAAAATTGGAAGATGAAAAAAATGGTTATCCATGGAAGAATGTACAGCTGGATCAGGGCATTCTTAAAAAACAGAACCATCCAAACCCAATTCGAAGGTGCCATCTCTAGTAAAAAAAAAGGTTTGGTAGAAGGACTACCACAAGGTTCAGCCCTTAGCTGCACTCGATTTCTAATCTTGACCTCCCGAACCTCATTTCGGTCAATAAGGCACTTTTCGCAGACGACCTTTTAATTTGGACTACAAAGAAATACCCAGTGCTGACTAGATTCAAAATAAATAGAGCCCTCACAACTTTCTCCACGTATTCAAAATTATTTGATTTGATTTTTGATTTGAGGCACATCGGCACAATTTAGGCCATGTCGTGCCTGCAGTCCCCAGATTCTATACAGTCATATCATTAAAATCAAGGTCTATTCACAGTTAAAATAGTAAAGGTAGTAAAAATTTAAATATTTGGTAAAAATCTAATGTAAATAGTGCATGTTCACAAATTCATAAATCAGATCTTCGTAGATAGCCCCACTTCCCGGATAAAGCCCAGTACCTTCCCAGGGTCGACATTATCAAATAGTGTATTTAAATTAGTGACTCTAAAATATTTCGCCCTGACATCCTGGTATCTGGGGCAATCAACAAGGATATGTTCCACGGTGAGGCGAGAGTCACAGTACTCACAAAGTGGGGGCTCCTCTCTCTTCAGTACAAAAGAGTGCGTGATGTAGGTGTGGCCAATCCTAAGTCTGGACATGGTCGTGCTACCACGCCTTGTCAGACCCTTAGATGTGGGCCGCCACCTGACATCCGCCACAATCTGCCTGAGTTTACTGTGAGTCTCAGCCTCCCATCGGTTCTGCCACTCTCGATAGGTGGCAGAGGCAATACTTTGTCTCAGGTCCGAGTAGGGAATTTGGATTCCTGACACCGCATGATTTAGGGCTCTCTTTGCTTCTCCGTCTGCGGCTTCGTTTCCCTCAATGCCAACATGGGAGGGGACCCAGATGAAGGTGACATCCGTACGGTCCAACAGCTTCAGGCTCTTATGTACCAATGGGATGTCAGTCTTCATCCGCCCTAAAGCTTGCAATGCAGATTTGGAGTCGGAGCAGATTATAAATTTCCTCCTTTCTGATGCTTTTACGGCCATAAGTGCAAGCAATATTGCGTGCAATTCGGCCGTAAAGATGGAGCAGCCATCGGGGAGTCTACGGGAGATTGTTTTGTTCCGAAAGGAGCAGGCACACGCGACCTTTCCCTCCATTTTGGATCCGTCTGTGTAGATGGTGCCACAATCTTCGTAGCTCTCCTGCAGTTCCTTAAAGTGGACTTGTAGTATGCTTGGGTCTGTATTTTCTTTTTTGAAATTGAGGAGGGATAAATTTAATTTGGGTTTATTCATTAGCCAAGGAGGGTTCTGAGGGGTTTCTATTTTAGAGATTTGGTCAATGGGTGGGGTTAAATTTTGGATGGGTTCTCTCATTCGAAGGCCCAACGGCTGTATGACGTTAGGCCTTCGATTGTATAATTCTACCTCTGTGGGGTTAAATATGGAGTCAAAAGCAGGGTTCGTGGGGTTGGATTTTAGCTTGACTATATACTGCATTGCAAGCATTTTCATTCTTATATCCATGGGGAGTTCTCCAGCCTCCACATGGAGACTTGGGATAGGTGATGTACGAAACGCGCCGAGACAGAGACGCAGGCAGCATTTTGTATTGGTTCCAGTATTTTTAGGTACGACTTCCTTGCTGCTCCATATATTATGGATCCGTAGTCTAGCTTGGATCGAATTAGACTCCGATAGAGCAGCAGCAAGGTATCTCTGTCAGCTCCCCAGTCCGTATGGCTGAGTACTCTTAGTATGTTTAATGACTTTTGGCATTTCTTCTTAAGTTCCTTAATGTGGGGGAGAAAATTAAATTTGGAATCTAAGGTGAGGCCTAAAAATTTTGTAGTTTTCACGACAGGGATCTTCTTTTTGTGTATAAATAGTTCAGGGTCTGGGTGAAGTCCCCTTAGATTACAAAAATGCATACTAACTGTTTTGGAGTCTGAGAATTTGAAACCATTATAGTTTGCCCAACCCTGAATTTTGTTTAAACATAACTGTAATTTTCTTTCTAAGGTGTTCATGTTTTTCCCATAAGTGAGAATGACAAAGTCATCAACATACAAAGAGCACTCTATGCCAGGGGACAGCGCATTTATGATGCTATTTATTTTAATGTTGAACAGGGTGACTGACAGAATGCTGCCTTGGGGTACACCCATTTCCTTGTCATGAGTGTCAGAAGCGGAGTTGCCCACTCGAACCTGAAATTTTCGATCTTTCAGGAATTCCTCCACAAAACGGGGGAGGTGTCCCTTAAGCCCCATAAGCGCCAGGTCACGTAGAATGCCATGTTTCCAGGTTGTGTCATAGGCCTTTTCTATATCGAAGAATACAGCTACTAGATGTTCTCTTCTGAGTAATGCATTTCTAATATAAGCTTCCAGCCTTACCAGGTGGTCAGTTGTTGTCCGCCCCTGCCGGAATCCGCACTGGTAGTTTGAGATCACTTTATTCCTTTCCAGGTACCAGACCAGCCTACTGTTAATCATTCTTTCCATGGTTTTGCAGATGCAGCTTGATAGTGCTATTGGTCGATAGTTAGCTGGATCAGAGCCGTCTCTTCCCGGTTTAGGTATCGGTATAACTGTGGCTTTCCTCCAGCTGTTTGGGAAAGCGCCTGTTTGCCACACACAGTTATAGACCCCTAGCAGGACTGCCAATGAGGGTTCGGGAAGGTGCTTGAGGAACTGGTAATGGATTTCGTCTTCTCCAGGCGCTGTCATGTGACTTGTCCAGCGATTCCCTCAGTTCCTCAAGCGAGAACGGTTTGTTGTAGTCTTCATTGTTCTCTGACCTGAAATCAATGGGGTGTCTTTCCTCCCTGGTTTTGACTTTTTGGAACTCTGGCGTGTAGTGTGCAGTGGATGATTTTTCTGCTATTGAGGATGCAAGGCAGTCAGCTATTTCTCTGTGGGACGTGACAGTTCGTCCTTGGTTTTTCAAATGCCCTATTGCATTTGATTCTTTCCCTTTGATTCGCCTTACTGCCTTCCAAACCGCTCTAGCAGAAGTTTTGGCATCCAGACTGCCAACAAAACTTCTCCAGGAATTCCTTTTGGCTGACCTTATGGTTTGTCTAGCCTTTGCTCTAGCTATCCTGTATAGCTTTAGGTTTTCCTGGGAAGGATTCTTTATAAATGCAGCCAGTCGTTTTTTCCTATCGCCAATAGCACTTTTGCAAGCTGTATCAAACCATGGTTTGCTAGGCCGTTTTGGATTTGCAGAGGTTAGGGGTACAACTTTCCTGGCTATACTTAGTAGCTTGCTAGCAAAGGTATCAGCTGGGTTCTGTTCATCGAGGATATTTTCTGTGATATCCTCGGAGCATCTTTTTTGGAATTGTTCCCAATCGGCCTTATTCAGTTTCCACCGCTGAGGTCGTCCCAATGAAGGGAGATTGTTAGTATTGATGATTGGGAAGTGATCACTTCCCCGTAGATCATTGCTAACTGACCATTTAAAGTCGTCCAGAAGTCCGGGGACGTATACGGTGAGTTCAATGCATGTGAGTGATCCAGTTCCTGGGTGCAAGTAGGTCGGTGATGCATCATTAAGTATGCATAAATCATGTTGGAGGAAGATATCCTCCAGCATACGACCTCTTGTGTCGGTATTGTTGGATCCCCACATGGTGTTATGGGCATTGAAATCCCCAAGGATTAAATAAGGCCGGGGGAGTTGTTTCAATAGGTCCTCCATGTCTGTTCGGTTTAATGGAGCGCCTGGTGGTAGATACAGGCTGCAGCAAGTGATAACCTTGTGAAGGGTTATCCTAGCTGCTACGACCTGTAGTGTGGTCTGTAGTTCTACCCTCTCATGGGGGATGCTATCCTTCACAAGGATACAGACTCCACCTGATGCTCTCTCTGCATCCTCAACATTCTTGCTGTAAGCACGGTAGCTTCGGAAGCTGATGCAATCTTTCAGAAATTTTTCCTGTAAGCAGACAGCTACAGGAGTCTCAGAGTCCATCAGTAGCTGCATTTCCTCGTAATTGGCCTTGAGGCCTCTACAATTCCACTGTACAATTCTGGAATCCATGGCTTATTCTAGATGACCTACTTGGAGCTATTTGGCCTTGGGAGGCCCCCGGAGGGGTTTCCCTTTATTCCAGTGACCTTGGTATTTTTATTCTTGGGTTTGGATGGAGAGGAGGACAACCCCCTTTTGGGGGAAGTCTTTCTCTCTGGAGAGGGGAGATCCCTCTGGTTAGAGCGGAGGTTATTTCCTCCTCTCTCGCCTCGGGCATCCTCTCCGCTTTGATTTCTCCCCTTAGGGAGTTGGTCAACCTCTAACTCGGTAGAGGTTGGGGTGTCTGGCTGGGTTCTCTGAGGAGAACCCGTGTCAGACATGATGTCTCCGGGTTCTCCCGGAGTATTGGTTTTGACATGCTGCTCAGTCTCCATGCTCTCATCAGCGAGCACAGAGAACCTGTTCTTTAGCATGACAACAGGGCTTTCTTGTTTCTTCAGAGGTGTGTTCTTTGGCGGTGTTTTCTTCTGAGTTGGAGGAGGAGGAGGGGGTGGTGGGGTCAATGTGTCCGTCTGTGTGGCTATGGATCTTCCTATCTTAGCAACAGCCTGGGCGTAGGTCTTTGTCAAGCCGAATTGGCCCTTGGGTAGGGCCAGTACAGCCGATTTCGCCTGGCTAAAGGTACATCCGTTTCTTGCCTTGTACTCCTGCACGGCAACCTCCTGTTTCCACACAGGGCAGTCCTTGGAGTAGGCTGAGTGGCCAGCTTGACAGTTTGGGCATTTGAACTGGGCTGTGCAGCCCTTGTCCTCATGACCCTCTCCAGCACATCTGGCACACACAGTGTTCCTCTTGCAGACTGCCGCGCCGTGTCCATAACCCTGGCACTTGAAGCACCTCATGGGGTTAGGTATGTAGGGCCTCGCTGGAACTCGTAGGTATCCTGACTTCACATACTCTGGCGGTGTCCTAGTTCCGAATGTGAGGATAATAGTGGCGGTTTTGACCTCCTCACCCTCCCTGCGCCTGGTAATGCGCCGGGCATGGGTGACTCCTTCAATGCCCTCCACTATTTCCTTCTCGGAACATTCCAGTAGGTCCCTAGAGCTGATTACACCTCTGCTGGTGTTCAGACTCTTGTGTGGCATGACTTCCACTTGGAGATCACAGAGTCTTCGGCATCTTAAAAGCCCATCAGAGTGTGTCTTGCTGTCTACTTCTACAAGGAGTTATATTGATTTGTGTAGCTTAGACACACTCTTGGGCTCTCCCACTACTGACTTGAGTCCCTTATAGATAATAAAAGGGCTCAACTTTGTCAGGCTTTTCCCCTCCTCTGTGCACCTAACCACCAGAAATGATGGCCAGGTGGCACAGCTTTTTGGGACCTCCTCTTTTTTATCAACAATTCGACGTTTCTTGCCCAGACATAGGTCTGGTGCAAGTAGTTTTGTGTGTGTTTTTTTGTCCATATATATTTTTGTTAATTCGGCACCTGTGCTACCCACCCGCCATCGAGCCCAACTAGGGGATGGGCCATTCGGATGTCCAGAATGAGCCCGCCAGGGCTACACAGGTGCTATACTCAGTCAGCTGCTACATCGGACATGTGTCCGATACAGCAGCTCCCTGATTGACCCTCCAGCCACCGCCCTCCAGCATAGGTCGACGACCTATGCTGGTAGCTCGGCATGACCAGCCGGTTGACCCAGAGCGGGCCATCTGGGTCTCAGGTCTAGGGGAACTTGGAGCCAAAGTATTGTGTTGTTGTGGTTTATCCTCAGATAGCCACCACTCAAACACCAGGATCTCTTTATCCCCCCTTACCCGTCGCAGTCCACGGCAAACGGACTGGTCTAGGACGTAGTGAGAATTTAAAGTTAAGGAGACAGTGTGATGATCAATGAAGGCAGACTTAGGAAAAGAGGAGGCAGACACAATGATAGAAAAGAAGTAGGGCACTTTTGAGGTCCAAAAGTGCTAAGGAAAGAGGAGCGCAGTTTAACGTCATGTCTCGGGACGATATTCAAAATTATGGAAAATGGAAATAAACAAAGAAAAGTCAGTTTATTCAATCTTTAGCCACAGCAACAAAACAGCAAAAAGAAACTACATCCTAAAAATAGATTCACATGTAAAGAAGAAAATCTAACATATCTTGGTGTAAAATTAGACCAAAGACTGTCGCTAAAACACTTTACGGCAGATTTAAAAGAAAAGGCATCACAAAGATTAAACATAATAAAACACCTAGCAGGAACATCCTGGGGAGCTGAAAAGAAAACCTTAAGACATTTATACACTGGATACGTCAGATCTGTATTGGATAACTGTCTCTCCATACAAGTAGCTGCCAACAAAACCTATCAATCATCTTTAGACACAATCCAAAACCAAGCCTTGCGGCTAATTAGTGGATGTATGAGAACTACTGCCACAGCAGCCTGTGAAATAGACTCCAATATTGAACCTCTTAAGTTAAGGCGCAACAGAGCAGCATTAGAAGCTATTGAGAGACACAGAAGGTTGGAGGATGACCATCCAAATAAATTACTAACACAGAGAAATAAGAAAAACAACCAAAAAAAGCAAAGAACTCTGATCCAACTTACTGACGAACTAGCCCTAAAACACCACCTGCCCAATAACAGAGAAAAAATTACCAGATTTTCAAACATAACGCCTGGACTATACTACAAACAACCAACCATTAAAACACATTTACTAACTAACACCTTAACAAAAGAATCAAATCCACTGGAGCTCAAAGTAGGCACGCTCGAAACAATTGAAAGCTATCCAAAAACAGCTATCCATATATATACAGACGGATCGGCTTTCAAAGGCACCACCAATACTGGTCTTAGTGCCTTCCTGGTCTTCCCTAAAAATAAACACTTTGAGATAAGCGCAACCTGTGGCGATTACTGCTCAAACTTTCAAGCCGAAATTGAGGCAATTACCATAGCACTCCAGACAGTGGAAAACAAATTATATGAAGGAGTGCAACCACCATCAGATATTGTTGTCTTTACAGACTCCCAATCTACTCTGCAAGCACTTAACAGCAGCACCTCAAACAGCCCAAGAGAGTTGACAACACTAATTGTGATAATCCATCAGATGATATCAAAATTAAATATATCACACTACAGTGGATCCCTGGACACATTGGCATCATGGGAAATGAAAAGGCAGATAAACTATCAAAGGCAGGTTTATCTATGGAACAACCAGATATACCTGTTAACTACCTCACCCTAAGGTCAATGTTAGTCAACAATCACAAAGAGTAGTGGCTCAACCAATGGGCATCAGTAGTGATGGGCAAAAGTTAACTAAAAAGTTGCTAACTTTTAGTTTAACTAAAAAAAATTAGTTAAGGCCAAAGTTTAATTAAAAAAAAATAGTTTAGTTAAAATCCTAGTTTAATTAATTTTTTTTAGTTACAAACTAAAAAGTTTAATTACAAATTTTACAAACTTTTTTAACATACATACGGTCATACCAATAAATATTTAGATATATGTAATTCGGAGAATCTATAATGAATGATAGTGAGGAGAATAAACTTGAGGGTGCACAGGTCACTAGAAAGCCTTTTGACCTTAAACCCTATAATGGCCGATATTCCCGCCTTTTAAAAAAAATACACGTGTTCATTATATTTCTAGCAAGTTTCGCTGCTTGAGAAATCCTGATAATTCCTTGCTTCTATAGATCTACATTTTGCTGTTTTTTTTTTTATTAAACACCAGTGTGTTCCTGTATAGCTGCAGGCAAAGAATTTTGCTTTACTATAGGGCCTATAGATCTAAAAGAAATGTCGACTCTTTGTATTTTAAAACTTTTTACTAGATAGATCTAAAGTTAGAGTCTAGTGACGTCTAGTCTATTAGTATTAGTCTATTACTACTATATTCTACTATTACTATTAGATCTATCTATAGTCTTAATAGTCTATATTTAATTATTTTAGTCTCTTAGTCTTAAGTAGAGTCTAACTCTTAGTAGTCTTAGATCTAAATGTAAATTTAAAATTATAAGTCAATAATATAGATCTATTAGTTTAGAGATTCTACTATTCTAGAATTAGAGTCTAGATTAGATCTAGATATATCTAGAAAATTCTAGATTACTTATTAGGCCGATACTAAGACCTAAGATGCAAAGATGATAGATCTATAATATTAATGACCATAATAGGCCTACTAATAATAGTCGTCACTATTTATACTAGATCTAATACTAAATTAACTAAATCTTGACTAGATCTACATCTACTTCTATTATAATTATTCTTATATCTACTATCTAGATCTATTAGATCTAGTATTATCTACTACAGTTTATTATATTATAGTATATTATAGATCTAAATACCCATATCTTGTTATAATCATAATTATAATAATCTAAAATCTCTAGATAGATCTAGAGTTACTAAGATATCTACTAGACTCTATTTAGAATTTAGATCTAGTACGTAGTAGTAGTAGTAACTAGTATTTCTTAAATTATTTTTAGATTAAAATATTAATTATTTGATCTTGGTCTAGTAGCTAGATCTAATTCTAGATCCAGATTATGTTTCTGATCATTTCGTTTGTAGAAGATATTAGATCCAGAATATTCTAGAATTTAGAGTTAGTTAGCGAGTCAACATGCAGTTTTATCATTACTTCTAAAAAGGTAACTTATATTAGAATTTGGACAATTACTTCTAATTTCTTTCTATAATAGTATCATTCTAGTCTAATCTAGTGATTCTATTAAGATCTACATCTATCCCATAAATACATTTAAATCTTTTTTTATGTGCACAAATAAATGTTTATTACATTTTGTTAAAGAGATTGGTTGTTGTTTATATTTTTCATTTTTTGGCTGTTTCGTCCTTAAAAAAGGTCAAAATAGTTAGTAAAAGTTTAACTAAAGTTTCTTAGTTTAGTTTAACTAATTTTTTCAATTTGTGATTAACTAAAAGTTTAATTACTTTTTTTTAGTTCAAACTTAGTTTTAGTTTAACTAAAAAAATTTAGTTTAGTTCCCATCACTAGGCATCAGGAAACAGGCAGAGCCATGTACAAAATGACTATGCCTAACAAACTGGACAGTAGGGGAAGGTGGGGTGAAATGTCACAAGGGTAAGTTGTCACAAACACCATATCGATATAATGTGATGCGCTATCAAAAATGTGAAACTACAGCTGAGATGTTTACGGAAACATTTACAAATAGTTATAAAATGAAGTCGATACCTTTTCGCATTTTAAAATTATCATGATTCATTGTTTTTGACTGTTCGGAAAGTGGAATTTTATTTTTGTATAATTTTGTTGAAAAACACTTATAATTTTGAGATGATTGTCTAACATTACACTGTTTCATATCTCTGTGTATTAATTACACATTGAAATTAGTTTTTTTCAAAAAGCTCGACCCAATAAAATGTTATTAAAATAAATGTTCTGAAAATTGTTGTGGGGCAAGTTGTCACACAGGTTGGGGTAATTTGTCACAGTTGTGACAACTTGCCCCAATGAAGATTAAGCATTTTGAAAACAAATTTTAATATTAATATTTGTTTATTAATAATTATTTGTTTTATTGATTCCTTTTTATGGTGATACCTAATAGATACCTAAATAGTGTTAAGCGACTTTCTCTTTAAATAATGCTGTTTACAAAGGTTATGCCAGCATCAACATACAGAAAAGATGTCCTCCGAGCGCAACATTTATTTTAGGAAAGAAGTTACCTAGTCCTACTATTTAGATAGGTTGGAAGTGGGTGCATTGCTGAAAGAAGTGAACAGATATTTTACAAATATTATATAGAAAAAAATAAACATTATTTTGAAGAAAAACCTACAGCTTTTCTTGTTAGGTCCAAAACTTTTCAGAACCTTCACATATATATCATTATTTCACGACGGCCAGTCAAGGAAACTACTACAAAACAAAGTCTTGACTTAATATGCTATTTCTTTTAAACATAGCAAGATATGGTGATTTTTTAAATGTGTGACATTTTACCCCATGCCTGTGTCAACTTACCCCGGTGTGGGGCAAATTGTCACAACCTCAACCCAGCAACTTTTTTGTTGTATAACTTTGATAAATAAAGAGATCAAGTTTATTTCATTTACTCTAATTGTTGTCTGAATGTTTAAGTTACAGCATGTTAAGTTTGGTGAGAATCAATGAATTCTAAATATGTTTAAAACATCAAAATCTGAAAACTGTGACAACTAGCCCCACCTTCCCCTATTAACTTCCTCCCCCATAAAGAACAATCTACATTTTCCAACTTAGAGCAGGACACACACCTCTATTAAATTACCATCTGAACAAAATGAACTCCACACAACTCCCCCTTTGCAGACATTGCGCCCACTCTAATGAAACCTTAAACCAGCAATGTAACACTTAACTAAACGAATAGCAATACTGTAGCAATGGAACTCTTAAATTAAAGGAATTTTTTTGTAAGGAATTTTTTTTTCCTTGAGGCTTTGATTAAGAGATTACCTCTTTACAAAACAACTAGATCAATTAGATAATCATAATAAGACATCAGTTAGGCCAGGTTCACATCGAACTTCACATTCACTTTCACATATCCCTTGGTCTGCTGGACCATTGGGGCACCACACAAGATCTGTCAACCTTCTTTCTCCATTCTTCTCTGTCATTTGCCTTTGATAGAATTTCATTCTGATATTCTTTCTGAAAATATTGAAACCTGCCTTTTTACCTGGGTGGACCAAATGGGCCGATTTTGAGTTTGTGTTTCCACACAAACTGTATTTGTAACCTTGTTTTTGTAAGTGCGTTAAACACGCATGTTTTTTGGATTTAAGGAAATCAACTGCCATATATGCGAAGTCTTTGCTTTCATTTTTTATCTTTTCAAGATGGACCAAATACTTATGTAAAAAGTGAAATAGTTTTTATAGACTCAATGAATTGGTTGTTAACTGGCCAACGTCGAGATAACCAGCACACTGCGCTGGCAGACGTAGCACTACTGGTCGTGTGCGCGGGCACAAACTTTGCTCGAGTCAATAAAGTTATTAGGTAAATATGAAGTCAAGGGATTTGACCGAAAATAAATCCTTGACCTTTTTGGGATTTATCAAAACATTGCGAGGGGGGAGGGCAGAATAGAAAGGGGAGTTACGATCTTGAGATGTGTCAGTTTTACAGGATATAATTACATTACATAGTCCTTATTTAAAAGTCTGAGTTTCAAAAACAAGTAATTCTTAATGACACGAGGATACATAAGACATCTGGCAGTCATGCCATGGGGAGTTAGTTTGATGGCTTTACAGACATAAAATGATGGTCTAGCAGACATATCATGATGATCGTGTCATGGTGACCTGGCAGTCAAGTTGTGGTGGCTTAAAAGCAAACACCATGATGAGCTGAAAGCCATATCGTAGTAGCTTGGCAGCAACAGGATGGTGGTTCTGGAACCATGGTGATCTTCTGACTTAGGATTCATGACATCAATGAAATCCTCTCGAGTCACGTGTGTTGTGGAAAGCCCTCACCGTAGTGCTGGACGTTTCATACCCTCGTTAAGTCAAGTCAAGGAACCATCACAAACCCTTTACAGACCTTGCGATCTATAGGACAGATGATGTAAAGGTCATCTGTTTCTATGGACGACCGTTAACGAGAGTGTCATGTGGCCACCAAATAAACAGCCGCCTTATCCCCAAATAATGTCAGGTACCCATCAGAGTTGGATGAACTTAAGGGCTTCCTTGCCTTCATCGAGATTCAAACCCGAAATCCTTCGGTTTGGAAGCCAAGCGCGAGAACGCTAACCCATTACGACCAGGATTGGATTTAGACTAGAGAAAGCAATGAGCAATTCGAGATATGGGGCCCCTTGTAATCAACATAAGGCAATGAGCAATTCGAGATATGGGGCCCCTTGTAATCAACATAAGGCAATGAGCAATTCGAGATATGGGGCCCCTTGTAATCAACATAAGGCAATGAGCAATTCGAGATATGGGGCCCCTTGTAATCAACATAAGGCAATGAGCAATTCGAGATATGGGGCCCCTCGTAATAGGCTTTTTCCTTTGCTCTTCAAAAAACCTCACTGAAACTATTTTTGAGAGAGCGCCAAGTAAGTGGGGGCCCGTGGCTATAGCTTATGTTGCCTCTAGGTAAATCCAGCACTGATGTCCACTTCTACCCCCCCCCCCCGCCCTCGCTAAGAGTTACGCACAAAAAGAAAAGATGACAACATTAACATGAATTGAACAACTTGAAGATAATTTCTCAAAAACATTTCTCCTCCAATAGTGTTCTTGCTCTGCAAAGAACCACTCTAAAAACACTTAACAAGACTTTAAAAAAAAATTAAACATGAAATTCGGAATCTTCGTGTTCGACTATCTGGAGTGCCGTCCCCTCCTCCACACACCCACGCCCACAAGCACCCACACAGAACAAAATAAAATCTCACAGGAATATTAATACAAGGTTAAACCTGGACAACATGATATTTATCTTTCTTTCTTTTTTATACCCACTACGTAATGTGTACAAGTTGAGAATATTGTTTGTATAACTGGGACTCCTGTTAACAGTGTTAACTGAGACAGAGACCTGGAATTCAATGAAACTTATTACAATGTTACCCGATGGAATCTGGATTTAATACAAGCTCTTTTAGACGGAGACTACTGCCAAAAAAAAAATATCTTGTTTTTGTAGAAAAACTCCCAGACAAATTACCACGCTTTCAACTTTGTCTAAAGAATCCCCTTTGTGTATGAATGTTTTGACATCACTTATAGCTGAAAGAATCCATCTGATTGATAGGGTTCACTAATAAACAAGATCTCCATACCACGAGGATTGGGACACGGTGGCTGAGTGGTTAAGCGCTTGGTCCTAGGGTCCTGAGTTTTGGCTAAGAAGGGGATTTTTGATTTTGAGATTTTTAGGGCTCTCCCAACGCAACTCTAATGCTTTAGTTGTGGAAAGTAAAGGTTGTTATTCGTTGTATTGACCACGTGACACACTGCTCGTTAAACGTTGGCTAAAGAAACAGATGACCTGATCTGCTCTATAGATCGCAAGGTCATAAAGGAGGAATTTGTTGAAGGTATTTAACATTAGTATTGGAGATGAAAAGCTGATAAGTGTCAGTACTTTAAATACCTCAAAGCAATTGTCTCAGATAAAGGATCCTAACCGGAACTAAGGGCCAGAAGTGCACAGTCCACAGCAGAACTTGCAGAACTCAAAACAACTTGGAAAGACACAAAATCAGACTGATTTTAAGCTGGGCTTAGAGATACAGGCTCAGACACATAGGCTTAGAGAAACAGGCTCAGACACATAGGCTTAGAGAAACAGGCTTAAAAAGCTGGAATTAGAGAAGTAAACTTAAAACTGGTCTTAGAGAACTAAACTTGGAAAGCTGGAATTAGAGAACTAAACTTGGAAAGCTGGAATTAGAGAACTAAACTTGGAAAGCTGGAATTAGAGAACTAAACTTGGAAAGCTGGAATTAGAGAACTAAACTTGGAAAGCTGGAATTAGAGAAATAAACTTAAAACTGGTCTTAGAGAACTAAACTTGGAAACTGGGCTTAGAGAACTAAACTTGGAAACTGGTCTTAGAGAACTAAACTTGGAAACTGGTCTTAGGGAACTAAACTTGGAAACTGGTCTTAGAGAACTAAACTTGGAAACTGGTCTTAGAGAACTAAACTTGGAAAGCTGGAATTAGAGAACTAAACTTGGAAAGCTGGAATTAAAGAAATAAACTTGGAAACTGGTCTTAGAGAACTAAACTTGGAAACTGGTCTTTGAGACTAAACTTGGAAAACTGGTCTTAGAGAACTAAACTTAAAACTGGGCTTAGAGAACTAAACTTGGAAACTGGTCTTAGAGAACCAAACTTGAAAAACTAGGCTTAGAGAACTAAACTTGGAAAACTGGGCTTAGAGAACTAAACTTAAAACTGGGCTTAGAGAACTAAACTTGGAAAACTGGGCCTAGAGAACTAAACTTAAAACTGGGCTTAGAGAACTAAACTTGGAAAACTGGGCCTAGAGAACTAAACTTAAAACTGGGCTTAGAGAACTAAACTAGGAAAGCTGGGCTTAGAGAACTAAACTTGGAAAGCTGGGCTTAGAGAACTAAACTAGGAAAGCTGGGCTTAGAGACTAAACTAGGAAAACTGGTCTTAGAGAACCAAACTTGGAAAACTGGGCTTAGAGAACCAAACTTAAAACTGGGCTTAGAGAACCAAACTTAAAACTGGGCTTAGAGAACCAAACTTAAAACTGGGCCTAGAGAACTAAACTTAAAACTGGGCTTAGAGAACTAAACTAGGAAAGCTGGGCTTAGAGAACTAAACTTGGAAAACTGGGCTTAGAGAACCAAACTTAAAACTGGGCCTAGAGAACTAAACTTTAAACTGAGCTTAGAGAACTAAACTAGGAAAGCTGTGCTTAGAGAACTAAACTTGGAAAAATGGGCCTAGAGAACTAAACTTAAAACTGGGCTTAGAGAACTAAACTTGGCAACTGGGCTTAGAGAACTAAACTTCGAAAACTGGGCCTAGAGAACTAAACTTAAAACTGGGCCTAGAGAACTAAACTTGGAAAACTGGGCCTAGAGAACTAAACTTGGAAAACTGGGCCTAGAGAACTAAACTTAAAACTGGGCTTTGAAAACTAAACTTAAAACTGGGCCTAGAGAACCAAACTCAGAAAACTGGGCCTAGATAACTAAACTTGGAAAACTGGGCCTAGAGAACTAAACTTAAAACTGGGCTTAGAGAACTAAACTACGAAAGCTGGGCTTAGAGAACCAAACTTAAAACAGGGCCTAGAGAACTAAACTTGGAAAACTGGTCTTAGAAAACTAAACTTGCAAAACTGGGCCTAAATAACTAAACTTGGAAAACTGGGCCTAGAGAACTAAACTTAAAACTGGGCTTAGAGAACTAAACTAGGAAAGCTGGGCTTAGAGAACCAAACTTAAAACTGGTCCTAAAGAACTAAACTTGGAAAACTGGGTTTAGAGAACTAAACTTAAAACTGGGCTTAGAGAACTAAACTTGGAAAACTGGGCCTAACTTGGAAAGCTGGAATTAGAGAACTAAACTTGGAAAGCTGGAATTAGAGAACTAAACTTGGAAAGCTGGAATTAGAGAAGTAAACTTAAAACTGGTCTTAGAGAACTAAACTTGGAAACTGGTCTTAGAGAACTAAACTTGGAAACTGGTCTTAGAGAACTAAACTTGGAAACTGGTCTTAGAGAACTAAACTTGGAAAGTTGGAATTAGAGAACTAAACTTGGAAAGCTGGAATTAGAGAACTAAACTTGGAAACTGGTCTTAGAGAACTAAACTTGGAAACTGGTCTTTGAGACTAAACTTGGAAAACTGGTCTTAGAGAACTAAACTTAAAACTGGGCTTAGAGAACTAAACTTGGAAACTGGTCTTAGAGAACCAAACTTGAAAAACTAGGCTTAGAGAACTAAACTTGGAAAACTGGGCTTAGAGAACTAAACTTAAAACTGGGCTTAGAGAACTAAACTTGGAAAACTGGGCCTAGAGAAATAAACTTAAAACTGGGCTTAGAGAACTAAACTTAAAACTGGGCTTAGAGAACTAAACTAGGAAAGCTGGGCTTAGATAACTAAACTTGGAATGCTGGGCTTAGAGAACTAAACTAGGAAAGCTGGGCTTAGAGACTAAACTAGGAAAACTGGTCTTAGAGAACCAAACTTGGAAAACTGGGCTTAGAGAACCAAACTTAAAACTGGGCTTAGAGAACCAAACTTAAAACTGGGCCTAGAGAACTAAACTTAAAACTGGGCTTAGAGAACTAAACTAGGAAAGCTGGGCTTAGAGAACTAAACTTGGAAAACTGGGCTTAGAGAACCAAACTTAAAACTGGGCCTAGAGAACTAAACTTAAAACTGGGCTTAGAGAACTAAACTAGGAAAGCTGGGCTAAGAGAACTAAACTTGGAAAAATGGGCCTAGAGAACTAAACT
Organism: Biomphalaria glabrata; assembly: GCF_947242115.1. Classification (NCBI taxonomy): domain Eukaryota; kingdom Metazoa; phylum Mollusca; class Gastropoda; family Planorbidae; genus Biomphalaria; species Biomphalaria glabrata. The sequence continues at coordinate 40,257,131 of NC_074712.1, read as the reverse complement.
TAAAACTGGGCTTAGAGAACTAAACTTGGAAACTGGGCTTAGAGAACTAAACTTGGAAAACTGGGCTTAGAGAACTAAACTTGGAAAACTGGTCTTAGAGAACTAAACTTGGAAACTGTTCTTAGAGAACTAAACTTGGAAACTGGTCTTAGAGAACTAAACTTGGAAAGCTGGAATTAGAGAACTAAACTTGGAAAGCTGGAATTAGAGAACTAAACTTGGAAACTGGTCTTAGAGAACTAAACTTGGAAACTGGTCTTTGAGACTAAACTTGGAAAACTGGTCTTAGAGAACTAAACTTAAAACTGGGCTTAGAGAACTAAACTTGGAAACTGGTCTTAGAGAACCAAACTTGAAAAACTAGGCTTAGAGAACTAAACTTGGAAAACTGGGCTTAGAGAACTAAACTTAAAACTGGGCTTAGAGAACTAAACTTGGAAAACTGGGCCTAGAGAACTAAACTTAAAACTGGGCTTAGAGAACTAAACTTGGAAAACTGGGCCTAGAGAACTAAACTTAAAACTGGGCTTAGAGAACTAAACTAGGAAAGCTGGGCTTAGAGAACTAAACTTGGAAAGCTGGGCTTAGAGAACTAAACTAGGAAAGCTGGGCTTAGAGACTAAACTAGGAAAACTGGTCTTAGAGAACCAAACTTGGAAAACTGGGCCTAGAGAACCAAACTTAAAACTGGGCTTAGAGAACCAAACTTAAAACTGGGCCTAGAGAACTAAACTTAAAACTGGGCTTAGAGAACTAAACTAGGAAAGCTGGGCTCTGAGAACTAAACTTGGAAAACTGGGCTTAGAGAACCAAACTTAAAACTGGGCCTAGAGAACTAAACTTAAAACTGAGCTTAGAGAACTAAACTAGGAAAGCTGGGCTTAGAGAACTAAACTTGGAAAAATGGGCCTAGAGAACTAAACTTAAAACTGGGCTTAGAGAACTAAACTTGGAAACTGGGCTTAGAGAAATAAACTTGGAAAACTGGGCTTAGAGAACTAAACTTGGAAAACTGGGCTTAGAGAACCAAACTTCGAAAACTGGGCCTAGAGAACTAAACTTAAAACTGGGCCTAGAGAACTAAACTTGGAAAACTGGGCCTAGAGAACTAAACTTGGAAAACTGGGCCTAGAGAACTAAACTTAAAACTGGGCTTTGAAAACTAAACTTAAAACTGGGCCTAGAGAACCAAACTTAGACAACTGGGCCTAGAGAACTAAACTTGGAAAACTGGGCGTAGAGAACTAAACTTAAAACTGGGCTTAGAGAACTAAACTAGGAAAGCTGGGCTTAGAGAACCAAACTTAAAACTGGGCCTAGAGAACTAAACTTGGAAAACTGGTCTTAGAAAACTAAACTTGCAAAACTGGGCCTAGATAACTAAACTTAAAACTGGGCCTAGAGAACTAAACTAGGAAAGCTGGGATTAGAGAACCAAACTTAAAACAGGGCCTAGAGAACTAAACTTAAAACTGGGCTTAGAGAACTAAACTTGGAAAACTGGGCCTAGAGAACTAAACTTAAAACTGGGCTTAGAGAACTAAACTTGGAAAACTGGGCCTAGAGAACTAAACTTAAAACTGGGCTTAGAGAACTAAACTAGGAAAGCTGGGCTTAGAGAACCAAACTTAAAACTGGTCCTAAAGAACTAAACTTGGAAAACTGGGCCTAGAGAACTAAACTTGGAAAATTGGGCTTAGAGAACTTTTCTAGGAAAACTGGGATTAGAGGACTGACTTGAAGAAATGATGTAGAAAGAGCCAATTCTTTATATTTCAAAAACATGAATTGGAGATGAAAGGAATAGGATCAGATACTTGTGAACTAGCAAAGTTTAAAACTTTGGCGCCGTGAATTTCACTAGCGTTGACACTGACACTACAGAAGAACAACACCAAGGTCTATAACCTTTCCTCTCAATGCTTGTCTATATTTATTCCAGCCGTGGAAACCTTAGACTCAGACCCACATTCCACACTGGGAAAAAAAAAACTCCACAAAGGTGGCAGTAGATTAGTCAAGGAATCTGGCGCATTGCGTAGTTGTGAAACATGTTCCTGTGTACAAAGAAAACTCACAACGATGTTTGAAGATATTGGTCTGTGGATGCATCTGGATCCGGGACACTTTTGCAAACAACTCGATCAGTTTGGCAGTCATTCCAAGCGGTTTTTGGGTTTTTTTTATTCACGTCCTTGAATTTGCTTTTTTTTTTTTTAATGGCGGCATCCGAATGGGGAGCAGCAGCTATTAGTTTTCTGTGAACTGTCTGTTCGTCTGTCTGTCACGTTTAGATCTTAACTGGGAAAGATAGTGAAAATCAAATTTCATGATATTCTGAAACTTGCAAAGCTCTAGCTTGTTATCATCTAATAGAGAATCGTTTTGTTTTTAAAATTTAATCAGTTATGTAAGTCATTGTCAGTCATTTTTTTCATTAAAAAGCACCATTTTTTATAACGATTTACTATTAATAGTAAAAATACAAAATATTAATAGTAAAAATACAAAAATTAATAGTAAAAATACAAAAAATTAATAGTAAAAATACAAACACTTTTTGTAATCTGGCTTTTATTTGGATCGTGCTTTTGTTTGCGTGTGTCCATTTTACATGATTGTAATGTCTTCATTGGTATGTAATGTCTTCATTGGTTTGTAATGTCTTCATTGGATTGTAATGTCTTCATTGGTTTGTAATGTCTTCATTGGTTTGTAATGTCTTCATTGGTTTGTAATGTCTTCATTGGTATGTAATGTCTTCATTGGTATGTAATGTCTTCATTGGTATGTAATGTCTTCATTGGTATGTAATGTCTTCATTGGTATGTAATGTCTTCATTGGTATGTAATGTCTTCATTGGTTTGTAATGTCTTCATTGGTATGTAATGTCTTCATTGGTATGTAATGTCTTCATTGGTTTGTAATGTCTTCATTGGTATGTAATGTCTTCATTGGTTTGTAATGTCTTCATTGGTTTGTAATGTCTTCATTGGTATGTAATGTCTTCATTGGTTTGTAATGTCTTCATTGGTATGTAATGTCTTCATTGGTATGTAATGTCTTCATTGGTATGTAATGTCTTCATTGGTATGTAATGTCTTCATTGGTTTGTAATGTCTTCATTGGTATGTAATGTCTTCATTGGTATGTAATGTCTTCATTGGTATGTAATGTCTTCATTGGTATGTAATGTCTTCATTGGTTTGTAATGTCTTCATTGGTATGTAATGTCTTCATTGGTTTGTAATGTCTTCATTGGTATGTAATGTCTTCATTGGTATGTAATGTCTTCATTGGTTTGTAATGTCTTCATTGGTATGTAATGTCTTCATTGGTATGTAATGTCTTCATTGGTATGTAATGTCTTCATTGGTATGTAATGTCTTCATTGGTTTGTAATGTCTTCATTGGTATGTAATGTCTTCATTGGTTTGTAATGTCTTCATTGGTATGTAATGTCTTCATTGGTATGTAATGTCTTCATTGGTATGTAATGTCTTCATTGGTATGTAATGTCTTCATTGGTATGTAATGTCTTCATTGGTTTGTAATGTCTTCATTGGTATGTAATGTCTTCATTGGTATGTAATGTCTTCATTGGTATGTAATGTCTTCATTGGTTTGTAATGTCTTCATTCTCGTGACATTTTTCAAAAATTGTTTTAATGAATTGATAAAAAAAATTGATAAGTCGGTCCCATAACAGCTCCCCGGAGATTCCATGTATATCAACTTACTCTTTGTCTATCTGTCTGGTAAAAAGTTTGAACATGTTTTTTTTCTCCCATTTCACTTTCTCTGATCAAGTTGAAACATTGCACAATTATTCACTAAACCTGACAAGACATGAATCAATAAAAAAAAATTAGTTAATTAGATTATTATTAGTAACAAATAATGAATGAGAGATGTGGATGTATATATGGATTTAATCCCTTTATTACGTTTTGATACGTTATTCTCCCACTTCCTATTCTCGGATCAAGTTGAAATGTTTGCTAATTATTCATAGTTGATGACAATACACGAATCAATCCAAAAATTAACCAATTAGTTAATCAATTAGTACCAATTAATTAATTTTGTTACACATAGCAGAAATTGAAACTAAACGCTGCCATTTTCAGAAAAAAAAAAGAAACAAAAGTAAGAATACTTAGTAGGTAGCTAATACTCTCAGTACCCAGCATTTGTTCTAACTAACCACCTCATTAACTTTTTCTTTCTCACTTCTTCACTATTTCACTCTCACTTCCCCTCACTTTCTCTGTCACTTCCTCTCTTTTTTTCAAACTCTCTTACTTCCTTTCTCTTTCTCTCAAGCTCTCACTTCCTCTCTCTTTCTCTCAAGCTCTCTCACTTCCTCTCTCTTTTTCTCAAACTTTCTCTCTTTCTCTCACTTCCTCTCTCTTTCTCTCACTTCCTCTCTCTTTCTCTCACTTCCTCTCTCTTTCTCTCAAGCTCTCTCACTTCCTCTCTCTTTCTCTCACTTCCTCTCTCTTTCTCTCAAACACTCTTACTTCCTCTCTCTTTCTCTCACTTCGTCTCTCTTTCTCTCAAACACTCTTACTTCCTCTCTCTTTCTCTCACTTCCTCTCTCTTTCTCTCAAACTCTCTTACTTCCTCTCTCTTTCTCTCACTTCCTCTCTCTTTCTCTCACTTCCTCTCTCTTTCTCTCACTTCCTCTCTCTTTCTCTCACTTCCTCTCTCTTTCTCTCAAACACTCTTACTTCCTCTCTCTTTCTCTCACTTCGTCTCTCTTTCTCTCAAACACTCTTACTTCCTCTCTCTTTCTCTCACTTCCTCTCTCTTTCTCTCAAGCTCTCTCACTTCATCTCTCTTTCTCTCACTTCCTCTCTCTCACTTCTTCTCTCTTTCTCTCAAGCTCTCTCACTTCCTCTCTCTTTCTCTCACTTCCTCTCTCTTTTTCTCAAACTTTCTTACTTCCTCTCTCTTTCTCTCACTTCCTCTCTCTTTCTCTCACTTCCTCTCTCTTTCTCTCAAACTCTCTTACTTCCTCTTTCTTTCTCCCACTTCCTCTCTCTTTCTCTCAAACTCTCTCACTTTCTCTCTCTTTCTCTCACTTCCTCTCTCTTTCTCTCAAACTCTCTTACTTCCTCTCTCTTTTTCTCCAACTTTCTTACTTCCTCTCTCTTTCTCTCACTTCCTCTCTCTTTCTCTCACTTTCTCTCAAACTCTCTTACTTCCTCTCTCTTTCTCTCAAACTTTCTTACTTCCTCTCTCTTTCTCTCACTTCCTCTCTTTTTCTCAAACTCTCTTACTTCCTTTCTCTTTCTCTCACTTCCTCTCTTTTTCTCAAACTCTCTTACTTCCTTTCTCTTTCTCTCAAGCTCTCTCACTTCCTCTCTCTTTCTCTCAAGCTCTCTCACTTCCTCTCTCTTTCTCTCACTTCCTCTCTCTTTCTCTCACTTCCTATCTCTTTCTCTCACTTCCTCTCTCTTTCTCTCACTTCCTATCTCTCTCTCTCACTTCCTCTCTATTTTCCCTCTGTCACTCCCCCTCCCCCTCTCCTAATCTTGTCCTTTCCTAACTGCTGCAGAACCAAATGATTTAACAACTCAATAAATCCTAAGCAACAATTACAACTTTTTAGTTCTAGGCTCACAACGTCCTGAACTCAACTCAAGGCCGACAACATAAGCCACGGACAAAAATGAATGAAGCAACTCTGAGCAGACAAGGGCTGGAACGTCTAGGACATTCTGAAACGTAATACAAATGAAACAGTTTTCCATTTCAAATCTGTGATTTTGTTCCACCTTCTCCAAACCCAAGGTTAATACGCATTAAAAAAAAATTTACAAATATTTTACAACTATTAAACGTGGCGCCATCTTCCCTGACTTTGGCATCTTGCACATTTCAAAAGTTTTTGGTGTTTCTCAGAGATCTCCAGTCTCTCTCTCCCTCTCTCTCTCTCTCTCTCTCTCTTACACACATACAAAGTTTGTTAGTTTTTCTTGCTGTTGATGTAATTAAATTGGACTTCTAACTCTTAAATGTCGTTAGATAAAAAAAAAACAAGCCGCATTTAGAGAATGACCTAGACGCGGTGACCTGGCCTTGGCATAGAAAAGACAAACAACAACGGATTAACAAGAAAAAAAAAACAAGGCCTCATTGATTTTTCTTAATATCCGCGTATTGATTTTTTTTTTAAACTTGTTCTCGTCTGCTTGTAGAATTCTGCCAATAAAAAATGGAATAAAAAAATAGGCTACGTTTAAAAAAAAAGGAGGGAAAAAAGGGAAAAAAAAACTAACCTGCCACGGCCAACTATTGATTTTGACCTCCTGACCTCCAACTACTCGATAAGACCCCAGCAAACTTTTCGGACGTATTCCACATTCTTTCTGTGCCGAGGTCAGCTCTTCCAAGGCCAGTTTTCTTTCTGAAATGCAATGGAAATCTAGCTATTATTATTAGTTGATACATGTATAAAAGAGCTATACTCCTTTGTTTGTGTGAATAGCGTCCCTTGATTGATTGAGTGTTGACAACCAAGATGGCGTCGTATAAACACCCGATTGGAAAATCACAGCTCAAACCTAGTGTTTGGTCGTGAGATAAAATAAAAATCAAAGCAATATATTGATCGGTCAAGTTGACCTCTAAAATTTGCAATTATAAGTGTCGCAATCAATTCTATTAAATGTGTCATGCTCTTCCAAATGTTTTTTGTTTTGTGATAATACATGAGAGCATTGTTGTATTATTTTTAGCGGCCCCCGAAAGACGCTATTAGTTTTGTGCGAAATGTCTGTCCGTCTGTCCCGTTTAGATCTCGTAAACTAGAAGAGATATTGAAAATCCGACTTCACAATATTTTAGGCCATTCAAAGTTCTGATGCAACGGCTACTTTTTTTTTCCTGAAAGCGAAAATTCTAATTTTTAAAAATCAATTATGCAAGCAGTTTTTTATAAGAAAAAGCTAATTAGTATGCATTATATGTTAGACCTAATTTAAGACGAATAGTAATCTTATAAACATCATTTTCGTGAACATTTTTCTATATACCGGTATTTTTTTTTTTTTATTTGAGAATTCGAAAATGAGATTGAGCCTTTTAGTTCGAACCGAGGGTCCCGGGCTCGAATCCTGGTGAAGACTGGGATTTTCAACTTCTGAGTCTACCCAGCTCTAATGGGTACCTGACATTAGTTGGGGAAAAGCAAAGGCGGTTGGTCGTTGTGCTGGCTACATGACACCCTCGTTAACCGTAGGCCACAACGACAGATGAACTTTTACATCATCTGCCCTATAGACCACAAACTAGTTAGGCCAGGTTCACATCTAACTTTACATTCACTTTTACGTATCCTTTGATCTGCGGGACGGTTGGGGCACTACACAACATCTGTTAACCTTCTTTCTCCATTCTTATCTCTCATTTGTCTTTGATATAATTTCATTCGGATGTTCTTTCTGAAAATATTGAAGCCTACCTGGGTGGACCACTGGTCGTGCGGTTTGCGCGCTGGACTGTCGTTTGGATTTATCGACGATCGAAGGTTCAAACCCTTCCTGCTCCCATCCCCCGTCGTCCTGGGGGAGGTTTGGACTACGAAGTAAACTATCTTCAACTCTGAAGGATTATCCGAATTATGTAAAACATTTTACTTCGGGGGCCGATTTTGAGTTTGTGTTTCCACACAAACTGTCTTTTGTAACCTTGTTTTATGTTAAAAAGCTGGTTTTTTTTCCCCCAGATTCGACATTTTTTTTGGACTTTTCTTTTGTTATAAAGTATTTAAATGAAACTATTTGTGCTGGATTGTTTCTATTGACATCTTGATGTGTAGAGTGTAGCTGAATTACAGACTTGTTCAGTAATTCACTGTGTGTGTGTGTGTTTCTATGGTGACGATGGAAAAATGTAGGTCATGGGTTTGTGAATGATGCAAGATAAGCGGCAATGTCGTCAGAGGTCTTAGATAGAAGAGACCACTCCAGAACGCGAGATTGGAAAGAGGTCTTAGATAGAAGAGACCACTCCAGAACGCGAGATTGGAAAGAGGTCTTAGATAGAAGAGACCACTCCAGAACGCGAGATTGGAAAGAGGTCTTAGATAGAAGAGACCACTCCAGAACGCGAGATTGGAAAGAGGTCTTAGATAGAAGAGACCACTCCAGAACGCGAGATTGGAAAGAGGTCTTAGATAGAAGAGACCACTCCAGAACGCGAGATTGGAAAGAGGTCTTAGATAGAAGAGACCACTCCAGAACGCGAGTTTGGAAAGAGGTCTTAGATAGAAGAGACCACTCCAGAACGCGAGATTGGAAAGAGGTCTTAGATAGAAGAGACCACTCCAGAACGCGAGATTGGAAAGAGGTCTTAGATAGAAGAGACCACTCCAGAACGCGAGATTGGAAAGAGGTGTTATTGTAGTGAGGTAGATTGTGCTCAAGATCTCTCATGTTTATATTATAACTAAAGTCTACTACATTTATTTAATTTCATCTAAAGTGAACTTTTGTCTATATTGTAATAAAATTCGAGTTATTTCAAGTTTTATAAGTGAAACTATAATACGCCTGCAGCGTGTCAGTTGTATATTAGCAGTCTGGTGCTACAAGTCAACGACCGTCCATTCACCCAAACAAAAACTTTGTGGAATCAAAACCTTGGAAAACACTGATACATCTTTGTATAACTCTAGTACTGGAATACATGATCATGGTCAAAACTAACTGGACCATATTTCAGCTGTGCAAATAATTGACTAGGTCCAACAAACAACATATGAACTACCGGAATGAATGCGCAATCAGTAACTGACTTATTTCGTAATGCAGTCTCTATCACTTTTAGATTAGTGATCTCATTCACGTCAATGCCAATGTCGTCATTATTCTAAAAGTTTACGATAATGCCACTTATCTATATCCTAACAAGATCTATTTTTAGTCCTAGGATCAATAACTTCGAAGGAAGGTCTTTTGGGTTGTGGCCATAGAGTTTGAGTTTACGTTTTTTTTGTGACAGTGGTGAGCAGGTCACCGTGGGGTCGCATTGCTGTAGTAATCCTGCTTTTAATCCCTTCATTCGTGATACGGTCTTTGTAAGTGACACTAGGGTCATTCTATCTTAGCTCCATTGTTAGCTCCATTGTTAGGATCCTTTTCTCGTGGCGCTGACTAATATTATTAGAATAGGATACTATCAGTTGCCATGGATAACGAAAGCATTTCTTCCATGTGTTAGTTTTGACCACCATTTAAACTTTTTAGTTTGATACAGATCTCAATCTAGATTTGTATGTGATACTCCAAGACGTTACATTAATTCAAGGACACTCAACAATTCTTTGGTTTACTGAATCACAAGAGCAAGGGTAGATAAACGAAGAGGTGTCAAGATTAATTATCTTTAGTACTCTCCCCTCCCTTCTCGAATTACAGATTGAAATAGAAATATATACACATTGGATATTTCTACTTGTATTTCATTGAGTGGCTAATAATTTACTGGTAATAGTATTTTTTAATATGGCATTCTAAAATGTCATACCGGATTTAAAGTTAAGTCAAAAAAAGGGTAGACGTAGCGCTCTCCCCAACTCTGTCTTACCATCTTTATATTGGGAAACAGCAGACTCAAGACATAGCGCTCTCCCAACTCTGTCTTACCATCTTTACGTTGGGAAACAGCAGACCCAAGACATAGCGCTCTCCCCAACTCTGTCTTACCATCTTTACGTTGGGAAACAGCAGACCCAATACATAGCGCTCTCCCCAACTCTGTCTTACCATCTTTACGTTGGGAAACAGCAGACTCAAGATATAGCGCTCTCCCCAACTCTGTATTACCATCTTTATATTGGGAAACAGCAGACCCAAGACATAGCGCTCTCCCCAACTCTGTCTTACCATCTTTATATTGGGAAACAGCAGACCCAAGACATAGCGCTCTTCCCAACTTTGTCTTACCATCTTTATATTGGGAAACAGCAGACTCAAGACATAGCGCTCTCCCAACTCTGTCTTACCATCTTTACGTTGGGAAACAGCAGACTCAAGACATAGCGCTCTCCCAACTCTGTCTTACCATCTTTATATTGGGAAACAGCAGACCCAAGACATAGCGCTCTCCCCAACTCTGTCTTACCATCTTTACGTTGGGAAACAGCAGACTCAAGACATAGCGCTCTCCCCAACTCTGTCTTACCATCTTTACGTTGGGAAACAGCAGACTCAAGACATAGCGCTCTCCCAAACTCTGTCTTACCATCTTTACGTTGGGAAACAGCAGACCCAAGACATAGCGCTCTCCCCAACTGTGTCTTACCATCTTTATTTTGGGAAACAGCAGACCCAATACATAGCGCTCTCCCCAACTCTGTCTTACCATCTTTACGTTGGGAAACAGCAGACTCAAGATATAGCGCTCTCCCCAACTCTGTATTACCATCTTTATATTGGGAAACAGCAGACCCAAGACATAGCGCTCTCCCCAACTCTGTCTTACCATCTTTATATTGGGAAACAGCAGACCCAAGACATAGCGCTCTTCCCAACTTTGTCTTACCATCTTTATATTGGGAAACAGCAGACTCAAGACATAGCGCTCTCCCAACTCTGTCTTACCATCTTTACGTTGGGAAACAGCAGACCCAAGACATAGCGCTCTCCCCAACTCTGTCTTACCATCTTTACGTTGGGAAACAGCAGACTCAAGACATAGCGCTCTCCCAACTCTGTCTTACCATCTTTACGTTGGGAAACAGCAGACTCAAGACATAGCGCTCTCCCCAACTCTGTCTTACCATCTTTACGTTGGGAAACAGCAGACTCAAGACATAGCGCTCTCCCAAACTCTGTCTTACCATCTTTACGTTGGGAAACAGCAGACCCAAGACATAGCGCTCTCCCCAACTGTGTCTTACCATCTTTATTTTGGGAAACAGCAGACCCAAGACATAGCGCTCTCCCCAACTCTGTCTTACCATCTTTACGTTGGGAAACAGCAGACTCAAGACATAGCGCTCTCCCCAACTCTGTCTTACCATCTTTACGTTGGGAAACAGCAGACTCAAGACATAGCGCTCTCCCAAACTCTGTCTTACCATCTTTACGTTGGGAAACAGCAGACCCAAGACATAGCGCTCTCCCCAACTCTGTCTTACCATCTTTACGTTGGGAAACAGCAGACTCAAGACAGGGCGTTCTACCCTAGCCTACTTAATATTGTCTACCATGAAAAACAGAACACACTGGAAGAGTTTTTGTTTTTTGTTTTACTGGTTCGTATTTAGCATCTTCTTGCTTTGTCTTCCAGATATTTTTCTTCCTTCTTTTCTTCTCGTCCCGCAAGATAAGCACACAGACACAGACAGAGACATAGACATAGACGTAGACAACTCATGCATGTGCAGATTAGCGAATATAAATATATATTGCATGATGGCCAAAGACCAAGTATTGACGTATGTCCAGGCTCCAGGTAGAGACTACCAGTTAAATGGGATAAAAAAAAACAACTCTCGAAGCAAAGAAGGTTTTACATTTCGCGTTTTTCAGAGAGTGAGGGAGAGAGAGAGAGAGAGAGAGAGAGATGAAAAAGAGAGAGAGACAAAGAGTGAGACAGAAATTGAAAGAAACTGAGAAAGTGTGTGTAAAGAGAGAAAAAGAGTGAGGGAGTGTGCGAGAAAGAAAGTGTGATAGTCAAAGAGAGAGAGGGAGTGTGTGTTTGATAGTCAAGGAGAGAGAGAGAGTGTGTGTGATAGTCAAAGAGGGAGAGAGGGAGTGTGTGTTTGATAAAGAGAGAGAGAGGGAGTGTGTGTTTGATAGTCAAAGAGAGAGAGGGAGTGTGTGTTTGATAGTCAAAGAGAGAGAGGGAGTGTGTGTTTGATAGTCAAAGAGAGAGAGAGAGAGAGAGGGAGTGTGTGTGTGATAGTCAAAGAGAGAGAGAGAGAGGGAGTGTGTGAGAAGGAGTAACAAAGAAGGAAAGACAAGGTGGTCAAGCGGTACCAGACATTCTCTGCAGAAAGTAAAAGTGGATTGTCGTTTTCATCTAGTCACGTGACATCATGCCATTATCGTTGACCGTTGGTCACACAAATAATAAACAAAAGTACATCCCCTATCTCTGGGATTCACAGATGAGTAGTACTGTTCTTTGTTTACTTTGTCCAGTTTATTTGTTTCTTTCATAAAAATAAAAAAGGTTAGAGAGTGTGTGCATATTTATATAGACAAAAGACAGAATAGATGTATCTGTGGGGGTGGGGGGTTGCTCCAGCCAGCTTAAATAACAGTCTTCAGGGTTACAATAAATAATCAGCTGATCGCGCCCCCCACCCCTTTTTCCTCCGGTGGAATCAATTCAGCATCAGCAGCTATTGCACAACTTCTCACCACTGTCTTAACAAATAAATAAGTTGAAACTTTTTTTTCTAACAAATGTGAAAACAAGGATCAATGAAATCCAAGTTCATAGCTAGAGATATCTTTCTCTTTTGCTTCTAAAAATGAATTGACCTACTCCTCATAACCAATTAGGCCTGAGAAGGTCTGGACTCGAGGCGTTGCATAATATTAACAACAAGAGCTGCTAATTCCTGCCTCACAGCACGTAGTCCTACTAGAAATGTGACCCAACAGAGACTCTTTTTTTTTTATTCAGAAATCTTTTTTGCTTTCTCACTTTCTCCAAGGTTTGAACTCATTCGCACTTGTGACGTCAGCTGCATGGCGACTTACCTGCACCGAGATAATGCCGCAAGAAAGAAAACACCTGCGCCTTTACGGTCCAGTAAGCAAAAGAGCGTGATGCGTTTCAGAATAGCTGAGACCATAAGCTCGAGTTATTCATGCTCGAATACTAATAGCCTGCCTATTCAGATTTTATAAAAATTCGGCTGCAAATATTAAAGTTATTAGATTAGCTTTTCAAAGGGATGTAACTCTATTCATTTCGATCGTAACTTCCAAATTATCTGCGCTTTTCTAAATACCAAAAAGCTTTAGCATTTATTTTTGTAGGGAGCCCCCTAAAAGAACAACATTTGTAAGCCGACGGGAGCAGACAAGCCAACCATGCATTCTATAACAATATCACATGTCAAACTAATAGGCAATAGGACTGCCAGTAACAGAGAGATGTCACCCCAGAGGAGGTTTTCATAACACACAAGACTGCTCAAAGCGTCACTTGAAAGCAGTGCTTCAATCATAAGTGAAAACTTTCTTACCAGATCTAGTAACATTTAGAACGAAAACATTTTGCTAAAGGTTGTCCCAGGGTTCAGATAAAACTATTTAGTTCTTTCAGAATGTAATGGTTGCATGACCATGAACTTTTAGCACCACCTTGAACTTTAGAAGCATGCACAGAGGTGTTTTTTATATCCCCAGTTTTATTTGAAAGTTAACTCAGATACGCTGATTGTCATTTTTTTTTTAATCAGCGTAATTCCTGCCTCATTTATAAAGAATGTGAAGCATTGAAAGAATCCTTTTATAGCACACACACACCAACAATTATGCACACTAGTTGCCTGCACTTAGCACCGAAAAGCACCTCGTTTTATTCCTTTTTTTTCCTCCTCTTATCTTATCTTCTTCTTATGTAAAACAGACGTTACTTCAAAAAAGATGATTGCGTAATACGCTTCATGCATTTAGTCATGCATATTAACCAATGACTTACATTCTGCAAAGTCACAGGTTTTCCTAGCTAGCTCAATCAACCCATTCCATGCTCTAATAGCGCTAGGGAAGAAGGAGCCGATATATATATATATATCCAATGTCTTAAAAAAGTTTTCTATTTATTTGGATCGTAACTAGCTCTTTTCTACACTCCACAAAGCTCCACTGTTCTATTTCAAATATTAACTCCTTTGCCGGAACAGTTTGAGTGCCATGGGGTTCAAACCTCATGTATTCTACTCGACCTTCCTCTTCATGTCATTTCAATGCCTGAAGACCTTCATTCGAAACGTCTGCAATACCTCATGTTTGTCAGATATTTGAACAAAAAAAAAATGGTCCGTCGACCTTACTTTCCTGAATCTGTGGAGAGTCATGCTGACCCTAGCTGGCATTATGAACTGGATTTTTTGAAAACCTCTATACTTTTGGTAACACCTTACAGAAGGAGAAATAGAAAAACAAACACATAAAAAAACAACTCGTTTCTGATATCACGAGTGCATACCTGCAGAGAAATTGGGAATATCGCAAAGTGCGTGTTCTATATTACCTGGCTAAACATCTCTTGGAATTTAGCCATATCTTGCCCTTCAATCTTCGGGGCCTATCTAGCCCTTCAATCTTTGGGGCCTGTCTAGCTCTTCAATCTTTAGGGCTTGTCTAGCTCTGCAATCTTTGGGCCCTGTCTAGCTCTTGAATCTTTGGGCCCTGTCTAGCTCTGCAATCTTTGGGCCCTCTATAGCTCTTCAATCTTTGGGCCCTGTCTAGCTCTTCAATCTTTGGGCCCTGTCTAGCTCTGCAATCTTTGGGCCCTCTATAGCTCTTCAATCTTTGGGCCCTCTATAGCTCTTCAATCTTTGGGCCCTGTCTAGCTCTGCAAGTTTTGGGCCCTGTATAGCTTTTCAAATTTTCGGCCCTGTCTAGTGTTTCAATCTTTCAGCTCTGTCTAACGTTTCAATTTGTGGGCCCTGTTTAGCTCTTTAAATAATGGGCCCTAAATAGCTCTTTAATCTTTGAGCCCTATCAAGCTTTCCAATCTTTGGGTCATGTCTAGCTCTTCAATCTTTGAGCCCTATCAAGCTTTCCAATCTCTGGGCCATGTCTAACTCTTCAATCTTTGAGCCCTGTTAAGCTTTTCAATCTTTTAACCTTATCAAGCTTTTCAATCTTTAAGCCCTGTCAAGCTTTTTATCTTTGATCCCATATCAAGCTCATCAATCTTTGGGCTATGTCTAGCTCTTCAATCTTTGATCCCTATCAAGCTCATCAATCTTTGATCCCTATCAAGCTCATCAATCTTTGATCCCTATCAAGTTCATCAATCTTTGATCCCTATCAAGTTCATTAATCTTTGATCCCTATCAAGCTCATCAATCTTTGATCCCTATCAAGTACATCAAACTTTGATCCCTATCAAGTTTATCAATCTTTGATCCCTATCAAGCTCGTCAATCTTTGATCCCTAACAAAGTTCATCAATCTTTGATCCCTATCAAGCTCATTAATCTTTGATCCCTATCAAGCTCATCAATCTTTGATCCCTATCAAGCTCATCAATCTTTGATCCCTATCAAGCTCATCAATCTTTGATCCCTATCAAGTTCAGCAATCTTTGATCCCTATCAAGTTCATCAAACTTTGATCCCTATCAAGTTCATCAATCTTTGATCCCTATCAAGCTCATCAATCTTTGATCCCTATCAAGTTCATCAATCTTTGATCCCTATCAAGCTCATCAATCTTTGATCCCTATCAAGCTCGTCAATCTTTGATCCCTATCAAGCTCATTAATCTTTGATCCCTATCAAGGTCATCAATCTTTGATCCCTATCAAGCTCATCAATCTTTGGGCCATGTCTAGCTCTTCAATCTTTGATCCCTATCAAGCTCATCAATCTTTGATCCCTATCAAGCTCATCAATCTTTGATCCCTATCAAGCTCATCAATCTTTGATCCGTATCAAGCTCATTAATCTTTGATCCCTATCAAGCTCATCAATCTTTGATCCCTATCAAGTTCCGCAATCTTTGGACCATGTCTAGCTCTTCAATCTTTAATCCCTATCAAGCTCATCAATCTTTGGGCCATGTCTAGCTCTTCAATCTTTGATCCCTATCAAGTTCATCAATCTTTGATCCCTATCAAGCTCATCAATCTTTGATCCCTATCAAGCTCAGCAATCTTTGATCCCTATCAAGCTCATCAATCTTTGGGCCATGTCTAGCTCTTCAATCTTTGATCCCTATCAAGCTCATCAATCTTTGATCCCTATCAAGCTCATCAATCTTTGATCCCTATCAAGCTCATCAATCTTTGATCCCTATCAAGCTCAGCAATCTTTGATCCCTATCAAGCTCATCAATCTTTGGGCCATGTCTAGCTCTTCAATCTTTGATCCCTATCAAGCTCATCAATCTTTGATCCCTATCAAGCTCATCAATCTTTGATCCCTATCAAGCTCATCAATCTTTGATCCCTATCAAGCTCATAAATCTTTGATCCCTATCATGCTCATCAATCTTTGATCCCTATCAAGCTCATCAATCTTTGATCCCTATCAAGCTCATCAATCTTTGATCCCTATCAAGCTCATCAATCTTTGATCCCTATCAAGCTCATCAATCTTTGGGCCATGTCTAACCCTTCCGTCTCTGAGCGCCAATTGAGAACAGTCATGCTATTATAAAGTCTAGAGAGGGAGAGATGTTCTGGGTAGTTTCAAACATGACAAGGGGAGAGAAGAGCAAATGAAAGACCACTTCAAGGCCTTGACACTTGCTTGTTTTTGTTTGGCATTGAACGAAAAGCACGAGCTCGCTGCGAACTGAAGCCATTTAAAAAATCCAAAGAGGCAGGCAACGGAAACGATGGATAGGCATAACTAACTAAAGAAAGGATGTCACCTTGAATCGGACTAATTACAATGGTATACAGCACTGCCCGGTCAAGGCCCGTTGGACATAACTAATCTAGGGCAGTGTATTTTGCGCTCAGTTGCCACGACAAATGTTTCCAGCAGTGCTGAATTTACCAATAGGCAACATAAGTTATAGTTTGGAGGTCCCCCCCCCCCCACACACACTTTCTTGGTGCCCCCCTTCCCAATGGTTCTAGGGATATTGTAATCATTTTGAAGCACGAGCAATGGAAAAATTGCCTTATGTTGATTGCATGGGGCCCATATCTCAAAAAGCTTAGGGCCTAATCAAGTCTAGAATCCGGGCCTGGAGTTTGAAGGCTCAAATGCTGGTACGATTGTCGTGTAATGTTATCAGAAAACTGAATACTATCAACGAAATATAATTGTTGAAATAGTCTTTTATTTTTTTTTTTATAGTTTAGTTTTCCTGTTAATATAACAATTATGAAACTCTGTACAGACACAATACATTCCACAGCGCAAACGTGTCATCCTCTAAGAGACAGCAGCATAGAGTTCAACAACAACAAAGTCGTCATACAAAATAAACAATGAACAGCACTCAATATAAATTATACAACATGCAATATAAAATACAACGGAAAATACACAAGGAACATTGTAAAATATGTAACTTACAAAATAAACAATAGACATTATGAAAAAAAGAGCAGACAATTAATATATATATATATATATATATATATATATATATATATATATATATATATATATATATATATATATATATATATATATATATATATATATATATATATATATATATATATATATATATATATATATATATATATATATATATATATATATATATATATATATATATATATATATATATATATATATATATATATATATATATATAAAGGACATTATCAAATACTTAAAAGACATAATAAAATACACAGTAGACATTATGATATAGAAAAGAGATTGTCAAATGTACAAGAGACATTATAGGCAACGTAGTAGACCTTATAATATAGATAAGTGACATTGTAAACCATTCAATGAAGATGTGGGGGCAGCAGGACTAAACAAAGTCCAAAGATGGATGGACGGACGGACATACAGACAAAATAGATATATAGATATATAGATAGATAGATAGATAGATAGATAGATAGATAGATAGATAGATATTGTGTGAGTGTGTGTGTAAGGCGGTGAGCTATGACATTTTTCATTCACGTCTCGAACTGAAAACGAGGCTAAGTGAAGATGACATCACTCTAGGAATTACGTAACCCAGTATTACATCATGCTTGTATACAGAAGGAAACAAACAAACAAGCCCAGTTGTTATTATTTTGGTTTGCGGTATATCATTAAAAATATAGACGGTACTCTTAAGCATAAGTTCAATGAACTGCGTTTTTATTACAAAGCTTATATCAAACTCTCTCTCTCTTGTCTGTCTGGTAAAAAGTTTGTACACATTATTTCTTCCACACCCAATCTCAGATCAAGATAAAATGCAATAACTTGTTAAAGTGATTAATAAAGTAAAAAAACAACAACTTCTTTCGCAAGCTGCTCTAAAGTGCTTATCTTTTTTCAACAGCCGCACACACACACACACATACACCAGCAGAACTGATATTTGTTTAGAATAAGAAATGGCAGAATAGAAATTTGTTCAAAATCAGAAATATCAATAAATAAATTAAATGTGTTTTGAATCAGAAATACCAACGCAACTAAAATTTGTTTTGGAATTAGAAATGTCCAAATAGATTTGTTGAGTTAGAAATTGTTTGCTAAGACTGAAACGAGAGCGTGAAAAAAGTTATACGTCTGCTAACTAAACTCCTAGGAGCATAATTCTATTTGAAACTCGTCTTCTTCGGCTCACTTTCTAGGCACTTACAAAATTAGTTTAAACTTTGAAAGTTTTACTTATTGCTAGAGACCTGGCGAGACAACTGTCACGATGTATTTGTGTATTAGCACACTGTGCTGTATGTTCACGTCGGCGTGATTATTACAAGTGGTGCAAGCATGAGTGGTTGACAGTTTTTTAATACAGGATTAGTACAAGGATACAATGACCAGGAATGACCACAAGATCAAGTATGCCACTTTTTTTTATCCTGCTATGCCCCCCCCCCTCGCCATCTTACCAAAGAAATGTTAACGCCGAAGCTTCTCAAGATCGAGCGCCCCAATTTAATCCGAAATCGCTTCTGGAAAATTCTAAAACTCATCAGAAACTTTCCCATATCGCCAGATGGCTGCTAGATTAGCTCCCCTCACCCCCCCCCCCTGACGGTATTAATAACCAATTCCAATGAAGTTGAACTCCTGAAAGACACTTTCCTAGCCACAGATTTGTTGTTTTTGAAATCCTGATCTTTCAGCCTCTTTGCACTTCAGTCAGTTCTAAAGGTGGCTGAGACGTACAAAGAAAAAGGGGTGGGGTTCGAAATCTCGCACCTGATTCGATCGAACTGCCTGCGCCGTTAGTACAGGTGGGCATATTTAGCTTTCGATTTCTACTATCACTTGTGATGTTATTTTTTTTTTTTAAATATCAGAATTAGTCATAAAGGGAAAAGTGGGGGGCGACTCGGTACAAAGATAAAGACGTGATAATCGTGGAACGTTTGATCGTAATGCTGCTGCCTGCAGATCAAAACTGAAACACACCTTGAGAAAACGTTATACCGCTGACCAGCGGAAGTGCGTGGGTAGAAAAGAAAACTTAGTATATGTGTGTGTGTGTGTGTGTGTGTATTTGCTACTGGTATTCGAATGTGTAAACCGTTATTGCAACAAAATATTTTCTTTACAAAGCTTCTATCAACTCACTCCGTCCGTCCATCTGTCTGTCACAATTTCTTGTACACGTTATTTCTTCCCCTTCCCATTCTCGGAACAAGTTGAAACTTTGCACACAATTATTTCGTTGTTCCTAACAAAATAGGAATCAATTTTAAAAAAAAAATTATTAATTAATTAGTGTCTATTAATTCATTTGTTTTGATATTGAGTTTGATATTGATTAAGGGAAATAAATATTTCTTATTTCACTATTAGAATGAAAATATTATATTGGCGATTAAAATGTAGATTTTGGTTTAGCTGTATATATACTAGCAACTAAATTATTTATTTGTCATTTATTAAAAGATCAAAAGTATCATAATTAGTACGAATTTTGTTCATTATAGCCATGACTTAAAGGATATAGGTCTACACTTTATAAAAAAAAAACATGGACCCAACTATTTCGTAAGTTAAAGTTCAAAATAAAATACTACTGGGGATTAACCGAACTAACAAAGTAATGCGTTGAACTCCAAGTTACGACTTCAAGTCTATGGCCGCAGTTGTATTCTAGAGACCTAGGCGAACTGTTTCTCAGTTTGAACAGTACATAGAACTCAGGTCTCATAAAAAAAAAGACAAAGCCTAACAAAAGAGGACAAATAAACTTAGAGATCTAGGCTTACCATGTCTTGGATGAAACATGACAGTCAATTATAGGTCGTCAAAATATCATCAGAATTCTCAGACAAAGCGACTTCCCACTTTATTTCAACTTAATAACTAATGAATGTTCAATATTAAAAGGGAACACTTTCTGCTATTTATAAGTTAGTTTGTGTGTTTAAAACACGAGATGTAAAGGACGGAACTCGATTGATAGACAATAACTAAATGAAACGAAGGACTCTTCCCAAAAAGGAGAGCATCTCCTCAGGGCCGGACTTAGGGTACTGCAGTCGCACTTTCATACGCCCCGCGCTAATGCTAGGTGTAAATTTTAAATTAGACCATTTTAACTTATATATAATAACAGGGTTTCCGCGGTCTCCTGATTTTCCAGTATCTCCTGTAATAGCAAAATATACGAAAAAGTCCTTGAAATCTCTTGAAATTATTAAATTCTGAAAACTCATATAAAAATTTCCAGAAAAATAAACAGATAGTCATTTTGGGGTACCAACCCTAAGAGAAAAAAAAAGGCATTTTCAGTTTTCACTTAATAAAAATTTAATGCAAAGACGAATATATTTTCTGATACAAAATCTTAATTTCGACATTATGCTTATCCCTACCCAGACTGGGCCCCGCGCAAACCGTTTCGAATAGGGCTCCGCAATTGTTAGGGCCGGCCCTGCATGTCCTCCTTTTGCTGAACGTCTGGTAACCCTAGGTAAAGCACATCAGAACCTGTTGGTATTGTAGTCTTTTGCTTGAGAACTGTTGTATCCAATTAACTTTACCCTATTGATTGAGAACCTTAAAGGCGAAGAGATCTTATTCAATTCAGTCTTATTGCCAGGCAGATGAGGAAAGTTCTGGTGGTGTGTTGTGCGCTCTGTACATGTCATCTTGATGGTCCAGGGTTCGAACCATGCCCTCAGCCATTCCCATCCGTTCTGCGAGAGGTAAACAAAACAAACAAATGTCACATTGACCTGACAGTGACATCTTTCCCTCGCAGCACGTATCAAAGGACAAGAAATGACATAAACCTTATTGAGCCGGAAATGGGACACAAAGAGGGGGGAGGGAGGGCTGATGTCTAATACAACGGCATTGGTGTAGGACTTGGTTAGCGCAGATAGGTCAGTAACACGCCAGGGCAAGAGCAACAAAAGAGAAAACAAAATGAAAGTCGGTTTGTCGAGTTCAAGGTCACGTCTGTTTAGGGTTGAACCAGATCTATGACGTAATAATAGAGCAACTGTTGCCCGGCGATAAAAAGTTGGTCAGCCTCAGTGTTTACCCAAGTGGCTTTTTTTTTCATTCATCTCTCTCTTACTTTCTCTATCGTTCTCCCTCTCTCTCTCTCTTTCTCTCTCTTGCTCTAGGTTCCCCTATAAATGTCCTTACAAGTCTTCATTTTTAGCGGCCCTCGAAAGGGGAAAAGACGCTATTAGTTTTGTGCGAAATGTCTGTCCGTCTGTCCGTCCGTCCCGTTTAGATCTCGTAAACTAGAAAAGATATTGAAAATCCGACATCACAATATTTTAGACCATTCAAAGTTCTGATGCAACGGCTACTTTTTTTTTCTGAAAGTGAAAAATCTAATTTTTAAAATCAGTTATGCAAGCAGTTTTTTAAAGAGAAAAAGCTAATTAGTATGCATTATAAGTTAGACCTAATTTAAAACGAATAGTAATCTTATAAACTTCATTTTCCTGAACTTTGTTTTGCTGAGCAGCAGGAGTATTCGAGATTCTGCCTTTTCAAAACAATTAGATCAATTATAAGACATCAGTTGGGCCAGGGGAGGCGCGGTGGCTGAGCGGTAAAGCGCTTGGCTTCTGAACCAGGGGTCGCGGGTTCGAATCCTGTTGAAGACTGGGATTTTCAACTTTGGAATCTTTGGGCGCCTCTGAGTCCACTCAGCTCTAATGGATACCTGACATTAGTTGGGGAAGAGTAAAGGCGGTTGGTCGTTGTGCTGGCTACATGACACCCTAGTTAAACGTAGGCCACAAAAACAGATGAACTTTACATCATCTGCCCTATAGACCACAAGGTCTGAAAGGTGAACTAGTTAGACCAGGTTCACATCTAACTTTGCATTCACTTGCACCTATCCTTTGATCTGCTGTACCGTTGGGGCACTACACAAGATCTGTCAACCTTCTTTCTCCATTCTTATCTCTCATTTGTCTTTGATATAATTTCATTTAAATGTTCTTTCTGAAAATATTGAAGACTGACTGGGTGGACCACTTCGGGGGCCGATTTTTAGTTTGTGTTTCAACACAAACTGTCTTTGTAATCTTGTTTTTTATTACAACTATTTTTTTCAGATTTTTAGCGGCCCACAAAAGGGGAAAAGACGTTATTAGATTTTGTGTGGAATGTCTGTCCGTCCGTCCCGTTTAGATCTCGTAAACTAGAAAAGATAGTGAAAATCCGACATCACAATATTGTAGACCATTCAAAGTTCTGTTGCAAGGGCTACTTTTTTCTTTTCTGAAAGCGAAAAACCTAATTTCATAAATCACTTATGCAAGCAGTTTTTTCATAAAAATACACCACTTTTACAACTATTCACTATTAATAGTAACAAACACAGGGGGCTCTTTAGTAGAGGAGATTAACATTTACCATATTTTTAACACATTTATGCATATGGTTTTAGATTTTTTTGTAAAAAAAAAAGACATTTTTTATTTTTTACATTTGTATTGCTAAATTATATAAGTTTTGTCATATTAACTGTTAAATTTACACACACAACTTTTACTTTTTTTTAAAGAGAAAAAATCTGTTTAGTATGCATATAAGATGGACATAATTTAAAACAACAATTAATAAGTAGTTTTTCATATTATCGCGAGAACTGAAGCGCTGCACCATAGTTATAGTTCTAGAACTCTTCACTAAAGGAAAAAAAATGTTTTTGTTTTTTCTTGAGGATTTGAATAAGAGATTGACCCTTTACAAAACAATTAGATCAATTAGATACTCATTATAAGACATCAGTTAGGCCAGGTTCACATCTAACTTCACATTCACTTTCACCTATCTTTTGGGCTGCTAGACCGCTGGAAAACCACACAAGATACGTCAACCTTCTTTCTTCATTCTTCTCTGTCATTTGTCTTTGATAGAATTTCATTCTGATGTTCTTTCTGAAAATATTAATACCTGCCTTTTTACCTGCCTAGGTGGACCTCTTCGGGGGCTAATTTTGTGTTTGTGTTTCCACACAAACTGTCTTTGTAACCTTGCTCTTTTCAAGTTCAGATTTGGTTTGAGTTGGTCCTGACATTTGTTTTAACCAACAATGAGCAAAGTGTTTAGAAAGGAATCTAGCTTCTGTCTCTCAGGATATATCACAATATTGCATTTTATTTTCCTTTTTTTTTATTCGCAATTATAAGTGTACTTTAGTTTGCTTAGAAATGTTTCAATATAATTTCTTTTTCAAAAATAATTTTTTTCGGCCTGTGCACTGGATTCAACGAAAAACTATCTGTTTATGGATTTGCCTCAAAATATGGAGATCTCTAGGTAAAAAATAATAATAATAAAATAACTCACTCTTTCAACAACGTACGCTAGCAGGAAGTGTACAGAGTTTCATATTTACGATAATTTTATTTTTCCACTTTCGGATTAGGGGATGACTCCCTGTCAACTTCATACATTTGATATAGCGATATTTAGTATTTATTTTAGGTTTTGGTTTTTGTTGTTGTATTGTTGTTGTTTTTTTTTTGAAATACCTGCATTAACGGGCGTCAACATATATATATATATATATATATATATATATAAAGAAAGAGAGAGAGAAGGGGGAAGAGAGAGAGAGAGAGAGAGAGAGGAAGAGAGAGAGAGGAAGAGAGAGAGAGAGAAGAAGAGAGAGATAGAGAGAGATGAGAGAGAGAGAAAGGTAGGTTTACAAAGAAACAGGCATACAGACTGGCATAGATAGATAGATAGATTGATAGATAGATAGATAGATTGATAGATAGATAGATAGATAGATAGATATATAGATAGATAGATAGATAGATAGATAGATAGATAGATAGATAGATAGATAGATAGATAGATAGATAGATAGATAGATAGATAGATAGATAGATAGATAGATAGATAGATAGATAGATAGATTAGATAGAGACAGTTCGAATTCAGGTCTTTGAACTTAAAAAAAAAAATAAATGCATTTAAAAAGCGATCACTATAACATTCACACAGATACCTCCTTCTTTCACACACCCCCCAGCCCTATTGCCAACTGGTCCAGACAAGTGATAGGATCATAGCGTATTGATCAAGCTTAAAGTATGAAATTGCGTTAAACGAAAATAATTGGTAAAAATATTTATTATTGTTAGTCTAGATCAGAGTTTCCCAAATTTTTTCCTTAACGGAACACTTATCACATTCTGAGTATTTAGCGGAACACTTTGCTTTTTTTTTTGTAGAGAGCTTAATCACGTGGTAGCATACTAATTAATTCTTCCAGTAGGTCGTGGTACACCTATTTAGGCCTTGCGTCACACTAGGGCTCCGCGGAACACAATGTAGGAAACACTGGTCTAGATGTATGACACATTTAATGACATGTCTGATCCAAACTCACTGATACAACTACGCTTAATATAACCTTTTTTTTAAAAAAGTATTTGTAATGTTTTTCTTGTTTTAATATTTTTAGTCTTTGAACCAATATATAGTCAACAATTCTTAAATTGGCCCTTGGGCCTTACTTTGTATATCTGCTTAGTAGCACAATAGACGTCTTTTAAACAAATGACGATAAAGGCTGCACGACAACTGTTGGCTTCCTTATAGTGATAAATAGTTGACGACATCTCTTGTAATACTTACTTTTGTTAGTCCTGTTGTCTAGTTTGTTTTTGGGTTTGGAATGAATGTGACTTCCGTTGGCGGTGACGTCAGCGGCCAACAGGCTGGCCACGAGGCTGTCGTCTTTGCTGTTGCTATCATATTCGTTATCGTCTGCTCCCCCGGCAGAGTCGTCTTCATCGTCGTCCCCTAGGTCGTTCTCACTGGCGCTGGAGTTGGTGCTGGTGGATTTGCCCATGCCGAGGGGCTTTAGACTGAAGCGGTGCTCGCACTGAGAGCCTGGGAATTGACACCTGCGTTCTTCCTGGGGAAGGAGAGAAATTATTGTTTAGTTTTTGGGTCTTTTTTCAGATACTATGTGATAGAGAGATGAATAGAAACCACGGGCCACAAGAAGTCGCTGGTTACAGTTACAATTTACGAGGGCATTGTGAGAGGTTGTTTTGTTTTTTTACTGAATTTATAAATTAAATATATGACTGAATGTTTCACTGAATTTATGAATATATAACTGGACATATGACTGAATATATGACTTGAGTTTTTTTTACTGAATATATAACTAAATATATGACTGAGTGCTTGACTGAATATTTGACTAAGTGACTAAATGTTTGACTGTACAGATTGGGGGGGGGGACATTTTTTTTACCTGAATGTAGGAGCGAACGCATATAGACTTTTGTTTGCATTCCCTTTGACGGCGTTGCCTGCACGAGCGAGTGCAGGGCCCCCATGCTGTCCATTGGGCGTACAAAATGTCGTACAGGAGCTCTTCAATCAGACGATTTCGCTTCTGCATGCCAATGACCTGTAGAGTGGAAATAGGTCAATGAAACCATTCACTGAGATATTTGCAGCTACACTGCAGCTATAAGAACAATGGCTATGGACTATATTGGAATATATAGAAATATAAAACACGTCGTGACACTTGTTCTGGAGAAAACGTGCCCACGACATCGGCCAACAAACAATTGTAGAGTCTAGAAATGACTCGTAACCCTTTTCTCAAGTACATTGTCTATGTGATTTATTTCAACCCCAGAGACAGTCTTATTAACATAAACATTGCCGTTCAGAAAGGAAAAAAAAAACAACAACCAATGGATCAGGTACATCTGAAAGACCTTCATTGAAATTGTACATATAGTGAACTTGGACTGATTTGGAACTTAGGCCTAGAGTTTCTCATTCCTATGTTAATTTGATCACAGGGTGATTATGTTCTACAAAAAAAAAATGTTCCAGAAAGATCTTTCTTACTCTTAGAACTTTCGTACATCTTTACAGCTAGAACAATCCTTCACCCAGTCCTGGTTAGTATTGTCCTGCGGCCAGGGCTAACGGTGTCAGGCGGTTAGGATTGGTGTTGCCATGCCGTTATAGTTAATGTTATCAGGCAGTTTTAGGTAATCTTGTCACGCAGTTATAGTTAGTTTTATTTTCCAAAGAAAGCACGTTTGTTATCCACAATTTTAAAGAAAGAGAAAAAAAAATAATTAGACATAGTCTAGGTTTTATACACAGATCTAAGTTTCATATCTCGTAGACTTGTGGATACGGAACCGAAAAGAAACACTACGATGCTTACAAGGTCAAGGCCACCAACCTTGTAGGTCAAAGGGTAGCAGGTGCCTTTCTCCTGAATGCAAGTCCTTTTCTCTTTGACCCAACTCCGGCCGCACTCCTCCGGAATGCGGCACCTTCTGACCCTGGTCTGGTCACACTTTCTGGTGCAGGATGACCACTTGGACCACTCGTTGTACTTTTCACAGAGCGCTGCGGCCATGTCAATGTCCATGACGTCATCACCGTTCCCGCCTTTGTCAGGCTCCATAGAGCGCGCGGCCTCTCTTCGAGCAGACGTAAATTCCTGAAAAAAAAAATATATATTCTCATGAATAGGGGGAAAATATATTAATTATTTTTATAAGTTCGATTCTATTTAAAGGAAATATAAGCTAATTATAGAGTAAGAATATATATATATATATATATATATATATATATATATATTTACATATATATATATATACACACATATTTATATATATATATAAGCATACAATTATTGAACATATAATAGAAGAAAGTAACATTTATATCTACAGAAAGAAGAATAAATGTCCTGATGATGTTATGTTTTTGTTGTTATGGTTATGATTCATGAAGATTGTCTGGAATCACCTCTACCGTTTCTCCCCTGCATGACCGGGCGACAGTTATGTCTATATTATTATTATATATTGAAATTGTAATGTTTATACTGAGCTTTTTTCCCCACCTTTTCTAGCTCTAGTAGCTAACCGTGTCACTGGTTCGATACCCGAATTGAACACCAAACTTTTTTAAAAATGAATATATTATATTTGAAGTTTAATAATAGAGGTATAGTCTTTTGAAAGGAGAAACAAAATGAAATGTTTTTCTGGTTAAATATTTTAAATATGACAGATGCACAGAGGGCAGAGGCTTTTTGTTTTTCTAGACAAAAGAAAATTCTTTGCTCCCTCCGCATGTTTACTTGATTGCCCCTTGACCAAAGCCACTTGCAGTGGCGTACACAGCGTGGTCTACAATACTAGCTGACTCTCTCCAGCCTCTCCCCTGAACGCAAATTTGATACTCTCACATTCTCTCCCTTGAACGCCGTTCACAATTTTTATTCCTACATTTTTGACACCTTCGACTGACCTTGAAATGTCTATAGGCAACCTTGACCTTGATCAGACCTAATCTTTCCGTGGTAGTTTTCTTGGTATACCTTCGTGATGATTTTAAGTTGTTTTTTTTTTTAAAGTTATAAACTATATAGGTTATGCCTATAGATAGATTCGTATTTTGTAGAATAATAAGGTCAGGTTGAACTGGCCTTGATTTAAGAGTTTACACCAGGCCTTTCGTTTGTGCCTCAGGTAGTCTTTTAAAATAGAGTTAGTGGCCTTTCGTATTGGAATGTAGGCCGCGTCACGTTTAATTGTGTCAAGGTTTAGTTGTCGTAAAGTAGCTCAACTATTAGTACAAATTGGAACATCAGTCCCCTGGGTCATCACCTAAGGTAAATAAACTGTGTTGTCCCGGAGTTGTCCGTAAGAGTTCAGATGGAAACTATCCATTGGTCACATTCATATCACGTGAAGGGGGAACGGGGCGTGTCCAAATGACTTTTTAAAAAACAAACTTTGATCTTTGGTTCTCGACACGTTGTTGATTTGGACAAACCCGGAAGAGGTGTATCTGTTTGTGGACATGGCGTGGGTGTAGGCCTGGGGCGGGAAGTATCATGTCTGCTGTCCTTGATAGTAAATCTGACGCTCGCGGGATGAGTCTGCAAACCAATAACCTTTAGTCTTGACCTTGACGTCACAGTGGAAACACTTCCTGTTTCATTGTTTTCATTACTGAATGTGTTCAGTGCTGGGTATTTTACACTAGATCTAGTGGGGTGTTTTTGTTTTTTAACTATTAAAAATAATATTTATACGCAGTGTCTCGTATCAAATTGTAAAGTATTGCAAAGAACTTTATAAAGTGTATCATGTGTATGAGTTTCAGTGGGCAAGTCTCGCTACTAAAATTGCATCCTCCACCTCTTGAAAGAACTCATGACATGCAACCAAAACACTTTTTAATCATTTGAAACATCTTTCAAAATCAACAATTGCTTATGAAACCGAATCTTACCGAATATTACCGAGTTCCTCTAGCCAGATATATATATGTGTGTGTGTGTGTATAGATCTTCTAAGGCAACTAAGTAATTATTGATAAGTTCCTGGACTAAAATAACTGGACTAATTCTTAGTGGTCATGGCAACACAACAAGTTCATCACTTCTTAGTTGTACTTTTGGATCTAGTGGGGTCCCTGAGTTCAACCAGTAGTTGTACTTTTGGATCTAGTGGGGTCCCTGAGCTCAGCCAGTAGTTGTACTTTTGGATCTAGTGGGGTCCCTGAGTTCAGCCAGTAGTTGTACTTCTGGATCTAGTGGGGTCCCTGAGTTCAACCAGTAGTTGTACTTCTGGATCTAGTGGGGTCCCTGAGTTCAACCAGTAGTTGTACTTCTGGATCTAATTTGGCCACCGAGTTCAACCAGTAGTTGTACTTCTGGATCTAATGTGGCCCCCGAGTTCAACCAGTAGTTGTACTTCTGGATCTAGTGGCGCCCCTGAGTCCACCCGATAGTTATAAGTCAAGTACAAATGGCGTTAACCCAGTAGTTGTACTTCTGGATCTAATGTGGCCCCCGAGTTCAACCAGTAGTTGTACTTCTACTTCTAGTCGTAATCAAATTTTAAATCAAATTTTAACGAACTAGATTTAAGATACCGTTTCTACTGTTTACGTAACTGAATAACAATTGACGATGTATGCGAAGTGCCAATTAAAATCTTATTTAAGTGGTAGTTATATTATTCGGAGTTACATTGTAATTTTTTTCAGGAGAAGACAATACACAATTTGAACCGATTTATAGAACCTGAGGGGTTACTCCTTGAAAATTTTCGCGCCCCCAATGTTAAGTAAATTTAATTATTAAATTATGTGACGTCATTTCATTTTTTAAGTCGAAATAGTTTCTACGAGAGGGCTCTGGAACAAAATCGATTTTTTAAAAAGCTTTTTCTTTCTTTTTTGTATTGAAGACATTTCAATACGCTTCTAGATGCACGGTGGCTGAGTGGTTAAGCGCTTGGTTTCGAACCTGGGGTTCTGGGTTCAAATCTCGGTGAAAACTGGGATATTGAATTTAGGGTCTTTTAGGGCGCTCCTAGGTCACTAGGTCTGAAAGAGGAACTTTACTTTTTTTTTAAACAACTTTTCCCAATGCCCCGTCTTTCTTACTCGAGAACGGTCTCATCTCTGCAAAGTGACGTACGATCGTTATGGTGACGTCATTCTTGTGTAAAAAAAAAAAAAAACCAGGCCGCAACAAGACATCTTGCTGAGCACGAGCTGGAAGGTAAAACGAGATGGAGGGTAAGGCGACCCAGTTATGAAGTCCTCAAACGTAGTATCAAAAGTCAATGTCTAGTATGGTAACGTGTTATTAAGGTATATAGAAAGTTATGCATAACAGGCTTACAGATCCTCGTGAGTTTCATATACTATAAAATGTTTATTGATACAACAGAAGGAGCAACCATGAACGTACGGCCTCGATCCAGTCTTTTTCTTCTTTCAATGTCACATTCATCTGGGATTAAGAGATTTCCTTTTTTTTTAAAAAAAAATAATAATATTTGTTTGTGTAAATTGCGTTAGACATACAAACAAGATAATTTTATTATAATGTGGCAATCGAATGAAAGCACATGGTTATGAGATACTATTTTGAAGTGCTATTACATTCTTGTGCTTTTTTTTTTTTCATTTACTTTTTTGTTATTCCGTAGAAATTGACATTGCCAAAATGGCATAAGATAAAACCGTAAGTTCCATGTTTTCACAACATTAATGTTAACATCGTTCAGATATTGTTCCAACTTGACGATCACTAGGTTGTCTATTGTCCTCTGGTGTAGCCACACTTACGTACACATGTGTAATAGATGCCAAACTATAACGAGGTCCTTGACATTGGGATTCTTTCGAAAGGAACTGTCTTTAGTTTCTATGGAAGCCCAAAAATTCCGAGAAACATAATGCTATTTGTTTCTTTGTTAATGCGTTTACCAGCTGACAAACATGAATTTCAATTGTAACTGTTTTTATGTACAACAAGGTGTACTTAGAACTGGGCTAATCAACGTACAAAATACTCCTGTACATCACTCCTTCCTTATCACGCTGTTTATAAGTCTTGCGCCATTGTATACAGGCTGAGGGGTTCAAAGGAACTTTATTACTACTATGACCGTTTGTCCAAATCACTAGTAGAGAAGCCTCCACCGGTTTACAGATGTTATTCTGGATTGAGGCTAAACACCATTGCAATGAGCTCATTTAGTGGACTAGATCAAATGTCAATTGATTAGGCTTTATAGTATTTCGGGTCTGGCGCTAAGTTTTTTAAAGTTGTTTTTTTCTTTTAAAGGCGATAAGATTCAATTTAAAGTCCAAATAAGATAATTTTTTTTTTAAATTATACATAGGATTAGTATTTAAATTTATTTTGGTATCTCACATTTGAATAATAGTTTTGAAAATATATTTTTTTAACAATTCGAAGAAATTTAAAAATCAATGAAAGAAAAAAATATAATATGGCTTTACATCAATGACTTATCAGCTAATATAATTACACCAATATGACTTCATATCAATGACTTATCAACCAATGCAATAAAAACCATTTAATCAATGACTTCAGAAGGAGTACTTGTATGTATTTGTTCTAGCGTATGGAATAATCTTTGTGTCTTTCTGAGTATTTCATTAGGTTTTGTTTTTCTATTTGTAAATTATGGTTTAGAGTTTTATGTATTATAGCTACTTAACTTTTTATTCTTGTGTCCTGAGGAGTCTCTAAGTATTCGTTTGTTATGAATCTCAGTGCTCTATTTTGCATTTGTTCTACTTTCTTTATGTTTTCGTGAGTTGAGGGGTCCCAAACAGAGGATGCATATTCTATTGGCCTAACTAAAGTTAAATAGCATTTTAGTTTTTATGTTTCATTTGTAAAATTTCTTCTAATAACCCTAATGTTTTTGATTTTTAAATAATTTCCTAAATATGGGGATTTCATAACTTTTCATTTATTATTACATCTAGATACACAAGAGAGAGAGAGAGAGCGAGAGAGAGAGAGAGAGAGAGCGAGAGAGACTACAACCAGACCTACCAACCGTCACAGACTATGAATGGACTCTGGACTGATTGGTCCCTCCAGCCAGAAGTCATGCTCACAATTATTGTGTGAGTTACAATTTTGTGTCATCATGTTTTCCCCCCATTTGTTGTAGAGTCGTGCTGAGAATACTGAGATAAGATCTGCTTCGCTAGATTCACACTTAAGTAATGATCTGTCTGCTCAGACAAAACAAATCATTGTCTCAGGAAGACAAAAAAAAGGTAAAATGTTGATCTTAGAATAGGAAGTATGACGTTCGTTTGAACAATAAGATCTCTAAGTAGGAGCTGCGAGCAGCATTCTTTAAACATTGACCCGACCACACGTAGATAGTCTCAGAGAACAGTTTAGGTTTTGTTGGGTCTTCTGAGGTTTTCTTTTTAAGTTTAGACTGAAAATCAATATTGTGGTATATTTTTCTGTCTAGTCTAAATATTTACTCAGAAAAAGAGGGGAGGGGGAACGGGCTAAGAAGAAGAAATTCTCGGTTAATTAATCTCAAGAGTCGGAGTTATTCATGGAACTGGAAGCCGATAATAGTGAGATAAGAACGTTTTTTTAAAGTAATGTTGCCAACTTAAAATGATTGCGTGTGTTTTTAAAAAAAAATGCTAACCGTTAGCTACTGAAAGTCGCGCCAAAGAATTCTAACAGAGCACTGAATTATATTTTCTAAGTTATACTAACTAGGTTTGTCATTTGGTAGGAGATAGAACGGACTAAATTTAAAAAAAAGAAAATAATTATAGCGAGGACACATTCTGGGGGCGTACGAGACACTCGACCTTCGCCCCCAAAATGGCTTCCGTATGTCTGCGAAAAAAAATGGATATGGTCCTAATTTTCGGTATCCTTCAAGGTTGAACGTTACTGGATTAGTATCCATATCTGCCATGTTAGTATCCATATCTGCCATGTTAGTATCCATATCTGACATGTTAGAAACGATGTGTTCGTATAGAGCTGTCCTTCCTTAGTCAAGACTAAAGAATGGAAACAAACGTAAGATTAGCCAACAAATCGTTGTCCTGTTCTGTGCCAGCACATCCCATCAAGGAGACGATCAGGGGAACATGCTAGCACACGAGTCTCCTCATGTCTAGTTGAAACAAAACGATGAATATCGTTACAATCCCTCCTATTAGCTTGCAAACTCTTCATGGGTAAAAGTTGGAAACTGGACGTGTATTTTGAAAACGGCTCTATTGATTTTCCTAGAAATTTGACAATTTGTGTGTATCTTTGGGGACAAAAATAACTAACTAATTGGCCACGCAGTGGAAACTCTGGTTTGACCGTTATAATTGTTCAAAATATAATCATCTTGAAATTAAATTCGGCTTAAATATTTTTATTTTTATTTTGGACACGACTTCACCGGGGATTACTTCACCCACATGTTTAGTACTATTCAGTAAGGAGTTCAGTAAATAAATAGACAACCTGATGTAGAACTCCTGAGCTGGACTGTCCATTGAAGTCCATGATTGTTCATAGCTCACTGGAGAGACTTCTTTCAATAAGGAAACATGACA
The DNA here is from genome assembly GCF_947242115.1 of Biomphalaria glabrata. Classification (NCBI taxonomy): domain Eukaryota; kingdom Metazoa; phylum Mollusca; class Gastropoda; family Planorbidae; genus Biomphalaria; species Biomphalaria glabrata. The sequence continues at coordinate 40,223,880 of NC_074712.1, read as the reverse complement.
AGAAAGAAATAGATTTAGAAACTAGACCATCATCAACTTCATACAGTAGGAACTGATTTGCAAAAAAAAACAAAAAAAAACTGTTTTCTATGTTAGTTGCTTTAACTAAGGACAAAAATGTGTGTACATCTCTCTCTCTCTCTCTTCTGCTTTGTAATTTATCATTGATTTTTCCATAGACTATATATTACATGGACTGCCAACTCTACGCACTAAGCCTATATTTTTCAATAAACAAGTCCCGTTCACGGAGGCGTCCTTGGTTGCGTGGTAAATTGACTTCCGGTAGATTTTTTTTTACGTATAAAGAAACCATTCTCGAAGATTTTCACCACCACTTTTACAGCAAATCATGAATGGAAACTGAATTGTTAAAGAAGATGTTACAGAGGTAAGTGTGCACAAATCAATTTCTGACTTAGATCTATAACTGTAAAGCTTTATAGCTGATTTTCTTAGCCAATATAGACTAATTAGCCAAGCCTGTATTTCGTGTATTTTCTTGTTTACGACATTGATTGAATTGAGGTTCTTGTGAGAGCATACCCTGCTCTTGATAGATAATACCGGTACCTAAAAGTCTTAGAGGAAGAACTGTCAAACTTTACAGTTCATATCATGTGAAGCTAACAGTAGTTTCAATAGCTTATTTGGACAGACAATTTTCACTAGTAAAAACCACTTCTGCTTAGTGTGAGCATATTGCTAAATGAAGTTCATATTTCTATTACTTTCTACTCAAGTCACCCAAGAGAAATTTTATTTAAAGCGAAAACTTTTTATAATGCATTTTTCATTGTTTTTGTTTTTTTTTACTTAAGGAGCATACTACTTCCACAAACCTGATTTGATTGTCACTAACTTTCAAATTGAAAGGGATCTACTACAAGTGAGATTTTCTTTTACTTTCTCCAATAACATTGTGTTATCAATACATGTATCACTTTAAATTACTTGTAATTGTGAAATAATAGGTAAAAAATCTCCTTAAGTACATGTTATATTTAATCCTATGCATAAAATTTATTTACATAAAAAAAAATCATTAAAGCAGGCCTAATTGTAGAGAAAAAATTATTTCTTGTGCATTGAAATCAACTTTAAAGATGCTGTCCATTGTTGTAACATAAAGTAGTCTTACATTTTTTAATTAGCAAATATATACTTTTTTTCTCAGCTGCTCATGAATTTCGAGATTTTACAGCTAATAGAGGAACAAATTTTATCTGCTTCCACTTAGCCAAACAGCATGGAAATATGCTATTGTAATGAGTAGAAGATATTTGTCATTTAGAGTATCATGCAACAGCTAATTATCAGTACACACATTTCAAGATGAGGAAAAGAACAGTATAAGCTACATTCATTGATGCATTATTTATACAAAAATGTATAGTCAACCCAGTCATCACTCCATTTTTTTATGAAGCCAGTTACAGTTACCATGAAGGGATGAAATTTCAGATAATATTCTGTTTATTTCATGAAATGAGAATAGGCCTACATCAGAAATTGAAATGGTCATCTTCAGTATTTAATGTTTCATCTAAAAATGATAATTATATTAATACATATTTGATGTACAAACAAATGAAAACCATTCAAAACCATTTTTTTTTGTGAAGTATAGATGATTAAACTTGTAAGTGTCTGAACAATACTACATCGACATTAACTTATTATTATAGACTTTTTACAGGAATGTATCTTAAGCTGGACTGAAAGAGAAAGTTGCTATAATTTAAATAATAAAATTTAATAGTTTGAACATGTAACTAAAAATTGAATAATGCTAACATTTATTGACAAGTGAATATTGGTAATGATGTGCTTTCTATTTTAATAAGTCAATAATATTAGTAAGAACAATATTATCTTCACTTTCTTAATATTATAAACACAATATTTCCTGAAAAGATTTTTTTAAATTATAGAAATAATGCTCAAGTCTTCAGAAATGGTAGTTTTCAGAATCATCAAATCAAGGACAACATAGTATTCATGAACTTCCAGCTATCAGCAAGCTCCTAGTAGGTATTATGGAGCACATTCTCCTTCAACTCAGAGGATCACAGGCACTGGACAAATTCTAGTACTGTTGATGGAATAGAAACAACATACATTAAATTCATAACAAGTCACCAATTCAATCTTAGTTTCATATAGTACCAAACTTCCATATGTTCAAGTCCTTTACGGATAAAATCAATTCTGAAAACATCTAACAAAACAGTTCCTTAAAAAGTATATTAGGAGTATAGTAAAGTATATTAGAGGTTTTACACAAAAAATGCTATGGGAACATATTATGAAACTAAAATATTACAAAAAAAAGGAATAGTATAATAATAACAATATTTAATCTTTGACATTATATTCAGTAATATTATGAAAATTTAATGAATGATTAAATGCACTTGAAAGTGAAGGGAACAGATTTAAAAAAAAATTCAGGAAATTTTCTGCACAAGCATGCTGAGGTAACCCAAATAAAGAGAGTCATTGAATATTGTACTGAGTGTTTGAAACATAATTTTTTACTGCATACATTAAATTATAAACATATCTTTGCAAATTTAAAGGGAGAATTTGAAGACAGCTTTTATTCTTTTTGCACTAAGATAAAAGTATTAAATTTTAAGCCCTACTTACTGGAAGGAGGTCTGGTGGCTTAGCGGTAAAGCGCTTGGCTTCTGAACCGGGGACCGGGGTTCAAATCCTGGTGAAGACTGGAATTTTTAATTTGAGTCTGAGTCCACTCAGCTCTAATGGGTACCTGACATTAGTTGGGGAAAGTAATGGCGGTTGGTCACTGTGCTGGCCACATGACACCCTCGTTAACCGTAGGCAACAGAATGGTCAGAAACAGATGATCTTTACATCATCTGCCCTATCGATCACAAGGTCTGAAAGGGAAACTTTACTTTTTTTTTTACTTACTGGAAGTTTCGTAGGAAGAGTTTCTGGCATAACAAGTGAGTTTTGTGGCATTCATCCTATTGATAAACTCTTAGAAATAAGAAAGCATCATTTCTTCTTGAAATATACATCTGCGGAAAAGAAAAGAACAATTGCTTTTAATGTGAGCAATAATAAAATTCTAATTAAATTTTAAAAATCTCCAAAATATTTATAGTGACTTAGTTCAAAGAATTAAGTAAAGACTTTCTTTAAGCATTTTCTCAACTCATCTGACATCCTTTTCCACCAAGATAACTGGTTAATCTGTACTTCTAATTGAGAATTGTTGCATAATATATTTAATTCTTATGCAAGAAAGTATAATTTGAAGGAAAACACCTTAGATAACAAAAGAGTGGTATTGGCCTGCATGAGAAAATTATCACTTTAGAAATACCCTGCACAGGCTGGAGGGAATATAATATGTTTTATTTACAACATAACAACAATATTGTGTAAATATTCACCTATAAGTTAGCTTTAAATAAAATAGCACATGGATTCTTACAATTAAAATAGACTTACATAACGTTTAAAAATAAATGATTAATTACTTAAAAACTTACTGTTAAATGTATTTATACAGCTTCTGGCACTGTGTGAAAACTCCTTTGAAAACAATAACAGCATATTGTGGCAGTATCTGGGTAAATACTTGAATCCACACATTGAATGGTAGCAATTAGAGCCCTTTGGGTACCTTTCAACATCCTTTGTGTACTTCTTTGGTAGTTAAGAGAAAAGTTAAGATCTAGATCTACAGTGAATAAATAGCACAATTTGGTACCTATTGCCTACTAGAATATGTGAGAATAATGAAAAACGAAAATAGAACCGATTAGAATGTCTAGTCCAATCTAGTACAGTTGTTTATATCTAGGCAAGATATGAGTTGTGATCAAAAGAGCTAGATCTAGTACATGAGTAGGGTCTATGTTAATGGGCATGGCTGTAGATAGTAGTATTGCTCATCAGAAACATTAAATCTGTAGTGTATAATCAGTGTATAAATCACAAATGGGAATAGATCTAGATACAGATTCTAGATCTTATAACTTTGTCTTTATTATAAGTATAAGAGTCTAGGTCTATTATTATCATATAAAATATAGATATAAACTAGATATAGATTAGAGTCGTTAGTAAAGATAAAGTAGATCTTCAAATAGTTTAAAGAACGATCTGTGACACTGTGAGCCAAGCACTTCCATTCATGATTCACATATGAAGAAGCTAAGGCTAAGGCGCCTAAGGCTAAGGGCTAAGTAAGACGAAGTTTAAGTTAACAAGTCAGGAAGTCAGATTAAAATTAATCATCAAGATCAAGGTAAGATGAAGCTGAACATCTAGACTTGAAATTATCCTAGATCTAGTCTAGAGTCAACTAGAGCTAGATTCTATATAATAGGGGGCCTATATAGATTCTATATCTTCATTCTCTGGGTTTATCAGACACACAAAGATGATGAATCTAGAGACTCGACGTTCATAATATTTTTAGTCATAATTTTGTTAAGAGTACTATAGGCATAGCCAGATTTTTTATAAAAACAAATTATTATTTTACAAACTTAAAAATGGGCATTTACATAAATAGTGTTTAGTGTTCTATTATATATATATATATATATATATATATATATATATATATATATATATATATATATATATATATATATATATATATATATATATATAGTAGTGTAGTAGTGTGTTGTGTGTAAGTTCGTATTTGTAGATAAAGTTTATAGCCATAGGTCACTACATCTGGGTGAAAGTCTACATGTTTATGTGTACAATCACTTTCTAGTGAAGTAGAGCCTGATGATTCTAAAATTTTATTGGGCGAATATATTCCAAACAATATCAGATCTTTTTATAGCTTTTAGAAGAATTGGATTTTATTTGGGATTCTAGTTAGTTAAAAAAAAAAAAAAAACACTAAAAACTTGAAGGCCGAAATTTTTATGCAGATTTTTCAGTTAGTCATACATACATCGTTGATTTTTTTTTATGGTTGATTTTCCATTACTATAGATAAAAATGCACATTATCTTGAAATTAAAATCAAATTGAATAAAAAAAAATATTTGTAGATCTGAACAAAAGTTGGTAAAGATGTAAGATTGTAGGCTTATTGACTCACTATATTGTTATTTTATTTAGACTGACTCATTCACAGACTTAACTTAGGCCTATATCACCCATTACATACAAAATTAATAAATGACACTCTCAGAAATGTATTGACTCTTTCAGTAAATCGCTTATCACATTTAAAATATACATTGTAAAAATAATGATAATAATTATCAAATGTGATGAAAAAAAAAAGAAAAACAAATAATCCAAACTGGCAGCACCAATTAGCAGACAATTAATGTCGTAAACAAGAATACACGAAATAGGGCCTACAGGCTTGGCTAATTATCTATATTGGCTAAGAAAATCAGTTACAAAGCTTTATAGTCATAGATCTAAGTCACAAATTGATTTGTGCACACTTACCTCTGTAACATCGTATATGACAATTAAGTTTCCATTTATGATTTGCTGTAAAAGTGATGGTAAAAATCTTCGGGAATAGTTTCTTTATATAGTAACAAATTCTACCGGAAGTCAATTTACCACGCAACCAAGGACGCCTCGGTGAATGGAACTTATGCTTAGTTTCCTTAGTGTTGGCAGTCCATGTAATATATAGTCTATGATTTTTCAAGACTGTCTTACAAGATAAAGAAAAAAAAAAGACCCTAACCTTGAACTTGAGTGTACAGGGGGTCATTTCGTGCGGGGTTTTGTTCCGGGAACTTAAAAGTGCGTTAAATTTTTTTTTAGTGTAATATGTACACAAAAATCTTATCAGACAACAAATGTTACGACATAATGCATCCTTAAATTATTTTTTTTTGGGGGGGGGGAGGTTTATCACGTGACTGTCTCATCCTGAGCCACTTAAAAAACCAAATAACTTTAGAAGGAATTGTACACCGTCCTTCCCTGCGTAGTTGTTGTTGTTTTTTAAACCCCAAAACTTTGCTTCAGCCACTTTAGAAACAAAGTTTCCTTAGAAATGTACAAGACATACAACTAATACAATATTTTTAAAAAAATATATCTTAAAAAAACAAAGCTTGTCATTGAATATAAATAATTATATGAAATGTCAATTTGATTCGAGAACAGAAGTGGGAAAAAAATGTGTACAAAATTGTAAAAAGGGGGACATCTCCACATATATAGCCACGTCTCACAATAAGTCGTATTTATTTCCCTTGTTCAACACCAAGCAAAATAATTAATGACCACTAATTATCTAACTATTTGGCTAATGTTTGATTGATTCATGTTTTGTTAGGCACAACAAATAAGTGTGTGTAAAGTTTCAACTTGATCCGAGAAAAAGTGAGGGAGAAATAACGTGTACAAAACATTGTACCAGACAAACAGACAGAGTGAGTTGATAGACAGACACAGAGTGAGTTGATAGACAGACACAGAGTGAGTTTATAGACCGACACAGAGTGAGTTTATAGACCGACACAGAGTGAGTTTATAGACCGACACAGAGTGAGTTTATAGACCGACACAGAGTGAGTTGATAGACCGACACAGAGTGAGTTGATAGACAGACACAGAGTGAGTTGATAGACAGACACAGAGTGAGTTGATAGACAGACACAGAGTGAGTTGATAGACAGACACAGAGTGAGTTGATAGACAGACACAGAGTGAGCTGATAGACAGACACAGAGTGAGCTGATAGACAGACACAGAGTGAGTTGATAGACAGACACAGAGTGAGTTGATAGACAGACACAGAGTGAGTTTATAGACCGACACAGAGTGAGTTTATAGACCGACACAGAGTGAGTTTATAGACCGACACAGAGTGAGTTGATAGACCGACACAGAGTGAGTTGATAGACAGACACAGAGTGAGTTGATAGACAGACACAGAGTGAGTTGATAGACAGACACAGAGTGAGCTGATAGACAGACACAGAGTGAGTTGATAGACAGACACAGAGTGAGTTGATAGACAGACACAGAGTGAGTTGATAGACAGACACAGAGTGAGCTGATAGACAGACACAGAGTGAGCTGATAGACAGACACAGAGTGAGTTGATAGACAGACAGAGTAAGTTGATAAGACAGACACAGAGTGAGTTGATAGACAGACACAGAGTGAGCTGATAGACAGACACAGAGTGAGTTGATAGACAGACACAGAGTGAGTTGATAGACAGACACAGAGTGAGCTGATAGACAGACACAGAGTGAGTTGATAGACAGACAGAGTAAGTTGATAAGACAGACACAGAGTGAGTTGATAGACAGACACAGAGTGAGCTGATAGACAGACACAGAGTGAGTTGATAGACAGACAGAGTAAGTTGATAAGACAGACACAGAGTGAGTCTATATAAGCTTTGTAATAATAATAATAATATTTACATACTAATAGAGCACTGTTAACAAACATATGTAATCTCAAGGCGCTATGATAACATAACAAACATAAACATAAGCGTTCAAATGACAAACTAATAAAAAAACAAAACCGTTTGGAACAGACAGAACTTAATGTTCTTCTGGTGACGCACGTTGTCTGTCTGAGATCAATGGGGAGCGAGTTCGAAACCTTTGGTCCATGCACTGAAATATCCCGCAACCCGTAACTTTTGAAGGAGAAACGAGGCATCACTAGAGGCGTTGTCCATGGAGCTCAGGGCTCTAGGAGTGACATATTGAGACTTACGGGGTGGTAGGTTCACTAAAGTAGACGCGATACACTGAAGACATAGTGTGGCCACCTTGTAATCGATTCTTGCATTGAAAGGAATCCTTTGAAATGTACGCAAGTGAGTAGTGACAGAATCACGTCTTGTTTTCACAATATCAACTCACTCTATCTGTCTGTGTCAGTCTGACTGGCCAAAAGTTCGCACACGTTATTTCTCCGACACCCAATCTGGGATAAAGCTGAAATTTTGCACAATAATTTTTTTTTTACCCGACAACACAACACAAGAATCAATAAAAATATTTTAAAAAATTGGGAAAAAATTGGAGCTGATATTTTTGAGTATCTTGGTAAGAACTATTTACTTCTTGTAGATTACTATAGTAAATTCTTTGAGATAAATCTTATCCCAACACTAAAAGCTTCAGATGTGATCATACATATGAAATCACAATTTGCTCGACATGGTATCGCAAGGGAAGTAATTAGTGACAATGAACCCTCATTTGCTTGTCAAGAATTTCTCAAATTCTCTAAAAGCTGGGGATTTAAGCACATTATGTGTAGCCCAAGATTTCCACAATCTAATGGTATGGCAGAACGGGCCATACAAACAGTGAAATAGTTTCTAAATGCAGCTAGGAAGTCGGGTCAAGACCCATATGATGGACCTTCACCTGCACGGCTGCTCATGGGCCGCCGTCTGAGGACAAATCTTCCGACAACGGAGGCCTATCTCAGACCTCAAATCCCAGACAAAGAAGAAAATGCTTGGAAAACAAGAAAAAGTAATCAAGCAAAATATTATAACAAAACAGCGAGGCGCACCGAGCGACCTCACATTCAGCCTGGGAGCAAAGTGTGGATGCAAAAGAAACCTGGCGATTTATGGGAACCAGCAGTGGTCATCTCAGAAGCGGAGACCCCGAGATCATACTGGGTAAAAACACCAAATGGGGTAACATACCGAAGAAATAGAAGAATGTTAAGTGACACATGTACAAAATCAAGGGTCATGCCTGATATTTTTGAAATGGACACCCCAGAGACAGTCATTAATGGTCAAACCACACAGCCAGAGAACTTGAGCGATACAAACTACTACTACCAATCCTCTACAAGTGATAACTCGATATGGCGGGCAAGTTCGGCCACCAGTACGTTACCCTGACGTAGATAATCAGATACATGTTTTTTTTTTTTATTATGCAATTTTGATATAATTAATGTCTCTATTTGTAAATCTAAATTCTTGGGTTTTTACTACACATTTTATAATTGTTACTATTGATATTGGCCACTCCAAACACATACACTTACTATCACATCTCCCTCCTTGAAAGCATTCAGACTAATGTCTATTACAGTCCCCTTTAAGCCGTCTAAGGGTTAGTGAACACAAACATGACATTGAAACAAGAGATAACTCTACATTGAGCATTCTGTTGTGCTTAACATGTATTCAGTGACTAATGTATGTTTAGAGTGAGACAGAGAAATCATTGGTATAGTCGATTAATGTCTGAATGCTTTCAAGGAGGGAGATGTGATAGTAAGTGTATGTGTTTGGAGTGGCCGGTAGTGCAGCGTGTGCCTGTGTATGAAATGACCAGTGGACCTTCATTGTACATGGTTGAGTGAACAGCATAGAAAGTGTGTAAGTCAGGACTGTGATGTTGGATTGAGGAGACGAACAGTAGACTAATTAAATCAATGTGTTAATTGAGACTCTTGTTGCTATAGTGTGTCTATTACAGTCCCCTTTAAGCCGTCTAAGGCTTAGTGAACACAAACATGACATTGAAACAATAGATAACTATACAAGACTCCATGTTCATAGACTCTTCGCTAGCAGAGTGGTAAAGCGTTGGCAAGAGAAGCCTGAGAAGGTTTAGCCCACAAGTTCGAATTCAGGTCGTTCCTTTTTTTTTTTTAAAAAAAAGACATTTTAAAACACAATCACTAAGATATCCCGTTCAAGTGATAGGATCATAGCGTAGTGAGAAACGCTAAAAGCATGAGATTGCGCTAAACAAAAACAATTGTTTTGAATTCGCAGCAGCATAAAAAAAATTTCATCGGGTATCACTATAGGACCGCAATCGATCTTCGTCGAATCATTAACAATAATAAAAACATTTAGTGTCTTTTAACAAGCTTATATCAACTTCATCTATTTTCTTTTTTCTTTGAAGCATTTTAAAATATTTGTCTTATTTTAAGATACAAAGCGTGTAAATAAAATTTGGGCTATTGTGAAATGAATATAATAAACAGAAACAGAAAGATAACACTGGAATTGTGGGTACAGCACCTACTTGTGCTCTTAGTAAAAATGTTCCTTTGAATTTAATACAATGAAATTGCCAAAACGTTTTCAGCGACATGAATTGACAATTATTTTAATTCTTTCAAATTTCTGCTGCTGCCGTGATCTAGCCGTGTCCTTGACATTTGTGTGCTACGCAGGACCCCATATCTGTATCATTTTGGGTTGTTTACAGGACCCCATATCTGTATCATTTTGGGTTGTTTACAGGACCCAATGTCTGTATCATTTTGGGTTGTTTACAGGACCCCATGTCTGTATCATTTTGGGTTGTTTACAGGACCCAATGTCTGTATCATTTTGGGTTGTTTACAGGACCCAATGTCTGTATCATTTTGGGTTGTTTACTTTCAAACAAGAAGTGATTCAGATATTTATGCTCGTTAATTCTAAAGTGCGCCGAGATTTAAAACTTTTACCATTTTCCAAAAGCAAGGTTGCTCGCCTCCCAGGAAAAAAAGTAACAAATAGAACTTAAATCTATCCGATAAGCTGTCTAGGTTGAGGTTAACTTAAATCTATCGGATAAGCTGTCTAGGTTGGGGTTAACTTAAATCTATCGGATAAGCTGCCTAGGTAGGGGTTAACTTAAATCTATCGGATAAGCTGTCTAGGTTGGGGTTAACTTAAATCTATCGGATAAGCTGTCTAGGTTGGGGTTAACTTAAATCTATCGGATAAGCTGTCTAGATAGGGGGTTAACTTAAATCTATCCGATTAGCTGTCTAGGTAGGGGTTAACTTAAATCTATCGGATAAGCTGTCTAGGTAGGGGTTAACTTAAATCTATCGGATAAGCTGTCTAGGTTGGGGTTAACTTAAATCTATCGGATAAGCTGTCTAGATAGGGGGTTAACTTAAATCTATCGGATAAGCTGTCTAGGTTGGGGTTAACTTAAATCTATCGGATAAGCTGTCTAGGTTGGGGTTAACTTAAATCTATCGGATAAGCTGTCTAGATAGGGGGTTAACTTAAATCTATCCGATAAGCTGTCTAGGTAGGGGTTAACTTAAATCTATCGGATAAGCTGTCTAGGTAGGGGTTAACTTAAATCTATCGGATAAGCTGTCTAGGTTGGGGTTAACTTAAATCTATCGGATAAGCTGTCTAGATAGGGGGTTAACTTAAATCTATCGGATAAGCTGTCTAGGTTGGGGTTAACTTAAATCTATCGGATAAGCTGTCTAGGTTGGGGTTAACTTAAATCTATCGGATAAGCTGTCTAGATAGGGGGTTAACTTAAATCTATCCGATAAGCTGTCTAGGTAGGGGTTAACTTAAATCTATCGGATAAGCTGTCTAGGTAGGGGTTAACTTAAATCTATCGGATAAGCTGTCTAGGTAGGGGTTAACTTAAATCTATCGGATAAGCTGTCTAGGTAGGGGGTTAACTTAAATCTATCGGATAAGCTGTCTAGGTAGGGGGTTAACTTAAATCTTTTGGATAAGCTGTCTAGGTAGGGGGTTAACTTAAATCTATCGGATAAGCTGTCTAGGTAGGGGGTTAAATTAAATCTATCGATTAAGCTGTCTAGGTAGGGGGTTAACTTAAATCTTTTGGATAAGCTGTCTAGGTAGGGGGTTAACTTAAATCTATCGGATAAGCTGTCTAGATAAGGGGAGTGGATAACATGACATGAAGGTGACTAAATACAAACTATATTTTGTTAGTATTAGAACCGCCGCTCTGACATCAAAAAAATAACGAAAGAAATAAATAATGTATCGATAGACTACTCTAAATCTCTTTGATTGATTTCATCTGTAGGAGTTCCTCAGAGTGAACACAAACATAGGCTCCAGCAGCCGCATCAAGGGATTCTGGCTAAATACTTTAGGTGCATGCCATCCAGTATCAGGCAGTAGCCCGAACTTTGCACCTTTAGAGAGCTTTCCCATCTGATGTACTGCAGTCAAGGAATTCATTAAGTGCAATCCGTTTTATGCTCGTGTAGTGTGTTCCGAGATTGAGATAAAGTGTGTGACAAATAAACGATACATTTTTGCTTTAAAACAGGGGGATGGGTTGAATTACTTAGCATGTTATGGTGTAAAATGTATTTTAAAGTGCGCCTTCGTTCCCATATAGCAGGGATGTTCAAACTCCGGTCCGCGGAAAGGTTTAATCTTGTCAGCCACTTGTTTTCTAATAACTAATTGAGAATAACTATTACCATCGCAATGCAAACATTCGAGTTTTACTACGAGTTGAAATATAAAAGTAATAATGCGAATCTAAATGTGTACGATTCACTTCTGGTTGCTTCTATTTGATTTGAAATTCGCTAAAGTGCAAAAAGCAAAATGTCGGTGTACGTTCAAAAATATTTTTAAAAGCCACTGTAGAGTTTATGTTTTTGTTTAGTTGATTTTATGTTTTTTGTTTTGTTGAGTTTATGTTTTGTTTTTTATGTTTACTGTGCATGTTGGTAAAACATTTCAACTTTGAAATGTTGACTAAATAGCGAAAAGTTGATTCAAAATGTTTTTTTTTTTTTTGTACTGAATGGACGTGGAATAGTCCTGATACATTGTTTAGACAAAGCTTTTGTGTTTTATTTACCATGAAACCATGTCCTTTTATTAAGTTCCAAAGTTTATATCTCATAGCCAGAGAATTTGCGCAATATCAATATGTAAGTATCTTCATATATTTTATTAGATAGCAGCTTTTTTTTTCCAGTAGTGAAAAAGCTGAATCAGAACTATATTGACGGATGAACAGCACATTTCCCACTTGGACTACGCCCAATATAAAGCATCGCAGATCTATATCGCGTTAGTTTTTTTTTATTTTGGGGTGGGGGGGGGGTTTATAGAAAAATTTTATTGCCCGCCAAAATGTTTTCTATATTTTTTGGTGGCCAACTAAAAAGGTATGCTCTGGTCCAATCGCTTTTAAGGATCTGTGGGAGGAGATGTATTTACGAGCAGGGTATTGTGAAGTCAACACAACTCAGCTCTCCCATATTTATGAGCAGGGTATTGTGAAGTCAACTCAGCTCTCCCATATTTATGAGCAGGGTATTGTGAAGTCAACACAACTCAGCTCTCCCATATTTATGAGCAGGGAATTGTGAAGTCAACTCAGCTCTCCCATATTTATGAGCAGGGAATTGTGAAGTCAACTCAGCTCTCCCATATTTATGAGCAGGGAATTGTGAAGTCAACTCAGCTCTCCCATATTTATGAGCAGGGAATTGTGAAGTCAACTCAGCTCTCCCATATTTATGAGCAGGGAATTGTGAAGTCAACTCAGCTCTCCCATATTTATGAGCAGAGAATTGTGAAGTCAACTCAGCTCTCCCATATTTATGAGCAGGGAATTGTGAAGTCAACTCAGCTCTCCCATATTTATGAGCAGGGAATTGTGAAGTCAACTCAGCTCTCCCATATTTATGAGCAGGGAATTGTGAAGTCAACTCAGCTCTCCCATATTTATGAGCAGAGAATTGTGAAGTCAACTCAGCTCTCCCATATTTATGAGCAGGGAATTGTGAAGTCAACTCAGCTCTCCCATATTTATGAGCAGGGAATTGTGAAGTCAACTCAGCTCTCCCATATTTATGAGCAGGGAATTGTGAAGTCAACTCAGCTCTCCCATATTTATGAGCAGAGAATTGTGAAGTCAACTCAGCTCTCCCATATTTATGAGCCGGGAATTGTGAAGTCAACTCAGCTCTCCCATATTTATGAGCAGGGAATTGTGAAGTCAACTCAGCTCTCCCATATTTATGAGCAGGGAATTGTGAAGTCAACTCAGCTCTCCCATATTTATGAGCAGGGAATTGTGAAGTCAACTCAGCTCTCCCATATTTATGAGCAGGGAATTGTGAAGTCAACTCAGCTCTCCCATATTTATGAGCAGGGAATTGTGAAGTCAACTCAGCTCTCCCATATTTATGAGCAGGGAATTGTGAAGTCAACTCAGCTCTCCCATATTTATGAGCAGGGAATTGTGAAGTCAACTCAGCTCTCCCATATTTATGAGCAGGGAATTGTGAAGTCAACTCAGCTCTCCCATATTTATGAGCAGGGAATTGTGAAGTCAACTCAGCTCTCCCATATTTATGAGCAGGGAATTGTGAAGTCAACTCAGCTCTCCCATATTTATGAGCAGGGAATTGTGAAGTCAACTCAGCTCTCCCATATTTATGAGCAGGGAATTGTGAAGTCAACTCAGCTCTCCCATATTTATGAGCAGGGAATTGTGAAGTCAACTCAGCTCTCCCATATTTATGAGCAGGGAATTGTGAAGTCAACTCAGCTCTCCCATATTTATGAGCAGGGAATTGTGAAGTCAACTCAGCTCTCCCATATTTATGAGCAGGGAATTGTGAAGTCAACTCAGCTCTCCCATATTTATGAGCAGGGAATTGTGAAGTCAACTCAGCTCTCCCATATTTATGAGCAGGGAATTGTGAAGTCAACTCAGCTCTCCCAGTTCAGGTTTTAAAAGTAGCTTTTACGTGTGTCCACTACCTGGAGTAGAAGAAAATGTTTTCACATGAATGGGACTGCAAAATGTTTTCACATGAATGGGACTGCAAAATGTTTTCACATGAATGGGACTGCAAAATGTTTTCACATGAATGGGACTGCAAAATGTTTTCACATGAATGGGACTGCAAAATGTTTTAACATGAATGGGACTGCAAAATGTTTTAACATGAATGGGACTGCAAAATGTTTTAACATGAATGGGACTGCAAAATGTTTTAACATGAATGGTACTGCAAAATGTTTTAACATGAATGGGACTGCAAAATGTTTTAACATGAATGGGACTGCAAAATGTTTTAACATGAATGGGACTGCAAAATGTTTTAACATGAATGGGACTGCAAAATGTTTTAACATGAATGGGACTGCAAAATGTTTTAACATGAATGGGACTGCAAAATGTTTTAACATGAATGGGACTGCAAAATGTTTTAACATGAATGGGACTGCAAAATGTTTTAACATGAATGGGACTGCAAAATGTTTTAACATGAATGGGACTGCAAAATGTTTTAACATGAATAGGACTGCAAAATGTTTTAACATGAATGGGACTGCAAAATGTTTTAACATGAATGGGACTGCAAAATGTTTTAACATGAATGGGACTGCAAAATGTTTTGTTTTCCTGTGCAAGACACTAGAGATTTTATAGTATCAACAATACTGATCAATACATCGCAGTACCTCTGTCTCATAGCAGAAGTAAATCTGAACATGAACAACGAACAAAATATGAAGTACTAAGCTTCAAGACTATGCGACTCTGGAAGTCAGCTCAACTTACCAACTAGCCTGTTGATATCAAGCGAGGGGACTAACGAGAACGGACTTGGCCGTCACAGTCGAGGCCCTAAACATGCTTGTTATTAGTCAGACGCTGCTACTCGTGCAAACTAGACGTTACACCAGAAAGTTCCATAGTGGACACAGTGAAATGTGTTCCCTTTAACGAATTTCGATCCTGGCAGTGCCAGAGAATGAATATTAGTTCGTGTCTATAGTAATAATAATCCATAACCCTAAAACACCACCACCACCACCCTATTATGGCCTATGGGTGTGTACAAAAACAACTTTTGATTTTCTGATTAGTTATTAAAATAGATACACAAACATAATCTATTACATTTGAAACACGTAGAGTACATCTTGTGACAGTTCTCTCTCTCTCTCTCTCTCACACACACATACACACACACACACACACACACTTAATTACGCACATAGATAGTCACAACCTATAAAAAATATTTTATATGAAATCCTTCCCAGGCTTGCAATCAGGAAGTGACGTTTTCAAATCGTCTGCTTAATTAACCATCCATTGCCGGAAATCAAACTGATGCCAGCACCGGTGGTTTCAAGTGATGGACACCTGTATAGTGCGCAAAGCGATGCCCGGTTCCTCCTATCTGCCTTGCAAGTTTCGCTTTACTTGGGGAGGGGCGCGCCGAGGATTACACTTGCTGACGTCTCCATCTCCCTTTCGTATCCATCCCCCCACCCCCCTGCCTTTTCAGCGACTTTCACACAGTGGTGATTTGATAGCGCTCACTTCAAGGTACCCAGGTGCACCTCAGTAAGTGCAGATAAGGAGTACGCACGAGGGGTGGGGAAAGGTTTTGGATGAGGTTAAGGCAGTGTGCTTCCTACGCCGGTGTCGAACAGCGCAGAGTTGCGCCTTTTCTTGTGTAGCTCCTGGTGCAATTGGAATGATGCAATGCGCACTCACTACGCAGATCAATATAGATGTCATGACGTCATGTGAGCTTGGGTTTGAGGATGAATTTGAATGTGAACCCGATGCAGAAATGTTCAGAAGAATCGACTCCATCTCGTGAGGCCTGCTTCGGAATGAGGTCAGCAAGTAGATAACAACGTAGGGTTGAACACGTTAAAGTTGTCGTTCTTGGCAAAACTTTGTTCTACAGGGTCAACCAGTCTTTTTTTTGTGTCTGCCCTAACCCTAACCTTCACTAATATACTCAGTTTTTTTTTTAAAAACTAAAAAAAAATATATTTTACAGGTTGTTCCCATTTCGTCAAATGACAATAATAATTAAATGACAGACCCAACAAGTTCAAATGGCATATCTACTTTTCTCATATGAAATGTCAACCAAGTTCAAATGACATATCTACTTCTCTCATATGAAATGTCAACCTAGTTCAAATGACATATCTACTTCACTCAGATGAAATGTCAACCAAGTTCAAATAACATGTCTACTTCACTCAGATGAAATGTCAACCAAGTTCAAATGACATATTTGTCTGTGAACAATTTGTCCGTGCCGTGAACGAATAGTCGCGTGAACGATTTGTCGTGTGAACGATTTGTCGTGAACCAACTGTCGGTGAAAAAGTTGTTGGTGAACAAGTTGTCTGTGAGCGAATAGTCCGTGAGCAATATGTCGCGTGAACGAATAGTCGCGTGAACGAATTGTCGCGTGAACGAATTGTCGGGTGAACGAAATGTCTGATGAACGAATAGTCGCGTGAACGAAAAGTCGTGAACGATTTGTCGGTGAACGATTGTCGTGGAACCGGAACAAAGGTACGTGTATGCTCGGAGCTAATGTTGGTTGCGATGCGTGGGTGAAGGAGTAACACACACATGTTGGGTAATCCCCTCTTGTTATCTCTGTATTCATAGATGTATGGAGTTCATCTAAACACACACATGTTGGGTAATCCCCTCTTGTTATCTCTGTATTCATAGATGTATGGAGTTCATCTAAACACACACATGTTGGGTAATCCCCTCTTGTTATCTCTGTATTCATAGATGTATGGAGTTCATCTAAACACACACATGTTGGGTAATCCCCTCTTGTTATCTCTGTATTCATAGATGTATGGAGTTCATCTAAACACACACATGTTGGGTAATCCCCTCTTGTTATCTCTGTATTCATAGATGTATGGAGTTCATCTAAACACACACATGTTGGGTAATCCCCTCTTGTTATCTCTGTATTCATAGATGTATGGAGTTCATCTCTAAACCACAAAGAGTCAACACTTCCGTTCAATTTGTTATTGCGTCTTGAAGTCCTGGCACCTTTAACATCTCTGAAGCTCTGAAGATAATCTCAATGTAAAGACATTCCTTGCCCTTTGACGATTAAATCTCATTACATCCTCCAGGTGAAACAAACAGATTCTTGGTTTCACCAATAAGCCAGGTAATTCAAAATTCCAGATCTCACTCGTCAAGTATGCCACAGACCGGGACGAAACGGTCGACGACCTGTCAGCTTACAAAGAAATAAACAGTCTCATTTTGTTTGTTTTGTTTCGTTGAGACAAGAGCTGTAGATACAGGTTCTATTTTTATATCAATTTATAAACATATGAGTCACGTATTAAGGTAGCACCGGAAATAGAGATATGTGGGCGTTACCCTATCTGAAAGGAAAGAATGTTCTCGTTTTAATGTACTCTACAAAGTTGTTTACATGTGCTTAGAGGCCGTCATTAGAGACGTGAGAAGTATAAATAGCACGTTGAAAGCAAAACTGACGTCAGAACGAAAAAAAAAAACCTTTTGGGGATCACTGAAATATTATGACCTTTCTTCTTCTACCTCAACACCGTTCTGCAAGAGAAGTTCAAGGTCGTTCTGTCTTGGGTACCCCCCGCTATTAATGTAGCTCGTGCTGCGATCACGTGTGCATTGTGTGTGTGAGATGCGCGTGCGCGTGCAAGAGAATACATGGTACATTGAAGAAATGGGATCAAATCTCTCATAGGGCTTTTATTTCAAAACGATAAGCGAATAACAGGCTTTTTTACTAGAGGTTTTTGGAAAGCCCCATTCAGTGTCAGGCTATTTTCATTCGAGGTTTTAGAAAAGGTTTATTGAATTAAAGGCTATGTTCCTTCAGATTCTGAAGATAATCCCGTTGGATGGCAGGGGGGGGGGGGCGGGGGCGGCAGAGTTTGAGCCTCCGAGACCACCAGAGCGCATACCACATGAACAGGAAGCCATCCGTTACAGGTTTTTTTAAAAGGTCCATTTAATTATATGACTTATTGCTAAAGTTTAAAAAATACTTAGCAGGCAAAAATTATTGTTACTTTCTGGAAAATTGTGAATAGGTACGTTGATTAAAATGTGTTCAAATCATGGCAAAACAACCCATACTGACTTAATATTGACTTAATATTGACTTAATACTGACTCGCTTCAGAAGCATTCTGTAGCGTCATCAAGGTAAACAAGAACAGTTTATTATTCCATCAAGATTACAAGCACAGAAAAAAAAAGTATGAAAGTATGGGGTAAATCAAGTCACAAAATCCCTTTCATATTGGTCTTGAGAAAGACAATGTCTTGAAAGTATGTAACTGGACCGGTGATATAAAAGCAATAGTGTTAAAGTAATTGGAAAACAAGATGGGTTCAATCATGGGCGATCTTTTTGGAAAGCTATGCAGGCGTATACCTCGAAAGTCCCTCGCATTGGTTTCCTATTGCTTTATTAGATTTAATTTGACCCGTAATATCGTATTGACCCTTACCACCCCTTTTAATTTACCCCCCCCCTTTTTTTTTTGACATGCGCTCTTCTAACTAGGAGAAAAAGTGCGACTCCTGGATTTTTGGAAACTCAGAATGCAAGAATACGCTGGAGCAACTTACGGAGCTCCCCAAGTCCTCTTTCTTCTATACTATTTCCAGAAAGATGTTCTTTTTATTAGAATAGAGTTACTGCATACTTTTTTCTGAAAACAAAATTGGACAAGCTGTAATGAAAATTCATTACGTAAATTTGGTTTCCAAACATATCATAAATATGTGAAAGAATAATCCTGAATAATTGTTTTATTATTTTATGCCTGTATGTTTCTTTTTTTTTTCAATAAATTTTAATACCTTCCCGAACGGTACCCCACTGTTGGAGTTTACAGTGATCCCCCATTAACACCCATACCCAGCTGGGGAGGGGGGCCGAACAAAATACTTTTTTTTATTGGTGGAAAAAACGGAGGGGGCCCCTTTAGTAAAACTTGGAGAAACACTAACTTTATATACATTGCAAGCAGTACAATTAATTACGCTAAAATCCGCACGTGCGGCAATCATCAACGCTTCACACGACTGCTAACACTGACACTCTTGACCGCAAGTTGCCCATGTCACTAACACTAGCAAGAAACTTAAGACTGGCTCACTATAAGATATAAGCCCTGGACACAGGTCACTGCAACTCAGCATAAGATGAACCTCTCTACGTAGGACAAGCATTACCTAATATTGAGCTG
Source organism: Biomphalaria glabrata (assembly GCF_947242115.1). NCBI lineage: Eukaryota > Metazoa > Mollusca > Gastropoda > Planorbidae > Biomphalaria > Biomphalaria glabrata. The sequence continues at coordinate 40,204,064 of NC_074712.1, read as the reverse complement.
ACTCTTTACGGGGCAAACACTGTTGGGACACCAGAGACATCAGAATACAACAGGTCGTCGATTGCCCCACTTGAACCTTGAGAAGCAGCTGCTAAGGGCGAGTGGAGGTTTTCCTTAACTACATAAAGTCTACATTTAGATATCAAAGGCTCGATCGCGGACATTCCGGTCTATTACTTAAGGCGCGTACCCTACACTGGCGAATGCTATAATCAGGACCGAATTTAGACTTGATAAGGCTCTAAGCTATTTGAGCAATCTGTGGGATGTGAAGCTGAGAGGCCGAAAACCGCTTGGCTACGGCTTGGCCACCTAACAAGGCGGCTCGAATTCGAGTCCCGGCTCGTGCAGAGTTGTGTTTGTTGAGCGCCTAAAGGCAGCATGAAAAACTTCTCCCCCCGTCCCCCCCGCCCCCAACTGGTCCACAAAAGATGTTGGGCCATTGAGCACAAAGCATGCTATAATCATGGAAGATACGCTTTATAAAAACATTTAATAATAATAATAATAATAAGAGCCCCTTGTAATCACCTTTATACATTTTAGCTCTCTCTTCAAAATAATACAAAATATCCTAGTGACCGTTTTTCTTTACCATTTGCAGAAGTTAGGGTCCTAAGCTGGGATGTATGATGATTAGGGATACTTCCAGCACTGGCTATAGTCCTCAACGGACTTATGAAGATAAAGTTTATTATCCATGACATGGGGGGGGGGGGATTTAGAAGGAAGAAAAAAAATAGTGTTGAGAAAGAAAGTGAGAAAAGAGAAACAAAATCTACTGGCTTACAATTTATTTTTTTTTTCAAATTAACGCGGACCTTAAAGTAACTTCAGAGTGCTAATTGTCTCCCTTGAGTGTAGAAACTAAAAATAACATTTACACATTTAGACGGCAATAAAACAACAACATAACTATGTCTATTTATGCCTGCATGTCTCTCTCCAGACTACGTTTATCTATGCCTGCATGTGTCAACTGACTACGTCAATCTATGACTGCACGTGCCTCTCCTGACTACGTCTATCTATGACTGCATGCCTCTCTCCAAACTACGCCCATCTATGACTTCATGTCTCTTCCCTGACTACGTCAATCTTTGCCTGCATTTCACTCCTGACTAAGTCAGTCTATGATTGCATCTCTCTCTCTCTCTCCTGAATACATCTATTTATGCCTTTATGTGTCTCCCCTGACTACGTCTACTATGCCTGCATGTCTCTTCTGACTACGTCAATCAAAGACTACGTCAATCTACGGCTGCAGGTTTCTCTCCTGACTACGTCAATCTACGGCTGCAGGTCTCTCTCCTGACTACGTCAATCTACGGCTGCAGGTCTCTCTCCTGACTACGTCAATCTACGGCTGCAGATCTCTCTCCTGACTACGTCAATCTACGGCTGCATTTCTCTCTCCTGACTACGTTAATCTACAGCTGCAGGTCTCTCTCCTGACTACGTCAATCTACGGCTGCAGGTCTCTCCTGACTACGTCAATATACGGCTGCAGATCTCTCTCCTGACTACGTCAATCTACGGCTGCAGGTTTCTCTCCTGACTACGTCAATCTACGGCTGCAGATCTCTCTCCTGACTACGTCAATTCACGGTTGCAGGTATCTCTCTTGACTACGTCAATCTACGGCTGCAGGTCTTTCTCCTGACTACGTCAATCTACGGCTGCATGTTTCTCTCCTGACTACGTCAATCTACGGATGCAGGTCTCTCTCCTAACAACGTCAATGTACGGCTGCAGATCTCTCTCCTGACTACGTCAATCTACGACTGCAGGTCTCTCTCCTGACTACGTCAATCTACGGCTGCAAGTCTATCTTCTGACTACGTCAATCTACAGCTGCAGATCTCTCTCCTGACTACGTCAATCTACGGCTGCAGATCTCTCTCCTGACTACGTCAATCTACGGCTGCAGGTTTCTCTCCTGACTACGTCAATCTACGGCTGCAGATCTCTCTCCTGACTACGTCAATCTACGACTGCAGGTCTCTCTCCTGACTACGTCAATCTACGGCTGCAAGTCTATCTCCTGACTACGTCAATCTACGGCTGCAGATCTCTCTCCTGACTACGTCAATCTACGGCTGTAGATATCTCTCCTGACTACGTCAATCTACGGCTACAGGTTTCTCTCCTGACTAAGTCAATCTACGGCTGCAGGTTTCTCTCCTGACTACGTCAACCTACGGCTGCAGGTTTCTCTCCTGACCATGTCAATCTACGGCTGTAGGTTTCTCTCCTGACTACGTCAATCTACGGCTGCAGGTCTCTCTCCTGACTACGTCAACCTACGGCTGCAGGTTTCTCTCCTGACCATGTCAATCTACGGCTGCAGGTTTCTCTCCTGACTACGTCAATCTACGGCTGCAAGTTTCTCTCCTGACTACGTCAATCTACGGTTGCAGATCTCTCTCCTGACTACGTCAACCTACGGCTGCAGGTCTATCTCCTGACTACGTCAACCTACGGCTGCAGGCCTATCTCCTGACTACGTCAACCTACGGCTGCAGGTCTATCTCCTGACTACGTCAATCTACGGCTGCAGGTCTATCTTCTGACTACGTCAATCTACGGCTGCAGGTTTCTCTCCTAACTCACCACTGCTCCACTTTTTGAACTTTTCATCTTTTATTGGAACGTTTTCAATTTGTCTTCTTTATGTCATTGTTTTTGTCCCCAGCATCATGGCCTTCTCTCTCTCTTTTTTCTCTCTCCCTTTCTCTCTATCTTTCTTTCTCTCTCTCTATCTTTCTCTCTCCCTCTTTCTCTCTCTCTATCTTTCTCTCTCCCTCTTTCTCTCTCTCTATCTTTCTCTCTCCCTCTTTCTCTCTCTCTCTTTCTTTTAAACTTAACATTCTTCGTCCTATTTTCCTGCTAAATTCGGGTAGAAACATTTTAAGTTTTTTTTCTCTCCTCATATCAATAGCAGACGGCGGCAAATATGTTTCCAGATAATTGTAATCTTCAAGGACGGGGTACAAGGTTAGACTAGCACCTAGACTCACTCTCTAGTCGTCTGACAGGGTTCAGTTCTGGACCAGAGTAGAGAAAGAGAAAGTGATAAGGGGGGGAGGGGGCGAGAGGTGTGTGTGTGCTTGTGTGTGCGTGTGAATTCTGAAATTAGACGAAGAAACGGTAGATAATTGAGAATAATTCATCAATATTTATTAAATAATATGTGTGTTGATACGTGTGTATTGATGTCTTAAAAGGATGTATAGATATAAATACGTGTGTATTGAATATTTATAGATGTGTAAACGTGCATATCTGGCTATGTTCAAACTACTCTCTGTGTGTGTGTGTGTCTGTGTGAATGTTGTCACATCTAAGCAGAGTTATGTGCATCAATAAATATAGATCTGTTTCTGTCGTTGATATGACAGCTTCTGAATGATACATTTGTAGAGGCCTAGTTCTATGTAGATCACAAGTAGATACACTGTGGGGAGCATCTAATAACAGTCCTAGTTCCAGAGCAGAACTTTCCTTTGAATCTCTAACCCTGAACATCTGGGGCGACACTCTGCATGCTCCTGGGAGGGGCTCCTGGGAGGGGCTCCTGGGAGGGGCTGGCTCCTGGGAGGGGCTGGCTCCTGGGAGGGGCTCCTGGGAGGGGCTCCAAATAGATGGCCTAAGAGCCGGCACTGGTGACCCCCCCCCTCAACCCGCAGTTCCTCTTCTATTGATAGATTTACGCGGAGGGGGCCTAGAAGAAAAGTTTTTTTGATGGGGAGACATTTATTTTCTTTTACTTCCAAACTTTGTTGAAGGAGTTTGTTTATTGAGTCTATAATGTGACTTGGATGTGAGGTGGATGGGATTTTAGGAGTGTAAAGTTCTGCCTGGCTCAAAAAGCAAATATTTGGAGCCGATTACTTTGATTAGTGATGAGATTAGTGATGAGATTAGTGATGAGATTAGTGATGAGATTAGTGATGAGGTTAGTGATGAGATTAGTGATGAGATTAGTGATGAGATTAGTGATGAGGTTAGTGATGAGATTAGTGATGAGATTAGTGATGAGGCTAGTGATGAGGTTAGTGATGAGATTAGTGATGAGGTTAGTGATGAGATTAGTGATGAGGTTAGTGATGAGATTAGTGATGAGATTAGTGATGAGATTAGTGATGAGGTTAGTGATGAGGTTAGTGATGAGATTAGTGATGAGGTTAGTGATGAGGTTAGTGAAGAGGTTAGTGATGAGGTTAGTGATGAGGTTAGTGATGAGGTTAGTGATGAGATTAGTGATGAGATTCATTGAGGCAACGAGTCCACGTTGTAGCCAACAAGTTGACGGGAACGTCTTGACAATGTTCCCTAATGCAGAAGTTGTGGTATCTTTGATGAAACATTGGTTTCAGTTCCTCGGTTGTAGAGATTTCAAGTGAGTAGGTTCACGCGGGTTCTCAATCAGGTACACACATGTGAAGAATGTCTCCAGACATATTAAATCAGGTACACACATGTGAAGAATGTCTCCAGACATATTAAATCAGGTACACACATGTGAAGAATGTCTCCAGACATATTAAATCAGGTACACACATGTGAAGAATGTCTCCAGACATATTAAATCAGGTACACACATGTGAAGAATGTCTCCAGACATATTAAATCAGGTACACACATGTGAAGAATGTCTCCAGACATATTAAATCAGGTACACACATGTGAAGAATGTCTCCAGACATATTAAATCAGGTACACACATGTGAAGAATGTCTCCAGACATATTAAATCAGGTATACACATGTAAAGAATGTCTTCAGACCTATTAAACAGTAGTAATGGAGGAGTTGATTATTATTCAAACTATACGATCAGATTGACTCTCTTTTAATTTTAATTGTATACAATTTTCATCTTGCTGAGGACCCCTTTTGGTCGTTTCGCGGATCCCTAGGGTCCGCGTACCCCATTTTGAGAAAAACTGCTCTATGCCACTCTACTGGTTACTGGCACAAGAAAAAAAACTTGTCGCTCCGATATGTAGAGTTATCAATCGAGACCTTCATGCAGTGGACCAAATGTTGACTTCTAGGAAGACCCTAGACCTGCACTATGTGGAGAGAACTGGTAACGAACAAACTTCTGCTCTGTACGCGCCAATTAGAAACATGACCGGTCAACGAAGTAAATGCACTGTATGTCTTTATCTTATCTTATATAATACAGACGTTACTTCAAAAAAGAAGATGATTACGTCCTACGCGTCATGCATTTCGTCATGCATATTAACCAATGACTTAAATTCTGCCTAGTCACTGGTTTTCCTGGCTAGCTCATTCCATGCTCTAATAGCACTAGGGAAGAAAGAGTACTTGTACAGATTTGTCCTAGCATATGGAACGGTAGGTGTATATTTATCTTTGTGTCTTTCAGAGTATTTTATTAAATTTTGTTTTTGTATTTGAAGATTATGGTTCAGTGCTTTATGTATAATTGCTACTTTACTTTTAAGTCTTCTATCCTAAAGGCTTTCTAAATTTAGTGATTTTACTAAAAGTGTTACTCTAGTCAAATGTGAATATTCGTTTGTTATGAGTCTCACTGCTCTATTTTGTGTCTGCTACAGTTTCTTAATGTTTTCTTGAGTTGAGGGGTCCCAAACAGAGGATGCATATTCTATTATTGGCCTAACCAGGGTTAAATAACATTTTAGTTTTATGTTCTTATTTGATTTATAGAAATTTCTTTTAATAAACCCTAATGCTTTGATTTTTTAAATAGTTTCATCAATGTGGAGATTCCATGACAGTTTCTCATTTATTATAACACCTAGGTACTTTGCGTTTTTAGTCTGTGTTACTGGTTTGCCATGAATAAGATAAGTGGAATTAATTTGTTTTAGTTTTTTAGTTACTCTCAGTGACATTTTTTTAGTTGGAAATTTCTGTATCTTGTGTTGTTTTTATTGTTCTATATATTATGCAATCGTCTGCAAATAATCTGACTTTTGTTCCTGAACTAATGCAATTCGGTAAATCATTTATGTAAATTAAAAATAGTAGTGGACCTAAGACTCTTCCATGAGGTACACCTGAGTTTACTGTTATTGGTGTTGATTTAGAGCCATTTATTATTACAGTTTGTTCTCTCCCTATCAGAAAAACTTTAATCCACTGATGCAATGGACCATCAATGCCAAAATATTTAAATTTTTTAAGCAAACTATGGTGGTGAACTTTGTGGAGGGGAATGTCTCACAGAATAGGGTTCAACAATCACATGAATAAATGCTATACGAGGTGAGTCGTAGTCGAAGACTAAAGGAGGCCAACAAGATCCTATTTTTAGCAAACAGTTTGGTAGATTCTATATGAGAGCTCTTGATTGCCCCCACCCGTACACACGCTAAGAGGTCTCTTACGTAAAGACGTATTCAGTATTAGGTCTACAAACAACAGTTTATTTCAATGCACTAGAGATTGAGAACACACATTTATAGTTAAAATACAACTGAGAGTTTAACCTGTCTCTCTCTCTCCCTCTCAATCTCTCTGCCCTCTCCTCTCTTCGTTCTCTCTCTCTCTATCTCTTCTTTCTATTCTCTCTACTTGTTGGTCCGTTAATCCCTCTTACGTGCTTCAAGCCATTGACCGATTTTGTGTAACCCGATCAGTGAACTCTTAAACTGGACCAACAGCCTGATAATGCATTTACAATCGGTTTGCGACACAGGTTTTATTGATTTGGGGGTTTAGGACAGTGGTTCTTACAACTTGTTATATTGTTTTGGGGTTTAGGACAGTGGTTCTTACAACTTGTTATATTGTTTTGGGGTTCAGCTAGTGGTTCTTAAAACTTGTCTTATTGTTATGGGGTTTAGGTCAGTGCTTCTTAAAACTTGTTTTATTGTTTTTGGTTTTATATCACTGGTTCTTAAACTTGATTTTTGAGGGGAATTAGGTCAGTGGTTCTTTAAGCTATTTATTGTTCAGGGATTTATTTATTGTTGTTGGAATAGTTAGTGGTTTTCAAAGGTTTATTTACATAATCACAGTTTAATGAAATGTATCTCCATCAATATTGAGAGATGTGTAGTGATATGAGATAATATGAGGTGATATGAGGTGATGAGATGAAGTTATATAATATGAAGTGATATTATATGAGGCAATATGAGGTGATATGATATGAGGTGATATGATATGGGGTGTTATGAGGTGATATGATATGAGGTGATATGATATGAGGTGATATGATATGAGGTGATAATGAGGTGATATGATATTGGGGTGATAATGAGGTGATATGATATGAGGTGATATGATATGAGGTGATATGAGGTGATATGATATGAGGTGATATGATATGAGGTGATATGAGGTGATATGATATGAGGTGATATGATATGAGGTGATATGATATGAGGTGATATGAGGTGGTGAAATAAGGTGGTGACATGAGGTGATATTTTATGAGGTGATATGATATGAGGTGATATGAGGTGGCAGGTGACAATGAGGTGGTGACATGAGGTGATATGATATGAGGTGATATGATATGAGGTGATATGAGGTGACATGAGGTGATATGAGGTGGTGACATGAGGTGATATGATATGAAGTGATCTATAGAAAGACGTAGAAACATACAAAGAACAAGACTTAGAGAGATGTAGAACGATATTGATAAACTTATTATATAAATCGTCCATCGTGGTTCGATGATGACCACTTTTGTCATCCCGGGGGCTGAGGGCGTTGCAATTCGGTTTTGTGCCTCCTCATGTGGCTGGTGAGACCTAAGTGAGCCCGGAATGTTCGGCTGCACAATGGTCAGGTTATTTCAGCTGGAGCTTGTGTCATTGGCTTTGCTCTTTTTCTCTGACGCCTTTCTTCCGCCAGCGCTGTTCTCTTGTCCTCAGCAATTAGTGCGCCAGCAGTTTTCACAGCGCAACGCCATAATGCTCTGTCATGTGCTTCTGTCTCCCAGGTGGCTGGGTCAATGCTGAAGGCTTTCAGAGAAGCTTTAAGGGTGTCCCTAAAGCGTTTTCTTTGTCCGCCTTGTGAGCGCTTCCCTTCCGTTAATTGGCCATTCAGGAGTCGTTTAGGGATGCGGCGGTCTTCCATTCTGCAGACGTGTCTAGCCCATCGCAGTTGGAACTGCATCAGGATTGTGTGGATGCTTTGCAGGCCCGCTCTTCGAAGGATTTTAGTATCCGGTATTTTTTGTTGCCATTTTCTCTATCATTAGTCTAATGGTAGACTAAACAATGCCAAGGACACCATGTTGAGAAATCTCTGTTGGAAACTCAATAAACAGTACTTTGACCTACAAGCGAAAAAAAAAGTTTAGTATTCTGAGTTTAAAGTGCTCAGAAATGATCGTACATCTTTTGAAATACATAGTTTATATTTTGTTCACCCGATACTCCAAAAACATAGTTTTCAGAGTCTGATCAGTAGAATCAATGGCTCGAAATAATTTTAGTTTTTCTTCGAGTAAAATATTAGCTTTGAGCAGCAAAATCTTATCAGTACACAACTTATCAAGTAGGCTATCATCGCTCGCAAACACACACACACACATACAGGGTGTCTCTAAGAGAGGAGTCTGCTCAAATGTGGGCGCGGGTCTAAAAAAAAAAGTTAACTTCATTTTGAAATCAATCTTAAGCCTGCACGAAATTCAAAACCACTTTGGGCATCCACGAGCTGAGATCTATCTTTCCAAGTCTGGCGGTAAATACACTTCATGACATGGACACCATAATATGTATGTAGACGCATATAACATTACACACACACATACACTTCATGACATGCACACCATAATATGTATGTAGACGCATATAACATTACACACACACATACACTTCATGACATGCACACCATAATATGTATGTAGACGCATATAACATTACACACACACATACACTTCATGACATGCACACCATAATATGTATGTAGACGCATATAACATTACACACACACATACACTTCATGACATGCACACCATAATATGTATGTAGACGCATATAACATTACACACACACATACACTTCATGACATGCACACCATAATATGTATGTAGACGCATATAACATTACACACACACATACACTTCATGACATGCACACCATAATATGTATGTAGACGCATATAACATTACACCCACACAAATACACTTCATGACATGCACACCATAATATGTATGTAGACGCATATAACATTACACACACACAAATACACCAAAGTGCAGCTATAATGATATTTGACCCAGAACATGGACCAGAGCTTAGGAAGAGTATTTCAAACACCTTCACCGGAAAATCCCTAATTTTTTAAATATTTATAGTTTCAGCGTTGAGTGCACATATGTCAGTGCAGTCTGTTTTTTTTTTAAATTTAAATTTGCTGATAAATGGGCAAAACCTTAGCCTACAATTTTTTTATGGAAAAGCCGCTATTGGTATTGTACTGTTTGTCTGTCTTTATCTGATGTATTAGTATTGCCCTTATGGTCTGTCTTTATCTGATGTATTAGTATTGCCCTGATGGTCTGTCTTTATCTGATGTATTTAGTATTGCCCTGATGGTCTGTCTTTATCTGATGTATTAGTATTGCCCTTATGGTCTGTCTTTATCTGATGTATTAGTATTGCCCTGATGGTCTGACTTTATCTGATGTATTAGTATTGCCCTTATGGTCTGTCTTTATCTGATGTATTAGTATTGCCCTTATGGTCTGTCTTTATCTGATGTATTAGTATTGCCCTTATGGTCTGTCTTTATCTGATGTATTAGTATTGCCCTGATGGTCTGTCTTTATCTGATGTATTTAGTATTGCCCTTATGGTCTGTCTTTATCTGATGTATTAGTATTGCCCTTATGGTCTGTCTTTATCTGATGTATTAGTATTGCCCTGATGGTCTGTCTTTATCTGATGTATTAGTATTGCCCTGATGGTCTGACTTTATCTGATGTATTAGTATTGCCCTTATGGTCTGTCTTTATCTGATGTATTAGTATTGCCCTTATGGTCTGTCTTTATCTGATGTATTAGTATTGCCCTTATGGTCTGTCTTTATCTGATGTATTAGTATTGCCCTTATGGTCTATCTTTATCTGATGTATTAGTATTGCCCTTATGGTCTGTCTTTATCTGATGTATTAGTATTGCCCTTATGGTCTGACTTTATCTGATGTATTAGTATTGCCCTTATGGTCTGTCTTTATCTGATGTATTAGTATTGCCCTTATGGTCTGTCTTTATCTGATGTATTAGTATTGCCCTGATGGTCTGTCTTTATATGATGTATTAGTATAGCCCTTATGGTCTGACTTTATCTGATGTATTAGTATTGCCCTTATGGTCTGACTTTATCTTCTTCTTCTTCTTCATCGTTCTCATTGTTATGTTGGAGTGTTCATATGACTAGACCAATACATGAGATAAACTGCGCAGTGGTTTCCAAATCAGGGAGCTCTCCATATAGTTTTCTTTCTATTGGGGTGATTTGGGGCCAATGTCTTATACGGGCCTCTTGGTAAAGAGAGAAGTTTTGGAGGACGTGGTCGGCATTCTCTGGTGATTCTCCACATGGGCAGATTTCACTGGTTCCAATTTTGAGCTTCCGGTGCATGTGTTGTCGCATTCTGTTGTGTCCGGTCCTGAGTCGAAAGATTAGACGTTGGTCTTGTCGGGATAGCTTATAGTAAGCGTCATCTTTCTTGTGATTTGGATGAGAGCTCGTCCATTTCTCATTTATAAGGATTAGCTGTGAATAGCAAATAAACAGCCGCGGACCAACTGGTTTGCAGTCATGGAGGATGAGATGAAGTATTCCAGTGGTTAGAATATTTACTAAAAATATCTCAGAAATCCAGGGAAATGATTGCAAAAAGCGAGTATAGGGCGCTCTAACTCTAAACCCGGGTAGATGAAACTCGTTAGCTAGGGATAGCAGTTCATCTAGGAGAGAAAACTCCGAAAATAAACACCTGCTGCCTTGCAGATGATCTTGGATGATCAAAGGCTATGGGAGCACACCCAGAAAGAAAAGCAGGCTGAAGTCGGAGTCAATGGGCCTCCTGGCGCATAACACATTGACACGCAACCTCATGACTTTATCTGATGTATTTAGTATTGCCCTTATGGTCTGACTTTATCTGATGTATTAGTATTGCCCTTATGGTCTGACTTTATCTGATGTATTAGTATTGCCCTTATGGTCTGACTTTATCTGATGTATTAGTATTGCCCTTATGGTCTGACTTTATCTGATGTATTTAGTGTTGTACTGTCTGTTTGTCTCTATCTCTATTGTACTCATCGTATGTAACAGAATTTCAAAAGGAGAACGGGGAAATGGAACCCTGACCTCTAGTTTTTCTATTGAGTGATCTATTGCATTAAAAACAAGTGCTCGCTAGCATATGTCTCTTCTGCCACATGAATGCACGCTGCGGTTGGTGGCGTAACATTGTAGGAGTAGGAAAGACTCCTTCTTGGGACTCGGGACCCGGCCTCGCCACTAGCAACCGGGTAACGGCTAAAGTACCCCGAAAAACGGATGTGATTAAATAACCATCTAGGCTTACTGGGACTGCTACATCTGTTATGTAGCATGCACAAAAAAAAGGGGGGGGGGGGTACCGAACATAGCTTTTACGTGTTATAAATGGGAAAGTCTAAATATGGAAAATATGGATTTTTTAAAAAAATACAAATCTTTTTATCTTTCCTACAATCTGTGTATGTGTATGTTTAAGAAGCTTTGCAATAAAATCCTAGGAGCTCATCTCTCCCTGTGGTCCCTTTTGAGGCATTGGCCAACAACCAGTTTCCTCCAGGCATCTCGGTTCTGGGCGAGTGGACCCTTCTGGGGCATGAGCCACCAACCAACTTCCTCCAGGCATCTCGGTTCTGGGCGAGTGGACCCTTCTGGGGCATGAGCCACCAACCAACTTCCTCCAGGCATCTCGGTTCTGGGCGAGTGGACCCTTCTAGGGCATGAGCCACCAACCAGCTTCCTCCAGGCATCTCGGTTCAGGGCGAGTGGACCCTTCTGGGGCATTGGCCACCAACCAGCTTCCTCCAGGAATCTCGGTTCTGGGCGAGTGGACCCTTCTGGGGCATGGGCCACCAACCAGCTTCCTCCAGGCATCTCGGTTCTGGGCGAGTGGACCCTTCTGGGGCATGAGCCACCAACCAACTTCCTCCAGGCATCTCGGTTCTGGGCGAGTGGACCCTTCTAGGGCATGAGCCACCAACCAGCTTCCTCCAGGCATCTCGGTTCTGGGCGAGTGGACCCTTCTGGGGCATTGGCCACCAACCAGCTTCCTCCAGGCATCTCGGTTCTGGGCAAGTGGACCCTTCTGGGGCATGAGCCACCAACCAGCTTCCTCCAGGCATCTCGGTTCAGGGCGAGTGGACCCTTCTGGGGCATGGGCCACCAACCAGCTTCCTCCAGGCATCTCGGTTCTGGGCGAGTGGACCCTTCTGGGGCATGGGCCACCAACCAGCTTCCTCCAGGCATCTCGGTTCTGGGCGAGTGGACCCTTCTGGGGCATGAGCCACCAACCAGCTTCCTCCAGGCATCTCGGTTCTGGGCGAGTTTCTCCAACTATCCTCACGTCTTTATAAACCTTCCAGCCGGAAGTCCATCCTCTCCCAGGTCCGTAACGTCTGTTGATTTGATGTTTGGTGTTTCTGTAGCTAGTGTTTTTTTTTTCTACAAGATAGGGTAGCTAGCCCTAGGCCCAAACCACCTCATTTCTCAGCCAGGCTTGGGACCGTCCAAAGGCGGAGTTAAATCATAGGATTCTCTGCTTTTTGAATGCACACTTCAAGACAGCAACCCTGCTGCTACTTAGCTGCTACCTGCTAATCACCTGCTACTTGCTACTACCATTGCGTGTGCCTTTTTTACGTAATAAAATTGTACTTTTATGCTGAATAAACAAAGCAATAAGATGTCTCTATAAGCTTTTTAAAAGTTGTTAAATCTATTACATTCCCCTATAAGTATTTTAAAAGCTGTTAAATCTATTACATTCCCCTATAAGTATTTTAAAAGCTGTTAAATCTATTACATTCCCCTATAAGTATTTTAAAAGCTGTTAAATCTATTACATTCCCCTATAAGTATTTTAAAAGCTGTTAAATCTATTACATTCCCCTATAAGTATTTTAAAAGTTGTTAAATCTATTACATTCCCCTATAAGTATTTTAAAAGCTGTTAAATCTATAACATTCCCCTATAAGTATTTTAAAAGTTGTTAAATCTATTACATTCCCCTATAAGTATTTTAAAAGCTGTTAAATCTATTACATTCCCCTATAAGTATTTTAAAAGCTGTTAAATCTATTACATTCCCCTATAAGTATTTTAAAAGCTGTTAAATCTATTACATTCCCCTATAAGTATTTTAAAAGCTGTTAAATCTATTACATTCCCCTATAAGTATTTTAAAAGCTGTTAAATCTATTACATTCCCCTATAAGTGTTTTATAGTTTCTAATAGGTTAGGGTTAGGGTTAGGAGGGGGCGGGAGGAAGTCAGAGTCAGTATAGGTGTGTGTGTGTGTGCGCGCGTGTGTGTTTAAGCGATAGAGGGCAGTGAGGGTTATCGCTACTCAATGTACAGTCACCTCATAGAGTAACAGCTGATAGAGTAGCTAAGCATTATCAGCTAATAGAGTAGCTAATCAGTATCAGCTGATAGAGTATAAGCAGTATCAGCTGATAGATTAAGCAGTATCAGCTGATAGAGTATCTAAACAGTATCAGCTGATAGAGTATCTAAACAGTATCAACTCAAACAGTATCTAAGAATTTTCTGTTTGCTTATTTAATGTGTCACTTAAAATTGATCGTTTTTTTTTAGTGAAAATTTCGTTCCGTTCGCTAGTTTGTCACATCCATGTTTCTTACTTGAACGCCATGAAGCCATCATGCAGGTTTGAAAAAGAAGACTTGAACTTGGAAAAGCTCGAGTCAGAATGATGATTGTAAACTATAAATGTTTAATTCGAGATTTGACTCGAGCTGAGTAATGTTTACCAGAAATTACCCCTCTTTCTCCTACCCATCTATATATATAATTCTCTACGTCGCCCAAACATGCGGGGTACGCACGCACGCCGACTCTCTAACCCTCGATGAAAAAGTCATGGAAAGATAACTCTTTTATTTCTGCAAGTCGGCCTAGAGTTACCCCTAGTAACTTTCGCGACGACAGAGAGCGCGGCTCGGAAAAAGAAAGAGGGGGGAGAACAAGTAATCTTCTTCTGTCTGTATATATAATTCTCTACGTAGCCCAACCATGCGGGAAACCACGCACGCGCGCCGACTCTCTAACCTTCCTCCCGCCTGCACCCGCGCCTTCCTCGCTCTCCAGGCATGCGCACACAGTCGTTTGCCCTAACCCACCCCATTTGGACAACTGTGTCTTTAGGAAGTGTTCATCCGTTACTAAATAGGGGCGTATGCTACGCTGTGGGTCGGCTAATGTTCACATTTAAAATAAGACGGTGCAAAAAAAAAAAAAAAAAACAAGTAATATTCTCCAATACAAAGATCCAATCATCCAATGTAATAAAAATGTTTCTCTTCAAACCATTGGATGCGTTTATACAGGCCCACTTGTAATCGACAGCCTTCAAACTTCCTCCACAAAGTAGATAGATCGAAATCTTTTAGCAACTTTTCCGGAAATCTCCGTAATACATGTTTTTCTTTTTCTAGATTATTATTTTTAGTTTTCGGAATTTTCCGCACCTTTCGTTTATTAACCTTCATGCAAGACCACTAAACTAGAAAGTAGACTTTCTCTTTATAAATAATACAATTTTTCAAACAAATTTTACAAGCACAACTTTTTTTATTATTTTTTTATTTTTGTTTTTTTGGCTCTTTAGAGGGTAATCGGTCTACCTTTGAGAAGATCTTGCTCCAAGCCTCTACCCCATCAAAGCACAACGTGTAACATAGGGTGAGAGACGATAGATTCAAGTAAACAGACAATGTCAGCACTGCCGCCAGACGTCTTCCTAGAACACACAACATTTAGTAGGAACTCATTTAAGAGACCAGGTGATACCTTGACCTAGATGAGGTCAGGTGCAGACATAATTCAAACGACCGAACTTTACTATCCACATTCCATATTGCTACACAAATGTTTTTACTTGACATGTTTCGGATGTTCCCTCAGAAGTGAAGATGATTACGCCCTAGCTTAAACTTTCCGTACAAAAGCGGGGGTATGGCGTCAGACAGGTTTCGAACCCAGCGCAATCGAAACGACAGTCCCAATCGAGACGACGGCTTATATACAGACCTTTTCGAGCTAAGTTTGAAAGTAGAGACAATTTTATTGTAGGTTCTTAAAAGGTGATAGTTATGTGGTTTTTGTTATTTCTGATGTATTGTTCATTTTAGTTGTTGTATCGCTTATAGCCACCCCTCCCCCCATTCCAACTCGACCATCAGGACAACAGTCCGAAGCAAATACCGGACGATCACTTTGTTAGTTAACCTCGTTAAGGTTGTGCTTGCGTAACTGTTCCTTTTCAAGGTGCGTGAAATAAAATCATCCACACGATTCTGTCAACTTTTCAACTAGAACGACGCCCGCGACAATACAAGTGTAGTAACCATCTCTTTAGGTTGATGCCTCTTTATCATTCTAGAGCCGACTCTGAAAAACTCAATGACCAATCTCTTATTACTTTGAGGCCAATCTTCGGAGTGTTTAACTCTTGACTAGTCGGATGGTGTTGGTTTGTTTTCAGAAAACATTTTTGGCCTGGCCTGGCCTTGATGTTCTCTAGAACCACCTCGCTTCTTCCATTCATGTTGCCGCATTCTTGTCAGATTCTATTGGCATTACACGCAGCTCTACTAGATGGTGTATCTGAGCTTCTTGCCTTGAAAGTTGGCTTTTATAAACAACACCTACTTTATAAACCACACCTACTTTATAAACCACACCTACTATATAAAGCACACCTACTTTATAAACAACACCTACTTTATAAACCACACCTACTTTATAAACCACACCTACTTTATAAACAACACCTACTTTATAAACAACACCTACTTTATAAACAAAACCTACTTTATAAACAACACCTACTTTGATTATTACACAGTGCTAGGTTTTCGTTACCAGAAGAGATCTCGCCAGGGAACAGACGCACCCTTCCAGCTTCAATCTCCTTTTTTTCCCCCAGACCCTTCGATGTACCGATTCCAGAGATGAAGCAACTATTTCCAGAAGTAATTAAAGGACTGTGTCAAGGGTTCTCATAACTTAGATGATAGGACTTACCGACCTGTTCAAATATACGTAAAGGTCAAGAATCTTTTCAACATTTAAGAAATTGTTTGAATCTTCACTAATCTTTAAATTTTTCTTAGGGTAGTTTCTATTCTTAGCACGAGTATTCTCTGACTGTCCTACTATTCGTAAAATCATGCCTACGACCAATCAGCAGTTTTATATCGCAGAAACAAAGCTCTGCTTTATAGAGAGCTACGTGATTATTCAGCTACTGCGCAGTCCATTTGATAGATTTGTCTTGTCATCTGAACGCTCCAACATAAACCTTAGAACGATGAAGAAGAAGCACTCTGATAACAGTTTTCTATCCCCCCAGCCCCCCAAACAAAAAGAAAAAGTTTAGCTTTAAAGGAAGAAATATAACTAAACAAGTAAATGTCTAGATAAAGAGAGGTTTCTACGGAAATGCTTAACAATGTTCAAGTGCCCTAGGTTTGAGAATTGCACAGTTTGAGAGCCACTGTAGCAGCTAACTCTAATTGAGTGCCAGTGCCCAGAGGTTGCCACTCGCACTCTTTATCTCTCCATCTCATCTCACACACATACAGGCGGAATTAGTCACTAGTGCACGGTGCTTGACTTCATCTTTTTACCTCTTCTTCTATCGGAGTGAAATTGGGGGAATGAGATAGAGGCTAGAGGGTGCTGAATGAGACAGAGGCTAGAGGGTGCTGAATGAGATAGAGGCTAGAGGGTGCTGAATGAGATAGAGGCTAGAGGGTGCTGAATGAGATAGAGGGTGCTGAATGAGATAGAGGGTGCTGAATGAGATAGAGGCTAGAGGGTGCTGAATGAGACAGAGGCTAGAGGGTGCTGAATGAGATAGAGGCTAGAGGGTGCTGAATGAGACAGAGGCTAGAGGGTGCTGAATGAGATAGAGGCTAGAGGGTGCTGAATGAGATAGAGGGTGCTGAATGAGACAGAGGCTAGAGGGTGCTGAATGAGACAGAGGCTAGAGGGTGCTGAATGAGATAGAGGCCAGAGGGTGCTGAATGAGATAGAGGCTAGAGGGTGCTGAATGAGATAGAGGCTAGAGGGTGCTGAATGAGATAGAGGCTAGAGGGTGCTGAATGAGACAGAGGCTAGAGGGTGCTGAATGAGATAGAGGCTAAAGGGTGCTGAATGAGATAGAGGCTAGAGGGTGCTGAATGAGATAGAGGCTAGAGGGTGCTGAATGAGACAGAGGCTAGAGGGTGCTGAATGAGATAGAGGCTAGAGGGTGCTGAATGAGATAGAGGCTAGAGGGTGCTGAATGAGATAGAGGCTAGAGGGTGCTAAATGAGACAGAGGCTAGAGGGTGCTGAATGAGACAGAGGCTAGAGGGTGCTGAATGAGATAGAGGCTAGAGGGTGCTGAATGAGATAGAGGCTAGAGGGTGCTAAATGAGATAGAGGCTAGAGGGTGCTGAATGAGACAGAGGCTAGAGGGTGCTGAATGAGACAGAGGCTAGAGGGTGCTGAATGCTGATGAGTTGCTAAAATTAAATGTGGCGGAGAAAGGTGCAGGGGGGGGGGAGAAAGAAAGCGTTAGTATGAGCGGTATATTCAGACGGATGCTTCCAATCAAAGTAGGCCACAAACGCACAAACACTCACAAAAAAAATCTATATAGGTTAAACAGAAACATCTTGAGCTGCCTTAATTAAGAAACAATGAAGTTAGAGGCGGGGGTAAGAGAGGAAAGGAGAACACAGTCTCAAACTGCCAACAGACATCGCAACTCCCCCCCCCCCATTACAGAGTAGTTAATTACAAAGCGAGTATTTGTTGATTAGTTGCCGATTGTTGCAATCTACCCGAATGGTGACTATACGTCTTATATTTTCAGAGTTCAATCAGTTGACCCATGTATCCAATTGTCCTTGTTCATTTGAAGAAATAACAAAATTCATCTTTGTGAAATAAAATATTTTAATCCCTCATGTATAAATCATGAAAAAAGTGTACACACGCTATATATCAAGCAATAATTCACATTACAATCCCAATAAGTTAGTAAATGTGCTGTAGTAAGCTTAACGTGAAGTAGATTCATTGTTATTTGCCTACCTTTAAAAGTTCGGCTTTTTAAAATATCGTTCTAGCAGTGGAAATAACTATAAGCTTTTCATTGCTAATTATTTCCCTTTACATATTTGCTCTTATGTGTAGAAATTGGAAGCTACGAGAAGTCAATGTGTCAATAAACTTCCTCATACGACATTAACGCGTACTTCACGTGACTAGGATGAAATAGGATCTCCAAAGTTTTGGAAGAATTTAAAAAAACAATAACAGTTGATCAGTTCTAGCTGTGGGAATTAAATAAAAGCTTTTCATTTCTAATTGTTTCTGGTCTATGTTCAAAGTAATTGTTTTAAACAAAATTAAATCTCCTACAAGTCTCTTGAAAGTCTATAATTGTCTATATCAACCGTAATTATGTAGCTTGAAACAGTTTGTCAGGAGTTGTCAGCCTTCGTTGAACTTTGACATCCAGACTAAAAGACACATTCGGGTTGTGACAAACTAGTTAGACAAATACATTTCTCTAAATCATTTCAGTTTAAAACCAAAGTGTTTACATTGGACTGTAGACGTTTTTTTTGTGTGTAAGTCTTGGGAAAGTTTTAAAAGTAGGTTAAACTTATTGAGAGAGGTTGAGAGGAGTCACTCCGATGTTTACACAATTTGTGACATTTTTTAACCCAGTTATTGTGCACCCTCTCCACCCAAATTCTATCCTAAATCTAGATTAAGTTCCAAAGTCCTTGTTCCTCTTTTTTTTTTAAGTCTTCCACTCCCCTCCAACGAAATCCCAACAAACTCTTGCTACCAGATCCAGCTCCTGCCCGATGCTGTCTGAACCTCAGTCTAACCGAACATAACGGAAAAAAAATCTGCTTTTAAAACTAGGTCAAGGTATTCTGTCCCGGTAACCCCAAAGAGGGATCGATAGGACATACCCACACTCTAAGCAGTCTGGAACATTAGGCCAGTCTGGAACATTAGGCCAGTCTGGAACATTAGGCCAGGGAACTACGTCCTTGACAACACGTTCGGACTTTATTTATCTACGTGCATTGCCTGGCCTCCGGCACGAAACTATTGTGATATATCCCTAGTGTATCCCTCGTCTATCCTTAGTGTATCCCTCGTTTATCCCTAGTGTATCCCTCGTTTATCTCTAGTGTATCCCTCGTTTATCCCAAGTGTATTCCTCATCTATCCCTAGTGTATTCCTCTATTCCTAGTGTATCCCTCGTCTATTCCTAGTGTATCCCTCGTCTATCCCTAGTGTATCCCTTGTCTATCCCTAGTGTATCCCTCGTCTATCCCTAGTGCATCCCTCTATCTCTAGTGTATCCCTCGTTTATCCCTAGTGTATCCCTCGTCTATCCCTATAATATCCGTCGTCTATCCTTAGTGTAACCCTCGTGTATTTTTAGTCTATTCTTAGTGTCGAATTTATTGTGACATATCCCTAGTGTATCCCTCGTATATCATTAGTACATCCCTCGTGTCTCCTTGGTTAATCCTTTGTATCCAAACTGTATCCTTATTATATCTATCATGTATCTTTTGTAGTTATATTGTATCCATCATGCATCCTTAGTGTATTCCTCGTGTATCCTTGGTGTATCCATCATGTATCTCTCGTATATCCTTAGTGTATGCTTTGTGTATCCTTAATGTATCTCTAGAGTACTGTGTTATTCCTAGACTTCATTGACAGCCTTGCCTTTCCGATGAAGAAAGGGGTGGGTATTTTATAATAAACAAAAGAAAAATCCCTTCTTTTCATTTTTCTCATAGCGCTGTTAGCTGAGACCAATTGTCATAGAAGGCCTGAACACTAACCTGCAACGTCACAACCTATGGGCAGTGGAGAGCAATATGTTGTAATCCGTCACAGGTCTGTATGACTTGGCAACGAGCTATTGGTCACAACAGCTGCGACGTCGCAGTGTCAGTGTTGCGGACTACTGTAACGACTGGTCTCTCGTTACACTGGATGACTGGATTCATCTCCGGCCCAATTGGAGAGGAAGTAAACGTCATATACGCTCAACTGGAGGTCCCTGTTGCCAACTAAAGAGTTGAACGTCCTAGTTGCCAACTAAAGAGTTGAACGTCCTTGTTGCCTACTAAAGAATTGAACGTCCTAGTTGCCAACTAAAGAATTGAACGTCCTAGTTGCCAACAAAAGAGTTGAACGTCCTAGTTGCCAACTAAAGAGTTGAACGTCCTAGTTGCCAACTAAAGAGTTGAACGTCCTTGTTGCCTACTAAAGAGTTGAACGTCCTAGTTGCCAACTAAAGAATTGAACGTCCTTGTTGCCTACTAAAGAGTTGAACGTCCTAGTTGCCAACTAAAGAATTGAACGTCCTTGTTGCCTACTAAAGAGTTGAACGTCCTAGTTGCCAACTAAAGAGTTGAACGTCCTAGTTGCCAACTAAAGAGTTGAGCGTCCCTGGTGCCAACTAAAGAATTGAACGTCCTAGTTGCCAACTAAAGAATTGAACGTCCTAGTTGCCAACTAAAGAATTGAACGTCCTAGTTGCCAACTAAAGAAGTGAACGTCCTTGTTGCCAACTAAAGAATTGATCGTCCTTGTTGCCAACTCTTCATTCTGCAATGTTACAAAGGGCACACCAAATCATCATTAACCTTTACAAAAAAGCTGATCAACACATTACGTGCACTGGATACACTAGAAGCTATTTCTCTTTTTTTTCCGGCATCAATACAAAACAGAAAACAAATAACAGATTTTCTATTACGCATAATAAGAGTTGCGATGACATCCTAGTACAACTTGGCACCACACATTCATGGAGGTCCTCAGAGCCGATGGGAAGAGGCTTCAGACATTACCAGTGACAGATTTTTGTGGAGACAGCTTGACGGCAAATGCGCCGAACGGCGCGGGAGGGTCTAAGTCAGTAAGAATAGCACATTAGATTTTTGAAATAAGACATTTTAATAGCAGGAAAATGCACTGTAGATAACCCAGAATACGCATTTGGTTGGCATTCAATACCAGAAATAGTGCTTGGTGGCGGGGCTCAGCCCCGCGCTGGGGGAGCTCCTAGCGCTCCCTCAGACCCCCTTGCTGGCAATGGCGGGGAGTCAACTAACTACAGGAAGAACCTATTCTAGGACACAATAAACTACTTTCGAAAGAATGAAGGGTCAGAATGTAATAAAGATTATGTACACACACCACACACATACATACATACAAATATTTTCGCGGGGGGGGGGGGAAATCACCCCTGAAAAAAAATCCTGGCTACGCCCATGTCAGATTGTATTACTTTTTACAAAATTCTTATCTGCTCGGAAGAGTACATGACTCTAATTTTGATTCATTTGTCTACGCCTCTAGGCTATATATCATTCTAAATGAGTATCTAATATTTGTTTAGAAAAGTAAAAAGCAGTTGGTCATTATGCTGGCCACATGATACCCTAGTCACTGGGGGATTCGAGGGGGGGTAGGCGTTAGAGGTGATCGACACTACTCGGCCGACCCCCCCCCCCCCCCAGGGCAAATTTTATTAGAAAAATCAATTTTATACGAATTCTTTTTTTATTTTAATAATAAATACAAATTATTTATATTATTCTTAGATTATGTAGAGCTCCTCCCCACAAGTATACTGGCCGATTTGGTGGTGTGCGGGGGGGGGGCGATTGCATCAATCCCGCAATAGTAATTAGTAAGTAAGGGAATATATATGCGAGTCTGAGATATACTGTAATAAACAAGATCCCTTTCCCACGCGAAGGTGACCCTGGTCAAACGACCACTTGACACTGCTCAGTGCTCCAGCTAGCTGATGAGAGCAGATTACTCTATTGACGCAATCATCAGTAAGTTTGTGTCCAAAAGATGAAAGAAAACTTCCCAGTCTATACATTCTCAAAGAGAAAACAAAGTAATGACGCATTCAGTAAATGACAATCTGAAAATCAACAAGAAAAACTGATGCGCTTAAATGTCAGATAAGTTCCTTACAGCTTTCTTCATAATTGACATTTTGGCATAGTTTGCTTTGTGCCTATACCTCCCAGCGTTTTGTTGTCCGATTCAAGCGATGGTAAAAATCTAGTTTTTACTTTTTGAGAACTAAACGAAACAGACAGACGAACAACACAAAACTAATAGCGGGTTATCTCGCTAAATTAGTGTGACATAATGGGGAAATAACTATTTTTGAACAACACAAAACTAATAGAGGGTTATCTCTCGCTAAATTAGTCTTCATTGATTGACGTTTCTAAAATTGAATGATTCCAATAAGAAATTCGCTGCTGACTTTTTTGTTTTTAAAGAGCAGGACAACTCGACGACTTGTATCTTGCACATAAAACTAGTTGATAAATCGCGTCCAACATTAGTGTTGGTCTAGTGGTCAAGTAGGCCTACGTCCTGGGGGGGGGAGGTCATGAGACAGGGATTCTGGACATTGAAATTCTCCCTACGACGTCACTGGATCAACCCAACCCTTACAAGATCATGACTTTTGTTGGGGAAAATAAAAGTGATTGGTCGTTGTGCTGGCCTCACGACACCCCTTTTAGCCGTTGGCCATAGAAACATTAGGTGCCAAATGTTTGGCGATGTCTTAAGAACAAGGAGCTTTCCCTTTTTATTTCTTACATATTACAAACAAACAAAACAATTCTCCCAAACAGGGTCGCTTTAAAATGTACAGTAATCTTGCTCTCTAGATGACGATGATCCAGAGACTCAACCAGTAGTGTAGCATGTTGCCAGAATACCCGGGTTCAAGTCTCAAGTATATGATCATGTTCCCACTCGTATTTGAAGATCATGGTTCAGCGTTTTATGTATCATTGCTATATTACGTTTGAGTCTTCTCTCCTGAAGGCCTTCTAATTTAGTGATTTTACTAAAGGTGTTACTCTAGTCAAATGTGAATATTCGTTTGTTATAAATCTCACTGCTCTATTTTGTGTCTGTTCCAGTTTCTTAATGTTTTCTTGAGTTGAGGGATCCCAAACTGAGGTATAACCGTATACCAGTGGATTTACATAAATATGATAATAAAGCCGGCAGAACTTTAATGTAATAACGGTGTATACAGACAGAATACGAAGTCAACAAAAATGCTTTTCAATCTTTAAAAACATAAAACATTTTTTTAAATTCAATAACACATGTGCACCTGTTTGGACATCAACCCCGGGCACAATGACCCCTTTGCTCCGTTGTTGCTAGGTGACTGCGTGCCTGCTAGATAGACTTTTAAAAAAATCATTCGCAACTATCAACTTATAGTTTGGTTGTCAAGCTAATTCTTCCCAGTTTCCAAGTGATCTAGATATCTACCTCACCCACCTCAGTTGTCAGACCCGGTCTCTTCGAAAAAAAAAAATCTTTTTCCAGTGCTCATGTCACACGGACGCTGAGAAAAAGATTTATATCCTTTCCAGACGTCATGGCTTTGACCCAGATTCGAAAAAGTAGTTCAAGGTCATTTCTCTTTCCTCTTTTCTTTTTTTTTTTTTTTCAAAGTCTAATCAGTAAAGGCGATTAATGTTTTTGGAGTTGGTTCACTGATGGCGACGCAATAGAATCTAGACATCCAGTCTGAACTGTACGAGATAGCAGCCAGAAATGAAACCAAAGTTTTGTGGTGACTACGATCGTTTGCTTATAAGAACAGGCTGGGATGACAGACAGTTAAAAAGTATCGGCATTCAATACAGACCGACTTCTTGCCATTCCAACGATCTACTAAGATGAGCGCCATGACGGTTAGGTCATGGGGGCGGGGAGGGTATCAAGTTGATTTATTACAATACTTTGGGGTTGTTCGGTACTTCGGGAATAGAGAGACCGGTTGGGGGAGGGGTGGCTCGAACACTTCAGTCATTACTTTATTTCTCCTCTTGACGAGAATCTCGTGCATTTGGAAGAGATGGATGCTGCTGATAGGAACTTTCTAGGTTACTAGAGCAAAAGTAATCAGCGGAAAGATTCATAACACGATAGATGCTAAAAGCTTAGAAGCGAAGGGGTTAAAGGCCATTTATATCACAGCACACAGCTGATAAGTCTTTTGACAATCATAGGGTTAACAAGTCAACATTTATTTTCGACCGGGGGGGGGGGGGTTAAAACATCCACAAATTTAATTTCTCATATCAGACCTAATGACAGCTCCGAGGTATTTAAAACGGAATTGGCGTGATGTATTCTGGGTGATGCAGTAATAGGATTGGATTGGGTTTACTTTGAGTAACTTTAGTGCTAAATTTATTAGTTGTGTGTGTGTGAAGACCTTTTACGAAAGACAATGACTCCATTTATAAGCAGAGGGTCTAGGCACTTTAGCTAAAAGTGTACCTGTCTGTAATTACATTAAGGCGCCGCGCTATACACACATATATTTTTCATACTTATTTCTAATGGGTGCCTAGAGCTTAGTTTAAAACGACAAGTAGGCTGGAAACTTGCACCAAGCAACAAAAGAAGAAAAGTTAAACTGAAAAAGAAAATCCCTGTCATGCGACTGGCCACTTGGAATGTCAGGACAATGTGTCCTGGTCTCACTGATGATCTTAGGCAGATCGACGACGCAAGAAAGACGGCAGTCATAAACAACGAGCTGAAAAGGCTACATATTGACATTGCAGTCCTGCAAGAAACCCGACTGGCCGAAAACGGCATGCTCCGCGAGGCTGACTACACTTTCTTTTGGAAAGAGAAAGCACAGGATGAGACTCGAATACATGGTGTGGGCTTTGCTGTCAAGAACAGTCTTCTTCCCATGATAGTCCCTCCATTTGGTGGCTCGGAACGGCTACTAAGCATAAGTATGATGACAGCATCTGGAAAAGTCACTCTAATTAGTGCCTATGCCCCCAAACTATGCTCGCTTCAGGAGGACAAAGACAAGTTCTATGAAGACCTCAAAAAAGCCATTGTAAACATTCCTCAAAAAGAACATATGATCCTTCTATGTGACTTCAATGCCAGAGTAGGGTCAGATCACACTACCTGGCCAGACTGCCTTGGGCTTTTTGGAATCGGAAAGATGAATGAGAACGGACAAAGACTGCTTGAATTCTGCACATACCATAAGCTCTGCATTAACAACACATACTTCAGAAGAAAACCACAGCACTGTGTCTCATGGAGGCACCCTAGGTCTGGGCACTGGCACCAGCTGGATATGATACTGACACGAAAAAGGGACATTGGAAATATACTGCTGACACGTAGCTACCAAAGCGCGGATTGTGATACTGATCATACTTTAGTGTCCTGCCGGACAAGACTGCTGCCAACTAAGATCCACACATCATAGGTAAAAAGGAAACCACGCCTGAATACCACTAGCACAAAAAATCCTGATCTTTGCACCGAATTTACTACATTACTCAAAGCTATAAAGTAGAAACAGGGCCGGCCTTAGGTAATTGGAGCCTTAGGTAAAGGGACTCCAAATGAAAAAGAAAAACTAAAGTTAAGGCCACAAAATACGCAATGAATTGAAAACGCTCCTGTCCCTAGATATAAATCAACCAAAAAGTTAACAAGTTCACGATGGGTCTAACAGATATAGTCTAACAATGGTCTTCTAACATATGTGGTCTAACAAGTAGATCTAAACAATGGTCTTCTAACATATGTGGTCTAACAAGTAGATCTAAACAATGGTCTTCTAACATATGTGGTCTAACAAGTAGATCTAAACAATGGTCTTCTAGCATATGTAGTCTAACAAGTAGATCTAAACAATGGTCTTCTAACAGATATAGTCTAACAAGTAGATCTAAACAATGGTCTTCTAACATCTGTAGTCTAACAAGTAGATCTAAACAATGGTCTTCTAACATCTGTAGTCTAACAAGTAGATCTAAACAATGGTCTTCTAACATATGTAGTCTAACAAGTAGATCTAAACAATGGTCTTCTAACAGACATAGTCTAACAACCAGATCTAATCAATGGTCTTCTAACAGATATAGTCTAACAACCAGATCTAAACAATGGTCTTCTAACAGATATAGTCTAACAAGTAGATCTAAACAATGGTCTTCTAACAGATATAGTCTAACAAGTAGATCTAAACAATGGTCTTCTAACAGATATAGTCTAACAACCAGATCTAAACAATGGTCTTCTAACAGATATAGTCTAACAAGTAGATCTAAACAATGGTCTTCTAACAGATATAGTCTAACAACCAGATCTAAACAATGGTCTTCTAACAGATATAGTCTAACAACCAGATCTAATCAATGGTCTTCTAACAGATATAGTCTAACAACCAGATCTAAACAATGGTCTTCTAACAGATATAGTCTAACAACCAGATCTAAACAATGGTCTTCTAACAGATATAGTCTAACAACCAGATCTAAACAATGGTCTTCTAACAGATATAGTCTAACAAGGTGATCTAAACAATGGTCTTCTAACAGATATAGTCTAACAAGTAGATCTAATCAATGGTCTTCTAACAGATATAGTCTAACAACCAGATCTAAACAATGGTCTTCTAACAGATATAGTCTAACAACCAGATCTAATCAATGGTCTTCTAACAGATATAGTCTAACAACCAGATCTAAACAATGGTCTTCTAACAGATATAGTCTAACA
Organism: Biomphalaria glabrata; assembly: GCF_947242115.1. Classification (NCBI taxonomy): domain Eukaryota; kingdom Metazoa; phylum Mollusca; class Gastropoda; family Planorbidae; genus Biomphalaria; species Biomphalaria glabrata. The sequence continues at coordinate 40,177,118 of NC_074712.1, read as the reverse complement.
ACCAGATCTAAACAATGGTCTTCTAACAGATATAGTCTAACAACCAGATCTAAACAATGGTCTTCTAACAGATATAGTCTAACAAGGTGATCTAAACAATGGTCTTCTAACAGATATAGTCTAACAAGTAGATTTAAACAATGGTCTTCTAACATATGTAGTCTAACAACCAGATCTAATCAATGGTCTTCTAACAGATATAGTCTAACAAGTAGATCTAAACAATGGTCTTCTAACAGATATAGTCTAACAAGTAGATCTAAACAATGGTCTACTAACAGATATAGTCTAACAAGTAGATCTAAACAATGGTCTTCTAACAGATATAGTCTAACAACCAGATCTAATCAATGGTCTTCTAACAGATATAGTCTAACAAGTAGATCTAAACAATGGTCTTCTAACATATGTAGTCTAACAAGTAGATCTAAACAATGGTCTACTAACAGATATAGTCTAACAAGTAGATCTAAACAATGGTCTACTAACATATGTAGTCTAACAAGTAGAACTAAACATTCGCGAATACATTGAAGCATACTAGAGACTAGGAGATAGGCTAGTAGACATAGAGACATAGAGTTTTGCAATGTTTAAGATTTGATCCATGTTTCACTAAATTTTTCTATAAATGAAATGAAATGAATTTTCCCTGAGTTCTGTGCCAGGACCCCAACTATCGGAGGCCCTAGGCGGTTGCTTAGTTTGCCTATGCCTAAGGCCGAGCCTGATAGTAATGAGAGCTAGAAAACACTTAAAACAAGTCAAAAATTTTTAAAAAAAAAGAAAAAAAAAGATAATTCCTCCTTTACACAACAGACCAATTTTGCAATAATTCTGAACTCATGAATGATAGATATTTAAAAAATGGAACATTTTTCACCCCGCCTCTCCCCCCCCCCCCCCCGTCCCAACCGTTAAACAAATTCTAGTTGAGCGAATGCATGCATGTACTCCAGAGTGTATACAATTCGAAGGATAGATCTAGACTTTGAAGACGGTGCGCAAAGTGTGCCTGAGCGTCTGTTTATTAGGACCTGTAAGCGGAACTTCCAGCTGACTTTATTTCAAGCCAAATTCAAATTTATTTCTTTTTATACTCTGAACAATTATAACGGTTCAAATAGAGTTTTCCCGAGTGGTCAATGAGCTAATAATTCATTTCCCAACAATATACAGCAACTGTCAAAATCGTTATAGCCGTTTTCAAATCAGTGTCCACCCACCCAGGATTTTGACCCGATGAAGAGTTTGCAACCTAAAAAGAGGAATTAGGCCTATTTATTTAAAAAACGTGAAAATGGTGACCCTACAGATATGTTGGTAAAAATGGAATCAAAATCGCAGTCAAATAAGCTCGAATAAACCAAATATGACCACAATGATATTATAAAAGCAGACGTGACCTACTTTCAGCCAGCACCTAGTAAAGAAAACAGAAATTAAAACGAATAGGTTTGACCTAGTTGCACCAAGTAGAAAAGATTGCAAATACTTCGAGGTTCAAGGTAATGTCAAAGTTCAATGACAGCCATCAAGGACTTAAAGAGTTTGACAAAAATATTTCAGTCTAAGTGGGTGAGACTGACGAGAAGAGAATTCGAACCCCGGAATGAAATTCCATATATATATATATATAAACAATAGTTAACATATGTGTGTCCTATTGTTTAGTGAGGTCCTTTGTCATTTGGCAGTAATTGTAGTAGAGTGTCTACTACAGACAGTCTGAATACATTTTATTATCTAAGTAAAAGAACAAAAAAATAGCGACAGACACGAAGATGTCCTCTTTTAAAAACAAGAAAAACATGTTTAAAAATACACTTTAAAAAGAACAATACCTCAATTATAAAACTTTAAAAAATAAAACATAATATAATAATAATAAAGATCAATCCGGTTTTCGAACCCGTACTTTGGCATCATTAGTTCGATATACCATCGTCTCTATCCATTAGTTCGATGTATCATCGTCTCTATCCATTAGTTCGATGTACCATCGTCTCTATCCATTAGTTCGATGTACCATCGTCTTTATCCATTAGTTCGATGTACCATCGTCTCTATCCATTAGTTCGATATACCATCGTCTCTATCCATTAGTTCGATGTATCATCGTCTCTATCCATTAGTTCGATGTACCATCGTCTCTATCCATTAGTTCGATGTACCATCGTCTCTATCCATTAGTTCGATGTACCATCGTCTTTATCCATTAGTTCGATGTACCATCGTCTCTATCCATTAGGTCAGAGCTATTTGGAACAAATGTAATTGTTTTATTCTTTATTGACATCTAGAACAATATCTAGACTACTGATTTAGATCTACTTTAAAAACAAAAATAGTCAAAGCCTAAAATTTCTACATGATGCCCTGATTTTTTTTTTTTAAAAAGGGACAGTCGATACCTAAAATGTTCCAATAAAAGTGTTAGCTGACTGTTTAAACGTACACACAAGATCCAGTTGAAAACATTGGACATTGCTACAACTTCTTTCAGTGCATAGAGACAAAAAAAAAAAGGCTGCACACAAGAAGAAAGCCAAGCTAGTCAAGACTGGTGCAACCAAAGCTTGAAAGTAGATTATCAGCCCAGACATCAAGGGAGGTGGGGAATGGGGGGGGGGGTACTTAAACTATCTGGCGAGACAAAGTAGATTATCGTAGCAGACATCGGAAAATTGAAAAGACGAAACGGAAACTGGAGTGAACGGAAATATAGGCCAGGCCATCGGGATGTAAAATCTATTACAGATGTCATTTTACGGTTCACTTAAAAATAAGACTATCTATTACATATGGAAACCTGTGTACGGACAAGAAGCCTAATGAAGGGCGTACTAGGAAATAGCCGCGGATGTTAGACGTACAACTTTGACAGAATTAGTTCAAACGTATTCATTTGACACGAAAGAAAAAGAAAGTAACTCAAAAAGAAAAATCTTATAAGAATAATAATATAATATTTAAATTAGGTGATGGGATCAAAGTTGTTAAAGCATCTCATCGCATTAAAAAAAAACACTGTTGTTTTTGTGCTGTCTTTCTGTCCCTTAGGCTAAAAAAATAAGTAAACAGACATGAAAATATTTAAATGCAACTAAAAAGCCGATTTCATCATCTGCTTCGTTACCCATCAAAAGAGATGCTTTGGCTACTTTTAAAACAGTAACTATTACAGCGGTTAGTGTCATCTCTGTACGTAATTAAATGTTACTTTAGTATTTATCTTTCTGAAAATACATGCAAGAGGCCTACTGGCTATTTTCGGCCTCGAATTCGTTTTTTGTGGCTGTGATATATCTACGGTGTGAATTTTGTGTTTTGGACATACATATAAAACATCCTAGAAACATGTTTTAAAAAAGGTATTTCATGTCCCAACCCATGTACTACGTCTACTCTAATGAAGTTCAACTAAACTATCGTCTTCATTGTGATGAACATAAATTTATAGGTGCGACGGCTACATGTGGCCATACGACAGAGTTGGAGTTTATTTTCAAACTTATGTAGAATATGTATATTGTGTGCTTTTATACCTAAGCATATAAACCATTTTTTAAACAAGATTTAAAAACAAACAAACACGATTCTTGCTCTAGAGTAGACTAGCGAGAATTTCACAATGCAATATAGACTTGGATACTCCCACGCCGTTCGGCGCATTGGGCAGCAAGCTGGCTCCACAATAATCTGTCACTGGCAATTTCTGAAGCCTCTTCTCACCTGGTGTCCACTCTGGTGACGCTCTGTCACAACCTAAACTAAGTGGTCGACTCCCACTTCGCCATAGGATTTCCTTGTTTGAGACCCGATCTCTATAATTGACTCCTAAAATCCGTCTTAGCCATCTTTGTTGAGACACCTTTAGTCTTTTCTCAATTTTGGCATATGTGGGATGACGATTGTTTCAAGTAGGTTTATTTTTGTCTTAAGTCCAATAATTTGACTTGTCCAAATAGATTACAGCCTTTGGAAAATGCTCCTGCGCCTTATATCCCACTCTTATCCAAGTTAATGGGGAGGCCAATTTCGGATGCCTCTCTATCTAGGCTCTCTGTCATTTTCTGTACGCAAATAAATGCAGTGTGATTACTATAAGGATACCAATATCCCCAGGGTACGGGAAGGATTTAGAGGGGGTACGCGTTGCCCCTCATTAACTATGCTGCTTTATAGAAAAGAAATACCCATTTAGTATGTCCAGTCAGTAGATTAAAATAAATATGAATAAGTTTTAATTAAGATTCTTTAACATTACATTATTTTATATTTGTGGAAACTCAGGACCGATGTTACTTTTCATCTTGAAAATAAATGTTTCAAAGATCAGGAATTCAATAGGGATGTTTTTCAACGTCCAAAATATTTTGTTGTATATTGAAGACAGTGCATTGTAACCTTTCAAAATAAACACCTAATATCAATCAATGGAATTCCCAAACACCAGTCATTTGATCTTGAATTTGAAAAACAAAAAAATATTCCTTGCCTCCACCAGGATTGAAACCCTCAAGCAGTAGCTTGTTATTTAGTCTATGCCCAATCCTAATTAGAATCTAAATCTGTCGCTAATATTTACTTTGTTCAATAAGTATCTAGATCTGTCTACCGAAAGATGCCCACCCCACAAACACACACACGCACACACCCTCACACACCTTCAGTCAAGTGTTGTTTACATCTTGTAACGTGAAATGGAAAAGGTTTAAAAGAGAAACAATAAAATGGTCATAAACGGATAGGGGAAGAACTCTTTTCAGGTCGTCAGTTCTGACAAGTTGTTCATTCAATTTCGTATCTCTTAGGACTCTTTCGGGAGGCGCGGTGGCTGAGTGGTAAAGTTTTGGCTTCCAAACTGTGGGCCTCTGGTTCGAATTCCTGATGAAGACTGGGATTTTTAAAAATTTCGAGCGCCTCTGAGTCCACCCAGCTCTAATAGGTACCTAACGTTAGTTAGGAAAAAAATAAAGACGGTTGGTCGTTGTGCTGGCCACAAGACACTCTTGTTAACCGCAGGCCACAGAAGCAGATGACCATTACATTATCTGCCCTATATACCACAAGGTTTGAAAGTGAAACTTTACTTTTTTAAAGTCTCTTTCAGTCGGTTAGGTGGAAATTTGGTCTTTTTCTCAGACGAAGGTTCTTGTTAAACCACATATCTATCTATCTATCTATCTATCTATCTATCTATCTATCTATCTATCTATCTATCTATCTATCTATCTATCTATCTATCTATCTATCTGTCTATTCCCACTTTAAAGTCACTCCTGTAAGATAGTATCGTTATGAGGGCATTCGATAGAAGCTTTGAGTTCTCGTAATCTCTTTTTATTCTAATACTTTGAAACAGGTGCTAGGCGGCTCCAACATTCTTCAATGCGTGCCACCTAAAGCTTGCGCGAACCTTTCGTGGCCCACCCACAACATAGATAGCATTTGCACTCAGTGGGAGAATACCGTACGCACTAGACCAGCATTTGTCAATCTATGACATAAGGATGGGCGGGGGTGGGGGGGGGGATAAGATACACTGAGCAGATACGAGATGAATGGAATAGTTCAAAATAGTTGAAGATTAATGGTTATGTTGTTTTTACCTCAAAATACTTGTATGTGTTAAATGGGATTGACCGAAGAAATGATTGGATGGGGGGGGGGGGGGGGGGGGGGATCCAAAGCTTTTAAAATAATTCCCTTTTTTTTTTTAGTGACGCCACGTCAGAAATCTCTATCCTTGAAGTGTGAGAGACATGTAAAGCTAGTTTTAACATGCGTTGTCTTCTGTTCCTAAAAATTAAAGATAAGTGAAGTACATCACATGACCGCACAAACCTAGATGCGCCCTGCATATTTTGCCACACCTAATGCAGACAAAGTCGTTGTACGCCGAGGGTCTATTTAAGTTAGCCAATGGTCATTGCTGCACCATCTATAGAGCTGTCTAAAATGTATCTAAGGTGAAACTGACACATCCTGGATCCATCCCTCTTCATTATGCTGACGTTCCCTCAATCCTGGTGTCATGAAATATATTCGAGAACGTATGGTCAAAAAACATCCAAAGAAGAGTCGGGGTACGCTATTATTCGCCTGTCATGGGTGAAATGTTCTTTTTTCTTTTCAAAATTTGTCTTTTAAAACATAAAACACTTTTAAACTTCAACAAATGAGAACGCCACTAGGGGATATAGAACTTTGGAAGAAAAATGGGGGGGGGGGATTAAAACACTTACCACAGTTAACCCTGACCATAAATATGTGTGTATGTGCTTAAATATAATAATACAACAAAAGAAGAGAAACAGACAGACAGTGGCAGAAAAAGAGGGAGAGACCAGAGAAAGAGACTGCGAGAGAGAAACAGACAGACAGAGGCAAAGAGAAACTGACAAAGGAAGAAAGACAAACAGAGACAGAGAGAGAAACAGACAGTCCGATGCAGAGAAAGAGAAACAGGCAGATGCAGAGAGAAAAACAGACAGATGCAGAGAGATAGAGAAAGTCAGACAGAGGCAGAGAAGCAGACAGAGGCAGAGAGAAAGGAAGACAGGCAGGGAGAGAGATAGAAATACCGAAAGAGGCAGAGAGAGAGAGAGAGAGAGAGAGAAAGAAAGAGAGAGAGAGAAAGGTAGAGGCAGACAGAGGAAAAGAGAAAAACAGGAAGAGCATTTAGTTATTTGAGGAATCAAACCCGCGGCCATTCTCCGTCTTGTAGGAGGTTTGAACTTGAAACAAATATTCTTTTTCTATCAACTCACCCCATCTGTCTGGTACAAAGTTTGTACACGTTAGTTCTTCCCCTTTCCAGTCTCGAATCACGTTGAAACTTTGCTCAACTATTTCTTGTCCATAATATTAAAAAAATCTATAATCAATGGTAATTAACTAATGTGTTTGATATAGAAAAAGGGAAATAAATATTACAATATATATGACTGTAATTGTGCAGTTCTTTTCACATAAAAGATTTATTTGTTTCTTAAGTTATTTTTTTAAATATTTTGCTGCTGTTAATTTCTTATGAAACGTGGAGGTAATCATCTCCAGAAATTAAAAAGAAAACTTCCTGACCACTGGTCAAAACTTTTTAGCACGATTCTAATAATAGCACAGTGCGTGCCAAATTAAACCTTATCCACTTCTAACACATTTGATTGTTTGACACGAGTTTCCAAAGAACTATTTGCGCTCCACAGAAAATAACTTTCGATACCGTGATAGTCTGTCATATCAAAGCAATTTGTCAAAACTGAATTCCTCCCGCGTCCCGGGCCTCTTTTTATTTTTCAAGATGGCATGCAACAAGTCAACGTTCGTATTCATGCCAGATGTTCATGTTGACTTTGTTCAAGAACACTCGCCCCCTCTCCCTAAAGTGTATCGGATAGAATGTCGCAATAAGTCTTTCTAGTGTGTTCCTCTCTTCCTCTCTTGTATAGGAGTTAGTCCGAGATTCCGGAACACGTGGCTTCAGTAGATTGACTTGTGACTTGTGACTTGTGACTTGGTATGAAACAGAGGCGTAGCTGTCTGCCAAGACTTTTGCCAGGGATACATATGTAGGACTGGTCTCCAATGTATACATATGTAGGACTGGTCTCCAATGTATACATATGTAGGACTGGTCTCCAATGTATACATATGTAGGACTGGTCTCCACTGGATACATATGTAGGACTGGTCTCCAATGGATACATATGTAGGACTGGTCTCCAATGTATACATGTGTAGGACTGGTCTCCAATGTATACATGTGTAGGACTGGTCTCCACTGTATACATATGTAGGACTGGTCTCCACTGTATACATATGTAGGACTGGTCTCCAATGGATACATATGTAGGACTGGTCTCCAATGGATACATATGTAGGACTGGTCTCCAATGTATACATATGTAGGACTGGTCTCCACTGGATACATATGTAGGACTGGTCTCCAATGGATACATATGTAGGACTGGTCTCCAATGTATACATGTGTAGGACTGGTCTCCAATGTATACATGTGTAGGACTGGTCTCCACTGTATACATATGTAGGACTGGTCTCCACTGTATACATATGTAGGACTGGTCTCCAATGGATACATATGTAGGACTGGTCTCCAATGGATACATATGTAGGACTGGTCTCCAATGTATACATATGTAGGACTGGTCTCCAATGTATACATATGTAGGACTGGTCTCCAATGTATACATATGTAGGACTGGTCTATAATGTATACATATGTAGGACTGGTCTCCAATGTATACATATGTAGGACTGGTCTCCAATGTATACATGTGTAGGACTGGTCTCCAATGTATACATATGTAGGACTGGTCTCCACTGTATACATATGTAGGACTGGTCTCCACTGGATACATATGTAGGACTGGTCTCCACTGGATACATATGTAGGACTGGTCTCCAATGGATACATATGTAGGACTGGTCTCCAATGTATACATGTGTAGGACTGGTCTCCAATGTATACATGTGTAGGACTGGTCTCCACTGTATACATATGTAGGACTGGTCTCCAATGTATACATATGTAGGACTGGTCTCCAATGTATACATATGTAGGACTGGTCTCCACTGTATACATATGTAGGACTGGTCTCCAATGTATACATATGTAGGACTGGACTCCAATGGATACATATGTAGGACTGGTCTCCAATGGATACATATGTAGGACTGGTCTCCAATGTATACATATGTAGGACTGGTCTCCAATGTATACATATGTAGGACTGGTCTCCACTGTATACATATGTAGGACTGGTCTCCAATGTATACATATGTAGGACTGGTCTCCAATGGATACATATGTAGGACTGGTCTCCAATGTATACATATGTAGGACTGGTCTCCAATGTATACATATGTAGGACTGGTCTCCAATGGATACATATGTAGGACTGGTCTCCAATGTATACATATGTAGGACTGGTCTCCAATGTATACATATGTAGGACTGGTCTCCAATGGATACATATGTAGGACTGGTCTCCAATGTATACATATGTAGGACTGGTCTCCAATGGATACATATGTAGGACTGGTCTCCAATGTATACATATGTAGGACTGGTCTCCAATGGATACATGTGTAGGACTGGTCTCCAATGTATACATATGTAGGACTGGTCTCCAATGGATACATGTGTAGGACTGGTCTCCAATGTATACATATGTAGGACTGGTCTCCAATGGATACATGTGTAGGACTGGTCTCCAATGGATACATATGTAGGACTGGTCTCCACTTAAGAACGTCCTCAGATCTCCAATGTATAAATATGTAGATCACACAAGCAGGATTCCAGGTTGGTTTGTATACAAAGACGTCGATGGGTCAGGTGTCAATCGGTGCGGTTGGCTAATGGTGTCACCGCCAATCTCCACTTCATTAGACAATTCTTCAGTGGACATAGTTGCTGGACTACAATGAATTTTGTTTCCCTCTAACGAAGATCGAGTCTGGCAGTGCCAGAGAAGGAACATTAATTAATTTCTGCAACAATAACAGTAATAAAACACTGACAAGTAACGAGAATCTTCTTATGAATGCTTAGGGCTTCAAATGTGTCTTCGAGGCCATTATGACTATCCCCTCGGTTGATATAACAACAGGGTATATTGTTATTTAAGATAGCTTCCACAGTCTATTATTATAATAATTTGTATTGTTGTTAATATCATTTTGCTATTGTAATTTTCTCTTTCACTTTATAGTCTAGTTGAAAATATTCTCAAATGGTTTGAACCAATTCTAGTAACAAGTTTGTTTGTCAGTTTTAATTAGATTTGTAGAAAATAAATTTGATTGAAACCAAATTTTGTGTTTTTTTTAAATCATTGATAAAGATTTTTCAATAATTTCTTACATATAAAATACATACACTCCTTTGCAAACACGTAGATGTATCCTTTAAAAGTCCCCCAGTTACAGTTGCAAGTCACATAGAAAGACTACGCTTGTTGCTACAAACAACGGAAGTTGTTCCATGGCATGACCACCCAAGAAAACAATAAATCATTCCAGCAGAGCTTAAGAGGTCAGGGGAGACAATTAATAGAGCTAAATTATGTTACCGTATCTGTATGGTTCACACATTCTCGAGATCTAAACTAAGAAACATAAAGGGGAGATAGGAAGATTCGGAAGTGAGTTGTACAATCGTGCTATATCTTAGTACTTTTTCTGTAAATTTATTAACTAAGTTTATTTCTATCATGTACTTTTATCGGAAGTATTCTTATGGCCCTATTTTTTTTTATTAACTTATTCAATATTTTAAACTGGATTTGTGTTTTGTAAATTATATTTAAGTGAGTTCGACCGACTCTAAGATGTTAGTACTACAAGGTATCAGGATACAGAAACATGACTATCATCTATAGATGCGCGCTGCAGTTTGATATGATGACAAGTAATTCAATTCTTGTTAATTCAGAAACATATTGACGGTTGTATTAAATTGACAATAAACTCTATTATGAATTCAATTAAGATCACAAACCGGTGTATTTTTACAAAGTTTATCAACTCTTTGTCTGGTAAAAAAACTTGCACACGTTATTTCTCCCACGCCCAATCTTGGATCCTTTACCTGACAAGACAAGAATCAATAAAAAGAGATTAACCAATTAACTAACTATTGGTAATTATTATTTTGTTTGGTATTGTAGAGAGAAAGCTTTAAAGTTTGAAACTAACAATAGATAACTATAAAACCTTCTTTTTTTCATAAGCACTTGCCAGTGTGTGGATACAAATAAATTTAAAACACGATCACGTTAACATTCACAGAGATAGCCCCCCCCCTTTGTTTTGTCATCCACACCCCTTCCTCAACCGGCCCTTTGTTTTGTCATCCACACCCCTTCCTCAACCGGCCATTTGTTTGTCATCCACACCCCTTCCTCAACCGGCCCTTTGTTTTGTCATCCACACCACTTCCTCAACCGGCCATTTGTTTTGTCATCCACACCCCTTCCTCAACCGGCCCTTTGTTTTGTCATCCACACCCCTTCCTCAACCGGCCCTTTGTTTTGTCATCCACACCCCTTCCTCAACCGGCCCTTTGTTTTGTCATCCACACCACTTCCTCAACCGGCCATTTGTTTTGTCATCCACACCACTTCCTCAACCGGCCATTTGTTTTGTCATCCACACCACTTCCTCAACCGGCCATTTGTTTTGTCATCCACACCCCTTCCTCAACCGGCCCTTTGTTTTGTCATCCACACCCCTTCCTCAACCGGCCCTTTGTTTTGTCATCCACACCCCTTCCTCAACCGGCCCTTTGTTTTGTCATCCACACCACTTCCTCAACCGGCCATTTGTTTTGTCATCCACACCCCTTCCTCAACCGGCCCTTTGTTTTGTCATCCACACCCCTTCCTCAACCGGCCCTTTGTTTTGTCATCCACACCACTTCCTCAACTGGTCAAGACAGGTGATAGAGTCATAGCGTAGTGAGAAAGCTAAAAGCATGAAACAGCGTTAAACAAAAACAAGTGGTAAAAATATTTCTAATCGCATAGATTTATTTTGTTAGTCTAGAATTATTGCAATTTTAATGACATGACTGATCCGAACAGAACGATACATCTACGTTAAATAAAAGTTTGTTTTTTTTTTGTTAAAAGTTGTTTTGTTTTTTCATCTTTGTCTCTGTATTCCTTTTGTTACCTAGATTAGACCGTCCTCTCACTTTACTCGCTGTTTGTCTCTGTATTCCTTTAGTTACCTAGATTAGACCGTCCCCTCACTTTACTCGCTGTTTGTCTCTGTATTCCTTTAGTTACCTAGATTAGACCGTCCCCTCACTTTACTCGCTGTTTGTCTCTGTATTCCTTTAGTTACCTAGATTAGACCGTCCTCTCACTTTACTCGCTGTTTGTCTCTGTATTCCTTTAGTTACCTAGATTAGACCGTCCCCTCACTTTACTCGCTGTTTGTCTCTGTATTCCTTTAGCTACCTAGATTAGACCGTCCCCTCACTTTACTCGCTGTTTGTCTCTGTATTCCTTTAGTTACCTAGATTAGACCGTCCCCTCACTTTACTCGCTGTTTGTCTCTGTATTCCTTTAGTTACCTAGATTAGACCGTCCCCTCACTTTACTCGCTGTTTGTCTCTGTATTCCTTTAGCTACCTAGATTAGACCGTCCCCTCACTTTACTCGCTGTTTGTCTCTGTATTCCTTTAGTTACCTAGATTAGACCGTCCCCTCACTTTACTCGCTGTTTGTCTCTGTATTCCTTTAGTTACCTAGATTAGACCGTCCCCTCACTTTACTCGCTGTTTGTCTCTGTATTCCTTTAGTTACCTAGATTAGACCGTCCCCTCACTTTACTCGCTGTTTGTCTCTGTATTCCTTTAGTTACCTAGATTAGACCGTCCCCTCACTTTACTCGCTGTTTGTCTCTGTATTCCTTTAGTTACCTAGATTAGACCGTCCCCTCACTTTACTCGCTGTAAACAATTCTTCTACACCTCCACTTTTCAGTCCTCCCTTTTCCCTGCGTATTTTGTTCATGAGAAACAGATGCTGCATTTCTTTTTTTTATACATCCTTCGCTCAAAAATAGAGGGTGGGGTGCTTTCTATTTTTATCAGGAAAAAAAATAGGATTTACTCGCATTTTAAAAAAAGGTGTAAAAAAAAAAGGGGGGGGGGGGTTCTTGTGACCTTCTACCAGCCACCGTGTGTTCCCCAATGCATGGTTTAACAGTCGGGTATTGATGACCTTTCACCTTTGACACATATTTTCTGGTTCCTCCTTTCCCTATCCCGTACAAACGTTAGAACGCAGGTAATGTTTTGACGTGTCTTGGAAAGGGGGAGCTCTGGGGGGGGGGGGGGTGTTGAGAGCAGGCTGCATGTCGTTGTGCTACTGTCTGAAGGGAGAAGCTTTGCCCTAGTCGCCGGAATTATGCTCATGACATAACTAGATCTATCTGCACATACCGCTATCAGTCAACCGAAATAAACATACGAGCAGCCTAATTAGCCATGTCACCCACGGTCACTCATGGGTTCTCACTGGAAATTGACCCGGTGTACAGCCATGTTCAGAGTTGAAAGACACACAGCAAAGGTTCCTATAGTGACATGGCTCTGAGGACAAAAATCCACCGGACATCCTGAAATGTGCAGGAGCGACAGGAAACGTTACAGGAGGCCTGAACGATAAGGCTCAATCATGGGTAGCAGCAACACAACACTTCTATGGGAGTGTCTGTTCCAGACCAATCGTTACAGGAGGCCTGATTACTAACCTGCGACGTCGCAACCTGTGGGCACGTTACCACGTCGTACAGCCCTATGATTTGTCCCCAAGATATTGGTCTCCACTCTCCCACAGTTTACGTTGTTGCAGGTCAGTGTTCAGGCTTTTTATGAGGGTTGGTCTCGATCTAATGGAGTGCGAGAGCATCCTTATTGCACAGTGCGGAAGGGGCGCCATTCCCGAAGGGATCGTTTCATCGATGGCTAGTGCTACATGGTTAGCTTAGTAAACTATAGGAAAATGGAGGGGGTTCCCGGAGTGCTCGGCCTTCGGCCGCGTTTTCTACGCCGTGCACCTGGAGTGCCGGACCCTTTGGATATAGCTGTGTTAAATGTGTACATTAGCTTGGAACTCTTCCATACAACCACTTTGTTCAATCAGGCTTACATGCCAAGAGTTTTAAGAATTTTGGCTCAACTCTTTTCTGATAGTAAAACGGCTTGAACACTGACCTGTGACGTGGCAACGAGCTATTGGTCTCCACTTACCAAAAGCTGGCACGTCACGGGTCAGTGTCAGGTCCACCATAACGATTAGTCTCGTCTGGAGAGATCGTATGCTGCAACACAATTTAAACAAATTTCATTTCACCATGAACATTGTGAACTGCTGATACTTTTTTTCATAAGACGATCTAGTGGTTGTGTTGCCTTGTTCTCTAATATTTATCGCCCGTGAGGGCTAACTTTTTTCTTCTAGTTTCTGAGGGCGCACTTAATATCCCACATATAATTAAAGTATGGCACTGTAGAAAGATCGATATCTAGACGCAATGGCGCGAAAGGTTCATAGTGCCCGGACTAAATAAGGTTTACATGGGTCATTGAAAGACGTTCAAGCCACTATTCCTTGTAAAAAGTCGTAACAGTATTGAGTACAAATGTACTGTGTACTTGTAAAAGCGGAAGATACATTGAAGTGTCATTTAGTAAAGGTGCTGAGAATGTCGCGCTCAACTTTCTAGCTTCTTAAGGGAGGGAGACCCACCATCATATTCTTGAATCCGGGACCACGGTTACCTTGCCACGCCACTGTCTGGAAAAATCTGCAAAAGGAGAGAGAGAGAGAGAGAATGTGATCTACACACAGTCATTACCTATCTGTATCTCACTCAAAGGTCCACAAGTATTTTCCCTAATGCTCTGATTGAATAAACCAGTGAAGACGCGGCAATGAAAGGGTTAATGTGATCACAATGTGTCTTGATAGGATTGCAGAATTCAGTGCACACCTCGGTAGGGAAAGAGTTAACGGGGTTACATCGTAAAACTTGCTGATGTTATGTAAACACAGCAACGAGGTCGCGTCTGAGTGTTTGGGGGGGGGCGCTATGGTATGTGTGTGTGTGTGTGTGTGTGTGTGTGATGCATAAAATTGTGTGTGTCATCTTGACATAGCTAGACGGATAGAAGGGTGAAGAGAGAGAGAGAGACATATAAAAAAGAGTTTGAGAAAAGACGAGAGAGAGACAGAGAAACAGGACGAGAGGGGGATGGAGAGAAGAACGAAGGCATTAACCAAGAGAAGAAGAACAAAGAAAAATGAAATATTTGTCAAGAAATACGTTGGGGAGTGATCGTGTCCATATGTGATTGAGTGAGAGAAGAGAGAGCGAGAGAGAGAGAGAGAGAAGAGAAAAGAGAGAGAAGAAAACAGAAAGAGAGAGAGAGCTATGGTTCCACGTGTTTCTCAAACCAGAGTGAGCGTATCCTTGGTAGATCTGGCGGAGACTGCATATTCTTTTATTTGCAGACGACAAAATAAAATTTAAGAGAAAGGGTTTGAGAAAGTCAAGCCTATTGCAGGGGTAGTTCTGTCAGAAGGTTTTAGAGTGTCAAGCCTATTGCAGGGGTAGTTCTGTCAGAAGGTTTGAGA
The DNA here is from genome assembly GCF_947242115.1 of Biomphalaria glabrata. NCBI lineage: Eukaryota > Metazoa > Mollusca > Gastropoda > Planorbidae > Biomphalaria > Biomphalaria glabrata. Next base: position 40,161,936 of record NC_074712.1, on the reverse strand, counting down.
GAGTCAAGCCTATTGCAGGGGTAGTTCTGTCAGAAGGTTTTGAGAGAATCAAGCCTATTGCAGGGGTAGTTCTGTCTGAAGGTTTGAGAGAGTCAATTCTATTGCAGGGGTAGTTCTATCAGAAGGTTTGAGAGAATCAAGCCTATTGCAGGGGTAGTTCTGTCAGAAGGTTTGAGAGAATCAAGCCTATTGCATGGGTAGTTCTGTCAGAAGGTTTGAGAGAATCAAGCCTATTGCAGGGGTAGTTCTGTCAGAAGGTTTGAGAGAATCAAGCCTATTGCAGGGTTAGTTCTGTCAGAAGGTTTGAGTGTGTCAAGCCTATTGCAGGGGTAGTTATGTCAGAAGGTTTGAGAGAGTCAAGCTTATAGCAGGGGTAGTTCTGTCAGAAGGTTTGAGAGAATCAAGCCTATTGCAGGGGTAGTTCTGTCAGAAGGTTTGAGAGAGTCAAGCCTATTGCAGGGGTAGTTCTGTCAGAAGGTTTGAGAGACCCTGTGTGACAATACAAGCTACATTTATTTGAAGAACCCCTCAGGTTGTTTGGTGCAATCTCTTCATCCTACCCTCACCGCACCCCCCCCTTCCCAGTTTTGTTTGCCATTTCTCTGTAGAGGCCATTGTGATTGTGCCCTATGCAAAGATGAGAGCAAGCAACTACGCCGATGTTGAAGTGTTCCCTACCCCCCCCCCCCCCCCCCCAAATATAAACACCGTAAGAAGATTTTTAAAAAGTGAAAAAAAAAAGTAGGTATATGGAAAGAAGAAAAGGGAGGAAGGGAGGTTGTAGAGAAAGATAATACGTTCTACCGTTATCAGAATTTAAATCTAACCAAAGGGAGGTTATCTTACCTTCACCAGATGAGCAGAAGATCCCGTTAGTACAGCAGACAACAAAATATACGACCATAGCAGCAACATTGTCCTCCGACACGAATTCAAACAAATTGAAAACCAAGTTTCCACATTAAATTAGAAACACTTTGGCACCACACACACACAAACAGACTCCAACACAGAAGTAGCAGATCTGTGATCTTAGATCTCGTCTGTTAGTCTCACAAGTTTCAGGAGCTAGAACCTCTCGTTTGCTCCATTTCTCGACTAACCCGGCTTTCCTTCTGATCCCGCTACAACCGAAGGAAGGACGGAAGGAAAAAAAAAAGAGAAAGAAAAAAAAAGTAATCAAGGAAGAAAAGGGGGAAGGCGCTGTGAAGAGGTGTGCGCGTGAGATGGGGAAAAAATTTTCCCACTCTTTTTTTTTTTTCTGTTTCTGAATGAACTGCTAGGAGTGGGGGGAAAAAGGGGGTGGGGCTACTGTGGTTATGGCTGGAGTTGTATCGTAGTGAAATAAGCACCGGGTCCTGCAATAAATTGTCCAAGTCTGTTAACTCTTTGTTTTGTTTCGTGTAAACGACACATTAATATTATCTTCTTCCAAGTTTTTAATTTATTACGCTTGCCACATTCTAATTTCTGCCACCATGTCCTACCCGTCAACCCTAGCATAAATAAAGTGTGTGATTTTTCTTTCAACATTTAAGCATAAGATACAATTCAAGCATCCTTTGAATGTACACATACCTGCCAGACGAGAAGTTGCAATAATGTTTACTTTACTGTTGTTATGTTTACATCAGCAAGTTTGTGAAAACTTCTAACTTTATAAAGACTTGTTTATTAAAACTTGGGCACAACTTGTTAAATTTATAGTGCTCCTGTTTATGTCTGGTTTATTGTCTTCTAGTTCAAGGTCGTCTATGAAGTAGTTCAATCTAGATCTAATTATAGACAAAGGACTAGGCGCAGTTATATCTAGTTCAAGTACTGTCTAGTTCTAGCGAGATCGAGTTCAAATTCTAGTCATAATTGCTTATATTTAGATCTAGATCGATTTATAGTTCTGTATTTTTGGCTCAAGTTGTTACTTTGATCTAGATCCAATTAGTTCCTTTTAACTTCCATAACTTCTAAGCGTAACAGAAGTTGTATTTTGTTTTTTAAACGCTAATTAGGCCATGTACGTTTTCAAATAATTATGATAGGTACAATAAGCTAGTTTAAAGATGTAAATAAATTATAACCCTACTTCGCATCGATATAATTTTAAAAAAAACTTTTACGTATTAGATCTAAATTATAATTTTACAAATATGAAAAGGTGAGTTTTTATTTTCCGCTCAATTTGTAGAACTAAATATGAATATTTATTGTTTTTACTTGTTTAAATAATATTTATTTCAATGAAAAAAAAAGTTTCTTTATGTTAAAAAAAAATCACGAAAAAAAAATTAATCGAACACGAACTAATCCAACCAAAAACCACAGACGAGAGAATGTATACTGTTGCTAGGTTACCGAAAGCTATACCGGGAAAACAAAAAGTTGAAGCAAGAAAGTTTCGGCCTGATCCAAAAGTGGCGGACTCTTTCTGAACTGAACGAAAACATCGGAACACCGTACAGTTTTATACGAAAACCCGCATCGCTTATCCGCGCCGCACCCCACATGCCCCCCTTTCTTCCTCAGTTCGTCTTGATACGAGGTTAGCAGTCGACACCTTCTCCCCCTCTCTCTCACTGGCGATCTTTTTTTTATAAATTGATTCCTATCTCCCGCACCCCTTTTTTTTTTTAGTTTAATGCCCCTCTTCTATGGGTACCGTAAAGACATTAATGCTATTTACATTCTGCGTACATTGTATGCGTGTCTGCATAACTCATTTAGTGTGTGTGTGTGTGCAATGCTGTAACAGACATACTAGCAGACGAAATTTCCCTCCATCCTCATTGGTTGGAAAAGAAAATATAGGGAGAGTTCGGCTGCCCACTTTTTTTTTTTAAAAAGGCTTACGGAGCTCTAATAGTGTCATATTTTGTTTTTCATAAAATTCATATGTCTTTTTTCAAAGCTTATATCAACTCACTCTGTCTGTCTATCTGTCTGGTAAAAAGTGTGAACAGGTTATTTCTCCCACAATCATTATCGGATCAAGTTGAAACTTCGCACTATTGTTCATAGGCATAGACAAGACATGAATCAATAACATAAAAAGTAACCAATTAGTCAATTAATTGCTGGTAATTAATTATTTTATTAGTTACCAACAAGGGAAACTAATCCTTCAGTATTCACAGAATATGGCTACATGTTTGGGTAATAATAATACTTATATCTAAAAGCCTGTCATATTTTAGAAGAAAGAAATAGAAAAAGAAAATTAATTTAATGTGCATTTTTTTTTTAGTAAAAAATGTCTATTTTTGAGTTTGTGTACTGTAGGGTAAGGCCTTGGCTTGACGACTGACGTAGTAGTATATTACGAGCACGCTACAAGCGAACGTCTCTTAACCACGATAATATTGCCAACCGTAAGATTTAAAGTACTGTAGGTGAAAAGAAAAGCAAATATGTATATAAAGCCACATTCTTCTGGATCCCCCTGTCTGCCCTCCCTTAAATCCGGCCCTGATTACAAGAAATGAATAGAGAAATTATAAATCAACATTACTTTCATAAAGGAGAAATTGATTTTTTTTTAAATCTTTTTTTTTTTTAATATATTATTTGTATCAATTTTACTGTTTAGTAAGATTTAGATTAGCCTACAAATTCTTAGAATATTTTTTTGGATTAAAAAAAAAAGAATGCTTAAATACTGTAGAACTTCAAAAAGTCAATTCTTAAACATGTGTATATTTTGTTTTAAATCATGTACTTTTGTAGTATCAAGACAACAAAAAAAAAATATAATAAATAATAAATGAAGACTTCTTTTTAGATTTAAAGGTTTTTTTACGCCCGAATTGACTCGAACAGCAATTGAAACAAAAAATCAATTTGAACGTCTAGACTGGTAGAATCAGACTTTTGGAACTAGAAATAGAAGTCTGCCACTTCTGATGGCTCCAGAAATAGTTCTTGATGATGTCGCCGCTTGCTCGACTATGGCGGAATGATTGAATAAGGTCAGCACGTGACAAACAAGGACAAAAAGAATTCAATCCACTATAATTTGTTGGAGACTCTAGAAACTGCACTCTCTGACTCAGTATAGCGCCCCCTAGAGTCAAAATTTCACTCTTTTCATTATATATATATATATATTATAAATGTATTAATAATTTGAACAAAATAAATTTTAATTATTAAGACAATAGCTTATCTTCTGACAGTTTAGGGGTGCAGATATATCTAATTAAGAAGTGAATTGGATACGAAACAGCATAGTTTGCCATAGTAGATCTACACCATTACCTGGTACCAAAAGGCCTACTATTCCATACGAGGGGTAAAGCACTTGGAACTGGAAGTCCCGTGTTCGAATCCTGGTGAAGACTCTAGGTAGACCAATTAGGGGGCCGATTTTGAGTCTGTGTTTCCACACCAACTGTCTTTGTAACCTTCTTTTTTATTGTTTATTTTTATTGCATAAAAAATGTGAAATTAATTATTATTTAATTTTTTTTAATGAGTATAGGCCACGGCAACGATAATAGATTCATACTGGCGAATAAAAAAACAACAACAATGTATATAACTAGTTCAAATATTTCTAAAACTAAAATATTTGTTACCAATATAGCATCTGCAATGTTGTTTCAAATGTTATGTTTAAAGAAATGATAAATTCATAGTAGTTACAATTCTAATCAAAACACAGAATTTTTATTTGTACATTATAGCGCCTCACCTCCCTCTTATCACATCAAACAAACAAATTCTTATTTTAGTCATTGAAAAAAAAAGCGACTATGTGTTTATAGGCCTATGTCTTGTTTGTGTGTGTGTGTGTGTGTGTGTTTGGCTACTGATCCATTGCATGACAGGAGAGTGTGTGTCAGTCAGTGGAGCAGGATATTATTTCAAGGTTTGACATTTTGTTGTGAAGTCATTAAATTTACATTTTGAGGATCTCTAGGGTTGACATGTATTATCTCAAAATCGTAGTTGTATTATAATTATTTTTTTGTCTAAATCTATGAAGAAACTGATCAGAGCGTGCTGTCACGTATGTTTTAGCGTAACGCAAACACAACTGGACACATCTAGGAAAACATTTCTTCTAGTTTTTTTTTTTCAAATATTCTTATAAATGGTCTAAAATCTTGATTGAAAACTAGACAACTTGACCTAGTTGAAATCTATATATAGACAATATAAAGCAGCTTGGTTGGGGTGGGAGAGCGAGCATTACGTAATTTAATTTAGTCTCATGTATGAGTATCTGGTCTTAGCTGTGAGATCTTGGTCTTATCTATAATGTCTTTACTTTCTAAATTTGCGCAAGGATATCATGTAAAGTGAGCTTGAAACTAGTATAATTCTTAAAGTCTTCTAATAAATAAACCTTAAAGAAACTTGTCTTCGACCTAACACATAAAATTGCCTGAAAGACAAACTTTCTGAGAAAATTGAATAGCGAGAGAAGGAAGACTATAAACCACAAGAAATTGAAAGGCAAGAGAAGGAAGACTATGAACCACAAGAAATTAAAAGGCAAGAGAAGGAAGACTATGAATCACAAGAAATTAAAAGGCAAGAGAAGGAAGACTATGAACCACAAGAAATTAAAAGGCAAGAGAAGGAAGACTATGAACCACAAGAAATTAAAAGGCAAGAGAAGGAAGACTATAAACCACAAGAAATTAAAAGGCAAGAGAAGGAAGACTATAAACCACAAGAAATTAAAAGGCAAGAGAAGGAAGACTATAAACCACAAGAAATTAAAAGGCAAGAGAAGGAAGACTATAAACCACAAGAAATTAAAAGGCGAGAGAAGGAAGACTATGAACCACAAGAAATTAAAAGGCAAGAGAAGGAAGACTATAAACCACAAGAAATTAAAAGGCAAGAGAAGGAAGACTATAAACCACAAGAAATTAAAAGGCAAGAGAAGGAAGACTATGAATCACAAGAAATTAAAAGGCAAGAGAAGGAAGACTATAAACCACAAGAAATTAAAAGGCGAGAGAAGGAAGACTATAAACCACAAGAAATTGAAAGGCAAGAGAAGGAAGACTATAAACCACAAGAAATTAAAAGGCGAGAGAAGGAAGACTATGAATCACAAGAAATTAAAAGGCAAGAGAAGGAAGACTATAAACCACAAGAAATTAAAAGGCAAGAGAAGGAAGACTATAAACCACAACAAATTAAAAGGCGAGAGAAGGAAGACTATAAACCACAAGAAATTGAAAGGCAAGAGAAGGAAGACTATGAATCACAAGAAATTGAAAGGCGAGAGAAGGAAGACTATAAACCACAAGAAATTAAAAGGCAAGAGAAGGAAGACTATGAATCACAAGAAATTAAAAGGCAAGAGAAGGAAGACTATGAATCACAAGAAATTAAAAGGCAAGAGAAGGAAGACTATGAACCACAAGAAATTAAAAGGCAAGAGAAGGAAGACTATGAACCACAAGAAATTAAAAGGCAAGAGAAGGAAGACTATGAACCACAAGAAATTAAAAGGCAAGAGAAGGAAGACACACGAATCACAAGAAATTAAAAGGCAAGAGAAGGAAGACTATGAACCACAAGAAATTAAAAGGCAAGAGAAGGAAGACTATGAACCACAAGAAATTAAAAGGCAAGAGAAGGAAGACTATGAACCACAAGAAATTAAAAGGCAAGAGAAGGAAGACACACGAATCACAAGAAATTAAAAGGCGAGAGAAGGAAGACTATGAACTACAAGAAATTGAAAGGCAAGAGAAGGAAGACTATGAACCACAAGAAATTAAAAGGCAAGAGAAGGAAGACACATGAATCACAAGAAATTAAAAGGCGAGAGAAGGAAGACTATGAATCACAAGAAATTAAAAGGCAAGAGAAGGAAGACTATGAACCACAAGAAATTAAAAGGCAAGAGAAGGAAGACTATGAACCACAAGAAATTAAAAGGCAAGAGAAGGAAGACTATAAACCACAAGAAATTGCAAGGCGAGAGAAGGAAGACTATAAACCACAAGAAATTAAAAGGCAAGAGAAGGAAGACTATAAACCACAAGAAATTAAAAGGCAAGAGAAGGAAGACTATGAATCACAAGAAATTAAAAGGCAAGAGAAGGAAGACTATGAATCACAAGAAATTAAAAGGCAAGAGAAGGAAGACTATAAACCACAAGAAATTGAAAGGCGAGAGAAGGAAGACCATGAACCACAAGAAATTAAAAGGCAAGAGAAGGAAGACCCTGAACCACAAGAAATTAACTATATGGAAGAATATATCAACGGTTGTGATGACATAGACGCCAATGACCTGTCTGAACCCAAGGCCTGGGTGACTTTTTTCCCACAGATTGTTGACATTCATCGGTGACATTTACTATCTAGGCTCAAAGCTTTGACCCGATAGCCTTACTGTGCTTGGTATTGTCTCGTGCATGCATTCATTGCTTACATATCAGGGACTTCCTATCACTCCTTCCTATCAGTACTTCCTATGTTCCTATCAGTTTTACATATCAGCACTTCCTATTAGCACTAGAACTTCCCAACAACACTTTCTGCTTGGCTTACACGAACAAATCAAAGAGTGTACAGTTCTGCAAGACATAACGTTTGACTGTAAACTACTTCCAAAATTGATGACTTTTATGACATATGAAGTTTTGTCATTTTAAGATAAATTTTAAATTCTATTTTTAGAGTCGAAGGCTTCTAGATAACTTCATAAATCGCCAAAGTATGTTATGTCATCGGGTCGCCTTATAATTGTAGGTAGTGTGGATCGCCTATTAGCTTTAGGTAGCTGGTGACTGCCTATTAACTTCTAGAAGTCTGGGTCGAATATTACTTTCAAGCAATCATGGTTGAATATTAGCTTCAGGTCGAGTCCTTAATCCAAAGTTTTACCAAGTAGCCATTTGAAACGTTATTGACTGTAATCAAAACTTGTAGATTTATTAATAATAGTCTAGATCTATTATAAATTTAATTAGATGACTGATCCAAACTATTTGATACAACTACGCTTAGTATAAGTTTTGTTTTAAAAAAAATAATTTTTTATATTCTTCTTGTTACCCATTGTTTTTGTTTAGATCAATTTCATGCTTTTAGCTTTCTCAATGTGCTATGAGTCTATCATTGTTTGGGCCAGTTGAGAACGGAGAGGGGGGAGAGAGAGAAAGAAGGAGGCAACTGTGTGAATGTTACCGTGATCGCTTTTTAAATACATTTTATTAAAAAAAGTTAAACGACCTGAATTTGAACTCGAGGGCTCAAGCCTCCTAAAGCCAACACACTAACCACTGGCCAGCGAAGTGCTTATAAAAATATTAGGATTTATAGTTATCTATATTTAGTTTCAAACTTTATTTCTCTCTACAAAGTATAAAGAGGACTAACTCATACCACCACATCAGTCAAGTACAATTTCTTTCCTTTGTTAGATACCAAACAAAATAACTAATTATGAATAGTTAACAAATAGGTAGAATGTTTTTCTTGCTTCTTTTTTTTTTCAGGTATAAGAAATAATTATGCAAAATTTCAGCTTGAAAAACCTAAATAGACCCCCGGCGGACCACGCCTTGGTCTGCACTACGTGTGCCAAAAAAAAAAAGGTGCAACTGAGTTTTAATAGTCATGTGAAATACTGCACTCATCTTTGGTCTTCGGAATCGAAGACATTACCATTTCTATACATATATATTTTTTTTTCTATTGACTTTTGAGTGGGATTAAGTTAATTGAAAGAAGTAGAACCACGGTAGAACTACTTCGCAGGCGTACATTTCACTTTGAGAGTTCTACAGCAGCTCATACGTATATTCTTCTGTAAATGAGTGAATCTCCTTCCTCTTTAGTGTAGTGTAGATGTATATGTGAGCTTGCGCTCCCAGAGCTAGTTTTATATGCAATTAGATCTATTTGTATATATTTTATTTTTATAGGTTAGTGTCAGATTTTATAATTGTACTTCCGCATATTTATATAGGTTAGTGCGGGATAGTATAAAAGTGATGTACTACATGCTGTCTTAAAACAGTTGAGTGTACATTTGACCAGTGGTCAGTACCATATCTGTCTGTGTAACAGCTGAAGATCTTTGTGGTCTGTCGTCTAATTATTTTATTATTCTGTACCTGGGACGGCCTGTAAGTTTGTAACTATTTTATATTTTCTTTTACTAGATCTATGGCACACTGGTTGTAAATATGCTAGATATATTTTAATTTAGTTTTATTTTCTAGTTGGCAGTTTATGTTTTGAGCATGTTAATTTAAAGATGGCGGCGTCCATCAGTCCTGCTTTGAGTTTTCTAGACCTAATAGAATATATGATTTTATGTATTGCAGGCTATTGTTACTGCTTTTAACTGCTGCAATTACGCTGCTGTTTTAAACTGCTATAGATGTTATTGTTATTGCTGCCTTGCTATAATTGCTGCTGTAGAGTTAGGGAATCTTAGTGAATCTAGTGTTAGTTTGTTTCTGTAGTGTTGCCTTAGTCAAGCTTAGTGGCTTAGCCTTAGTTATAGTCTGTTTCTGTTCTTAGTGAATAGTAAGGTACTAATGTACTAACTAAGGTGTTATTGCTTTAGTTATGTGTTGTTTATAGTAGTAGAATATTGTAGATCTAGACTAGTTTATTGTAGTATGTTTGTGTAGATCTAGGTCTAGTATAGTAGTTGTCTTGTAGTGATTTAGTTAGATAGTTGGTTTGGTTAGTTTGTTAGTGCTTGTAGTGGCGTAGATTTAGAGGGTTTTAGTTAGTTGCTGAGTTCAGTTGTAGTGGTTAGTGTATATATTATTTTATTATTGATTTATTTTTGTATATGTAAATAAAGTTTCGTTGTGTTTATTTATCCTAAACTAAACTTTCGTTTGTGCTTTCAGTTAGCTTAGTCTAGTAGTCTGGTTACTTAGGCGACTCTAGCCCCTTGGTCGTAGACTGAGGTGTCACAGATTGAGCCCACCCAGTAGTGCTAACATCTGCCTACTGTTGGTAAATTTTAATGTTGAGCAGTAAGAATAGGTATCTCCAACTCGCGCCTGCCTGACCTGCTCACATATACAATCGTTTCAATCTGAGCTTAGCTTCATACCCCAGGTTACCCATTCAGTTTGATCTATTTCACCAATTCAGTTTAATCTATTTCACCAATTCAGTTTAATCTGTTTATCCAATTCAGTTTGATGAAGCTCGGTTAAAAAAAAAACACTCTAGGTTCAAGGTTAAACTTACAAAGGCACTAGATTTAGATACAAGTTTATTTAAGGTATAGTATTACTCTGTTCTACAAGATTATTTACTAAAAGATTAATAATCAAATAAAAATCGTTTTGGTGAATCTTGGGGATGGAGGAGGGTGTGATTTTAAATAAGATATCAATGGAAAATATCAGGAAGTTCTGGAGATTATAAGTTTCTTTTTTTGGGAGGGGGGAACAAAGATACCAGTTTGTTTTACTTGCCAGCGGTTGAAAATACAATGTTGAGTGCTAGAGAGATAAATCGATTCGTGTAAGTTCTGGGGTCGAATTCTGCCAGATATACTTTTGTTCATTTCCTTTCTATAATTTCATGCATTTTTCTCTCCCCTTAAGATCTTGGGTGCTAGATATGAGTGGATTTTTTTGACAGATCTAGTGATGGTGGCACTGGGCCACAGAAACAGATGACTTTAATTTATGTTGACACTCTCTTTATTTTGTTGTTGTTTTAAACAATACTTATATTAGTTCACTAGTTCCTAGGTCCACTTGAATGATTTGTTTCCTTTAAAAGTCATGCAACAAAGTTATTTTTTGAAACTTTAACTTAGCAAAAAAGACTTGAGATCCTGTGGTAAAAAAAGGAGCTTACATATTTTAGTAAAATAAGAGCTGAGATAGATTGGTAAAATAAGAACTGAAATAGTGTGGTGCAATTAAAAGCTAAAATAGTGTGGCAAAAAAAGTGCTGAAACAGTGTGATGAAATTAGAGCTGTAGTAGTGTGTTAAATAAGAGCTTAGATAATGTAATAACAAAGAGCTGAAACATTGTGATAAAAATAGTGAAGTAAAAATAAGAGGTCAAGTAGTGTGTTAAAATAAAAGCTTAGTGTGGTAAAATAAGAGCTAAAATGGAGTGGTAGAATAAGACCTCAGATGGTGTAATAACAAAGAGCTGTGATCGCCTGATACATTATTAGAACCGCCAATTTCTCAAACTGGGATGGCCTTGAAGTGACAAATATCAAATATCTTCTATCGTTCAGATCGCGACTGTTCTACATTCGGGGCCCAACTAGTAGGTTGAGTGCGAGGTAATGTCAGTAACCTTAGACCCACTCTACCAACAGAAATGAGGAATGAATTAGGTAACACGTTGATAGCGCTGTTTGGGTTACTGTTGGACTTGAACTATTTAGACTCACGTGAAATCTTCTACAAATATTAATGAATAAAACAAAATTGACAAAAAGACCCAGACCTTTAAGTTATTAAGAACATCAAGAGTTTATGGCTTTCATTATGAAATCAAAAATGTTTACTTGCTAACGTGAATGTATCAATAGATTAGAAATAGGCCTTACATTTCAAGAGAAAAGAAAATAGTTAAGTTTCCTTTTTTTAAAAAAATTCTTACTTCCGTCACCGATCTAATTTCTCATATTTCTCTTATCTTGTAGATGACAGACATTAGAGCTCTTCATACATGGAGGTCAATTCATAAAGAGCAATGGTGCATTCAGTATACAAAATTAAGGAAGTGTTGAAAGGCTATTTTTTTTTAAATCTTAAACGATAATTTTGTGCCCTTTTTAGCTCTGCAGAATCAACTTTGTGTTTTGTCTTTTCTTTTGAATTTTGTTGAAAACATTGAAGTTCATTTGAGCGTCCTTGACATTGTTGAGTTTATCGTGAACATCTCCACTACCTAAGAAATAGAAATAGGATACTATCAGTAGGCCCTCTCTTTCTCGCTCTCTCTCTCTCTCCCATACACACCTTAACCCACATTCACTAAACTATCACACACACATTTTCTTATTCTAAATTTTTTTTTTTATATTTTAAATTTTCAAGAAACAAAATGGTCAATTTAAAAAAAAATAATTAAAAAATGACATTATGGGGATTCCATACAATTTTTGGTTTCATGAATGGAAGAGGTGTCATCAACGTTCAGTTATTGAGACATACAAATTAAAAAAAAAAAAAAACATAAAAATTTTGAATCACATTTTCTTTTGACATTGAAGTGTTCTACACGTTTAAACTGTATATTGTACAGATAATTTTAGTTATATCAGTTGTATTTTCCTCCAGATATTAACTAGCAACACTTCTAAATATAACACATGATGAAATCAAACAGCAGTTTCTTTTGTTATTCCAATTTTAACAAGTCGGCAAATGAAGTTCAAAATACTTTGTTAAAAAAAACATTGAACACTCCCTATTTGGTTTCTTCAATTGCCACTCCCAAATAATCGCATCACTTCACAGCCATTGCTCTCAACTTACTACTTAGGATTTATCACCCACCCCTGTTGTCCAGTAATTTTTGGTGTATGTGTTTAAGTTTATGAATGTGTGTTTATAGTCAGTGCTTAGGGAGGGGGGTGGGTTAACTTACCACTCAGTTGCATATGTCCCTAATCCAAACATGAAATGACTAGTATTGTAATGAATACAGTTTGGTTCCTATGTCGGGTTGACCTTTCATTTCTTCTTGTGTTTAAGAATTTCTTCCAAGGGCCTCAATTCAGACATAAGAACATGGATAAAAAAGTATAAATAAAACTCTTTTCTTAAACTCTTATAACTGTATTTATTACAATACCTCTATTCAACTCGTACATTCGTGGAAACTGTGTGGGAAAAACCTGGACTTGGATTTCGAAAATGGCTCGAACGATTTTCCTAGAAATTTGACAATTGATGTATATTTATTCATAAAATGAAATACATTTTTCGTTTAGTCAAGCAATACTTAGATCTCGATCTACTTTTATCTCATTGGTATCTCCGGGGTTCTCCACGGTAAGTGCTAAGAATTTCTCATTCTGTTGCATTTATGCTTTGAAACCGGTAGAGCCAATCAAAACAGACAAAGCTACAGGCACCCCCACCCCCCCCAAATGGTTGCGACAAAATGACAGTAGCCTGTGTTTATTATTAATTATATACATCTGCATGTTTTATTAGAGGGCCTCACAATATATAACTCCCCCACACCAAATTTAGGTCTTGCGCCGTATCTGGATTCATACATTCGCGTAACCAGGATTTTGAAATGCACTATTCATGAGTTACTTAGAGAAAAACAATCGCTCTATAAGTTGTATAAAGGCGGTATTGTCTTTGTCTTGTTTACGTTGATTTGCTTATCGGTTGAAGTGCTAGCTTCCAGCTTACTTACTACAGACATCGCCATAAAATCAAAATGATTTACCTGCGGCTACTATTCAGTGGCCTTGCTTGGTGAGAGGATCATAGTTGTGTCTCCAAAATCTCAAACTCAGTGTGATCAAATCCTAATTAGTTAAAAAGTGTGGCATTATAACAAATCAATATTATAATATAATCAAATCAGATCTATGACTAATTTAATGGACTTGTTAAGTCACTAAAGCGGACAGAAAATCTTTTTTTTTAAAGTAATAAAATAAAAAGAATGCTACTTAATTGTAACTTCCTTGATATTGTCCCGACCTGATATTGCCATTTCAAATAGTTTAAAAATGCTTGGATTACAGTTTGCTTACTCACTGCTCAGCTGATGTACTCAAAGTTGATCAACTACTGTTGAGTTGGTCTACTACTTTTGAGTTGATCAACTACTGTTTAGTTGGTCTACTGTTCAGTTGGTCTACTACTGTTCAGTTGGTCTACTACTGTTTAGTTGGTCTACTACTGTTTAGTTGGTATACTGTTCAGTTGGTCAACTACTGTTTAGTTGGTCTACTACTGTTTAGTTGGTCTACTACTGTTCAGTTGGTCTACTACTGTTCAGTTGGTCAACTACTGTTGAGTTGGTCTACTACTGTTTAGTTGGTCTACTACTGTTGAGTTGGTCTACTACTGTCTACTGTTGAGTTGGTCTACCACTGTTCAGTTGGTCTACCACTGTTGAGTTGGTCTACCACTGTTCAGTTGGTCTACCACTGTTCAGTTGGTCTACCACTGTTGGGTTGGTCTACTACTGTTGAGTTGGTCTACTACTGTTGAGTTGGTCTACTACTGTCTACTGTTGAGTTGGTCTAACACTGTTCAGTTGGTCTACCACTGTTCAGTTGGTCTACACCACTGTTCAGTTGGTCTACCACTGTTCAATTGGTCTACTACTGTTTAGTTGATTTAGTTTGTCTTCTCACTATTCGGTTTTGTCTCTTTTTGCTTTTTTTTTTTTTTTTTTTTCAAATTCATAGTCAACTACAGAAAAGTACGCTTAACTAGGTCACGATGAACCAGAGGTTCAAAATAAACCGCAATTTCCGGGATTCTCCAGCAGAACTGACGTTATTGTGTTCCAGTTCATGTTTTTATTTCACTCATTTCCTCCCCACATTTTCTACCACACCTTTCCCCCCGCATCCCGTTTTGAGCTCTACGACAGTTCGCTTTTATAGTTCAAGGCCTTGACCCCCTACTAAACCTTAGGAGGGCCATTAATATCACGCATTTATTAGGTAAAGGTCATTATATCACAACATACATATGACAAAAAAAATGTCAATGAGATAGGACACACCCCCTCCCCCCCCCCCACCATACCTAAATGTAGCCCTCTTTTTATGGAAGTGGCAGTGGCTGTATTGGCAATACTTCTATTGGGTAGTGAAGTGTATCGCTTAGTTGGCATTATGAGTCTGAAAAACATATGTTTAATTTGTGCTATTTTTTTTCACATAAGTACCGGTAGGTCGTGCGTGACTTTTATTGTTTGCAGTTTACCATGTACAGTAAATGTGGTACTAAACTTTGTTCCCCGCTTTTGCACAAAAGGAATCATATGCTCTAGAGAACATGATTTGTTCCTAAGTGAAATGTTGACCTAACTAGCCAGCGGGAGGACCTAAGTCTAAGTAAGTCTAACTAGCTAGCGTGAGGACCTAAGTAAGTATAATTATCTAGCGTGAGGACCTAAGGTAAGGCCTAAAGTACGCGCCATCATCACCACTAACAACTACTACAAATTAAAAAACATTAAACTAATAAGCACAAATTATTTTCAGCACCATTGGAAAACGCTCTGTCGACCCTGTCTTGACCTTGACCTACTCAACGCCTCCACAGTCTGACCTAACACCCACTCAGAATGACCTCTCCAGTCGTTCACACTACGTGACCCTAGCTCGCAGATGAGTATTTACCAAAGCTGTATTTGTCTGAAACTAGAAGGGCCTTTATGTTGACAATATTTTCCATTTCTACAAGGAAGAACCAAGATATCAAATAGACAGGAGAGACTTGGGAGCAAAGGGGAGACAATGTTCTCAAGATTGCTAGTCCACACATCCATTGAAAGATCAATGTTCATAGACTCCATCGAGGACTGGACACACATGAGTCACTGAAGTGAGAGTTCACAAACTTCCATCAGATCCAGTTTAGAGGATTTTCCTGATTATTTAACACAAGGAATTAGACACACCATGGATTTTTTTTTTTGGAAGAGTGGGGTTTGGGAAGGGGTTTCTTCCACCCCCCCCCCTGCCATATATATATATATGTATGTATGTATGTATGTATGTATGTATGTGTGTATGTATGTATGTGTGTGTGTGTGCATAATTAATCTTTATTATACTCTGACCCTTCACTCTTTCGGAAGACGTTCATTGTACCCTAGAATAGGTTCTTCCTGGAGTGAGTGAAATAAACTGTCAACACCCCGTCCTTGCCAGCAAAGGGGTCTGAGGAGAGCTGTGAGCCAGGCACTATTTTCGGTATTTAAAACAAAACAAAATGCCTATTCTGAGGTATCTACAGTGCATTATACTGCTTTGAAAACAATGTAGTTCAAAAACCTAATCTGCTATTCTTACTGACTTAAAACTTAGATCCTCCCGCGCCGTTCGGCCCATTGGGCAGCAAGCTGTCTCCACAATAATCTGTCACTGGCAATGTCTGAAGCCTCTTCCCACCTGGTGTCCACTGCTCTGAGGTCCTCCATTAAAGTGTGGCGCCAAGTTCTACTATGATTTCTCTGTTTCCGCTTTCCTCGGAATGGCCTCCATGTCATCGCAACTCTTGGTATGCGTAATTCATTTTGTCAGAGAAAATGTCCCACAAACCTTCAGCGACGCTCTGGTCGACTCCCAGTTCGGCATAGGATTTCCTTGATTGAGACCCGATCTCTATAACTGACTCCTGAAATCAGTCTTAGCAATCTTTGTTTAGCGACCTTTAGTCTTTTTTTCAATTTCGGCAGATGACTTCCATGCTATTCACTGCACTTTATTAATGGAGCCCAGCAACTGGTAGAAATGTGTAACCTCTCTTGGAATTTGGTGACTGTAGTTTGCTTAGATTTTAAATCAAAATTCGAAGTTTTATTGTTAAAACCATCTCTTGGGGGGGGGGGGGGAGGGGGGGGTTAAATTTAAAAATGTCTGGAGTTGTTTTTTTTTTAACAAACTCAAAACCCCCTCATAGAATTAGGTGACTGTAGTTTGCTTTGGAATAATATTGAAGAGAGAGGCTTTCAACCTCAAAACTCTCTGTAGAGGGCTTTTAAACTCAAAACCATCTGGAGGGGTTTTAAACTTTTAAAAAAGCCATTTGGAGGAGAGGGTTTTAAACTCAAAATCCCCCTTATAATTATAATCTTATAATTTTGAGTGCGTAATTTACTTTTTTTTTATACTGAGGAGGTATTTTTTTAGATTCAAACCCCGCTGTGGGGGGGGGGGGGGTTAAACTCAAAACCACTTTGGCTACGCTCATAGAATTTTGAGGGTGTAATTTCCTTTTTTTTTATAGTAAAGAGGTATTTTTTTTAGCTTCAAAACCCGCTGGAGGGGGGTTAAACTCAAAACTCCCTTTGGCTACGATCATAGCATTTTCAGTATTTTTGCTTATGTTAAAGAGGTATTTTTAGCTTCAAACCCCCTGAAGAGGGTTTAAACTAAAGAATCCATTTAGCTACGCTAATAGAATTTGGAGTGTGTAATTTGCTTTTTTTTTATATTGAAAAGGTGGTTTTTAGCTGCAAACCCCGCTGGAGGAGGGCTTTAAACACAAAACTCCCCTTGGCTAGAATCTGGTGACTGATGTATGGATAGCCTTATATTGAAGAGGGGGGTTTTATCGAGGATTTCGGAGGGGGGGGGTTAAAATCAAAATCTTCCTTGTCTATGCTCTTGGAATTTGGGGATTGTCGTTTGCATTATGGTAAGGGTTTTAAACTCAAAGCCCCTTGGCTGCGCTGGGGCATGTGATTGTTTAGTATTAGAATCTCAACTAAAATAAACAAAATCAAAGCAAACAAGGTTACAAAGACATAAGTTTGTGTGAAACACAAACTCAAAAACGGCCATCGAAGTGGTCCGCCTAGAGTCTTTACCAGGATTCGAACACGGGCCTTTCAGTTCTAAGTGCTATACCCCTCAGCCACAGCATCTCCATATATTCATTTAGCGTACACTTATAGGCCTATCTTTTAAAATAATAATTGTTTCACACCTTATCCATACATTCAAATTTAACAACATGTCACATTGTAATAAAGAGAAATTTAAAAAGATTTATTCTTCTAACAAAATAAGATAAATTGGCAACACGAAAAAAAAATTTTTGACCTAATTTACAGATGACAACAAGATTTTCCCTACGCAAATAAAAATTAATATCTCCATTGCCAAATGTCATACAAACTAGACTAGACCAAGTTTTACTTCTAAATCTAGATTCAATATCTAAGTCCAAGCCAAGATTCTAGATATAGAAGTAAATCTAAGTTTCTAAGTCTAGATATAGAGTCTATATCTAGATCTAATTCTAGATCTGTATCTAGAATCTTGAAAAAGCTCAAAACTCAAACTCTATTTAGTCTTATTTAGACTGTCAAGTGTAGGCCCCTATAATGAGAATGCATATATGTAAAAAAAAAAAAGTAGTTCGTTATTTTCCAAACTTATAACTAAAACAAAGTTCGTATCAAAATTATTTTTTAAAAATAACAATTAAATCAGTATTCTATTCAATGAGTTAGTTAATAAATGGAAAATCTATTTTATAATGATCCATTGACACTTTTACCATTGTGACCTTAGTTGCAAATGTTTTGTACCAATGCGCGAATCTATAAATGAAGCTTGATTTATTAATTAATAAAGAACTCCATGAAGAAGACCACGACCTTTTAAAAAGAGTTACCTCCCCCTGAAGTTTTTCATTGAAAAGTGGTGTAATTTTTTTGAAAAATCTGCTTGCATATCTAATTAAAAAAAATTAGATGGTTCACTTTCGGAAAAGAAAAAAGTAGCCCTTGCATCAGAACTTTGAATGATCTAAAATATCATGATGTCCGATTTTCATTTTCTCTTCTTGTTTATGAGATCTAAACAGGACGGACGGACAGACAGACAGACGGACAGACAGGCCACACAAAACTAATAGCGTCTTTTCCCCTTTCGGGGGCCGCTAATAAAATCCGATTGGACGTCGATGTTTGTATACGAAATAAATAATATGGATTGGTTGCTTCAACCTAGGTGTTTCTATAGTTGCTAAGGTGAATTGTTAGAATCGGCAGGTCATTAGATTCTGTCTTTACCGAAACTGAACGGTATTTCGAAACCAAAAATGTATGTCAAGAGCTTTAATGGTAATTGGTATAATACAGATATTGGGGAAATATTGAGTAACGAGTCCTAGTTTATGAGAACTGATTTAGTTTTCGAAGTTGGTGACAATAAAATCATCCGTCGCGGGGCCCCCCTCCGGCGCGGGGACTGGAACGGTTTCCCCACTTGCCACCGCCTAAGGCCGCTACTGGCTATACTGGCCACATTTTTAAGAAGTCAAAGTAAAATGAACGTTGAAATAGAAATCTGCATTTGTTTAAAATTATGCTTTATATAATTATAATTATCCTCCACTTATTGAAGTCACCACCCTGACTCTGATATCCTCCACTTATTGAAGTCACCACCCTGACTCTGATATCCTCCACTTATTGAAGTCACCACCCTGACTCTGATATCCTCCACTTATTGAAGTCACCACCCTGACTCTGATATCCTCCACTTATTGAAGTCACCACCCTGACTCTGATATCCTCCACTTATTGAAGTCACCACCCTGACTCTGATATCCTCCACTTATTGAAGTCACCACCCTGACTCTGATATCCTCCACTTATTGAAGTCACCACCCTGACTCTGATATCCTCCACTTATTGAAGTCACCACCCTGACTCTGATATCCTCCACTTATTGAAGTCACCACCCTGACTCTGATATCCTCCACTTATTGAAGTCACCACCCTGACTCTGATATCCTCCACTTATTGAAGTCACCACCCTGACTCTGATATCCTCCACTTATTGAAGTCACCACCCTGACTCTGATATCCTCCACTTATTGAAGTCACCACCCTGACTCTGATATCCTCCACTTATTGAAGTCACCACCCTGACTCTGATATCCTCCACTTATTGAAGTCACCACCCTGACTCTGATATCCTCCACTTATTGAAGTCACCACCCTGACTCTGATATCCTCCACTTATTGAAGTCACCACCCTGACTCTGATATCCTCCACTTATTGAAGTCACCACCCTGACTCTGATATCCTCCACTTATTGAAGTCACCACCCTGACTCTGATATCCTCCACTTATTGAAGTCACCACCCTGACTCTGATATCCTCCACTTATTGAAGTCACCACCCTGACTCTGATATCCTCCACTTATTGAAGTCACCACCCTGACTCTGATATCCTCCACTTATTGAAGTCACCACCCTGACTCTGATATCCTCCACTTATTGAAGTCACCACCCTGACTCTGATATCCTCCACTTATTGAAGTCACCACCCTGACTCTGATATCCTCCACTTATTGAAGTCACCACCCTGACTCTGATATCCTCCACTTATTGAAGTCACCACCCTGACTCTGATATCCTCCACTTATTGAAGTCACCACCCTGACTCTGATATCCTCCACTTATTGAAGTCACCACCCTGACTCTGATATCCTCCACTTATTGAAGTCACCACCCTGACTCTGATATCCTCCACTTATTGAAGTCACCACCCTGACTCTGATATCCTCCACTTATTGAAGTCACCACCCTGACTCTGATATCCTCCACTTATTGAAGGTTGAGAAGTACGACCAAATCCTAGCAACTCTTGTAGTAACCATATCCAGTCTCGTGGTGGGCTTCAATCTTCCTCCCCCGTGGACAGTCGCCGCCAATGTTTATCTGAACCAGCTTTTGGAAACGTGTTAGTTTCTGGAAGAACAAAGGAACCCACTAACACCCACTCAGCGTTACAAGAGAAGAAACATAGAGAAATATGTCTGAAGCTAATAGCTAGGTGTGGATGAAGGCTCTTCATGTGATTTGACAAATGTTGGAGTGTTGGTTCCAATTTTGCCTAAATATTGTGCCTTTTTTTTACTTTTATCTTTGTAATACTAATAAATCTATACAAAAAGTCATTCTGTCTCTAGGTCTATCTGTTGATCTGTGTTTATGAATGGTTGATTGTTACTAATGTTGTTGTAACCGTTACACTACTTATGTCTAAGCCGTATGACTCTATGACAGATTGCAGTCTGCTGAAAGAAGCCTGGACACGTTGTTTGGTTTCAACGAGGCATCTTGTGTCTCAACGTTCAAAGGCTGGATAGACCACTCACATATATAGTGCTAGGACAAATTTATACAAAGCCCCTTCTTCCCTAGTGCTATTAGAACATGGAATGGGTTGCCTGAGCTAGCCAGGAAAACCAGTGACTTGGCAGAATTTACGTCATTGGTTAATATGCAGGACATAATCATCTTTTTTGAAGTAACGTCTGTATTATATAAGATAAGATAATGAACTAGGGTTTTTTTCTACTAGTGATCTACTAAAAGAGCCTTCTCTTCCAACCTTAGCTCAGGCACAGCAAGATTCGAGCTTGGAACATTTGGATCAAAACATCCAAGATAAAACTAGTGCACATGTATCTAGTACTATCAGTGGCGTAGCGAGGTACAAGTGGAATGTGACGGTGGGCCCCCTACGTTAAGCTGACTGTGACTGAACCCAAACTGGGCTATACTGTATCTAATGAGAGAGTACATGTCCATGAAAGCAACTTGCGCACCAGACAGTTCACAAAGTACACATGTTCCTTACGGGGTAAAGGAGAACGGGGTCCTCAAGCTTCGGGTCATTTGAAAAGTTAATGTCATTGATCAACCAAGTCACATGTCAGGACTCAATTTGCTGAATTTTCAGATATTCTGAATGTGCATTGGTCGTCACGAGAGAGCCTCAAGACTACGGCAAACCTAAACCAGTACTGTCGTCCACAGTTAGGGATCCCACAAAATATTCCTTGATTTATACAGATGTATTCGCAATGTAGCATATTCGCTAAATCATAGCCATTTGCACTTGATAACAAGCATCAAGGGTGCAGACCAAAAGGATGAATACAATTCGACTATCCAACATTTTGTAAGGCGGTATCCACCCATTCTATTTATTTTGTATTCTTGTTTTTGTTGCCTGCTAATGATCTCATGAATGTCTTCGTTTTTGTACACGTCGTACATGAACTTCTAGGCATGACTCATACTAGCCTTAGATAAGTGGAGGCCTAAAGTAGGCCCTGCCTAATAACTCAACCGATGTTCCAGCTCAGTCCAAGCCCTGACGGCACGATTGTGTTTCAACGACTTTTCATGATCAGCTAGAACATGTTTTTGCAAACGATATTTTATTCAATCCTTCAATCGTTAGCTTCATCTGAGAACATCTAAGCAGCAAAAACAAAAATGCGGCGTTTTTATGATTCGAATAATTCAGTCAACGACGATCTGAGCATTCACCACTTCATAACTTCTCAAAAAAAAAATTCCTCAGAGAAATGTCGCTTCTCAGAACTCTCATCTTGTAACTACTTTGTTCCAGAATCACGAAACGTCATTATTCAATAAAGTAAGACAAGTTCACCTCCCTTGTTCGAAAGACATCTTCGTTCTATGTAGTTGAACTTGATGCTGCCAAATGCGGCGACTGCTGAGCCGTAACGAAATTGAACTCAACACGGTAAAGCACCTCTCTGTATTCATACAGCTCTTCCTCCTCCGATGTTCACTTGCTCCACGCTTGAAATATGTTTAAGACATTTTTACCAAAAGTAAGCAACAAGGATCTCTCTAACATTGGTAGCCCAAGCAGATCTAAATATTCGTCAATAAAACTAAAAGACTAAAATCTAGGCTAAGGGACTATAATCGAGATTTGAACCACGTTTGGCGATTTCAATAAATAAATGATTCTTGTGCGAAGCCCTAGGAGTATGGTTCTTTCGCCGATTTCAAATCTACTGTCTAGTGTCTACTCATACTATTAATTCGGGTATTTCAACTGGTAAATACATAACATAATATTAAAGAAATAACACTTCGACCAAAACAAAAGCAAATAAAATGTATCATATAGGCATAGAGCCCTTTCAAAATGACTAGAGATATATCGGTTATTATTATTATTAAATAAAAATCTAGCACCTTTGAATTGAATAAAACTCTGTACTGACAATTTAAGAGTTTCCTTCCTTTAGTAAATTTCACACTACAGTAAAAAGATGTACATCAATTTGTTATTTTGCTCGGACACCAGAAATAGAATTTAAGAACAAGAACTATAAAATGATTTCACTAAATAGTGCAATAATATGATCTATCTCATTCCTTAGAGTCCACAGTAGCCATACTACTTGCATAATCCTGTTTGGGCCCCTAGCGGTCGCGGGCCCGGGCGCAACGACCCCCCCCCCCTCCACCGTTGCCACGCCACTGAGTACGATACGCCATATTTAACTAAAATTAGAACATTCTTCTCCAAGCTTGATTTTTTAAAAAATGTGAGCGGTTTGATTCTTTTGAATTCTGAGCCAATGTGAAAAAAAAAATAGCATGTCGTCCTCAGCTGTTTCGCCAAAAAAAAAAAAAAAGTTTCTGCTGGGGATGAAGTGATATAAATTGGTTTTTTTTTTAGCTTGTAAAATGCTTTACAAGTTTTGGATGTCCCTTCAGAGTTGAAGTTAATCTGTTCCTTCAGAGTTGAAGTTAATCCGTTCCTTCAGAGTTAAAGATAATCTGTTCCTAGTCCAAACCTCCAGCAGAACGACAGAGGATGGATGGCAGCGGGCAGGGAATGAACACGGGACCATCGAGACAAGTCCAGCGCGCATACCGCATGACCAGGAAGCCCAATTCATTGGTCAGTATTTCTGTGTATTCTCCTGACCTGCACTGGCTGCTAAACGTTACATTCAAAGTGTTTGTGAATAGAGCTTTCAAGTTGTATCTTGTGTGAAGTAGAAAACATTTAAAGTGTTTGTGAATAGAGCTTTCAATTTGTATCTTGTGTGAAGTAGAAAACATTCAAAGTGTTTGTGAATAGAACTTTCAAGTCGTATCTTGTGTGAAGTAGAAAACAATCAAAGTGTTTGTGAATAGAGCTTTCAAGTTGTATCTTGTGTGAAGTAGAAAACATTTAAAGTGTTTGTGAATAGAGCTTTCAAGTTGTATCTTGTGTGAAGTAGAAAACATTTAAAGTGTTTGTGAATAGAGCTTTCAAGTTGTATCTTGTGTGAAGTAGAAAACATTTAAAGTGTTTGTGAATAGAGCTTTCAAGTTGTATCTTGTGTGAAGTAGAAAACATTTAAAGTGTTTGTGAATAGAGCTTTCAAGTTGTATCTTGTGTGAAGTAGAAAACATACAAAGTGTTTGTGAATAGAGCTTTCAAGTCGTATCTTGTGTGAAGTAGAAAACATTTAAAGTTCTATTTGATTTATTTTTATTAGCTAGGATAAACATTTCTTCCATTTCATCTGCGTAACATGACAAAAACTGAGACCATTTCAAGAAGATTATAATCTATTCAGACTTCAAACTCTGCTAAATCTGGACAAAAAGGATAGTTCACTTTAACAAAAAAAACAAGGGAAGTCAAGTTAGATGCCCACAAAAAGACTCGTCTCCTCTTGTTTTGTTTGAGTGACGTAGAACCGTACCGACATAACCAGAACACAACAAAGTTACAGCTTCAGCAAGATCTTCTCATCTCTCTGCTATCCCACGAGTCTAGCGGGTCAAAGGGTTCCTTGCCATTTTTAGAGAAATCGCCGATCCAATAAGTCATAAACTCACCACCCACGTGTGTCATAATAAAAGAGAGAAACAGGGGAGGGAGCGGACGACACGTCAAATAATTACAGACATATCCTGTGGTGCTAATACAAGGGGAAATAATTGGCGTAGACACTTGAAGATCGTCATGAAAACAGTTGTGGGCGTACAACAAAGTGATCAAGAAGGACAACTCAAAGCCAGACTATCGGGAAAGACAACTGCGAGTCACAATATATAGATCGACAACTACAGACCAGACCAGCAGGAACGACAACTAGATCCAGTGTTGTTGAGCACTGACCAGAAAAGTTAAAATACTATAAAGCCCAATATTATAAAACGAGCGAATCGGATATAAATATATATATATATATATATATATATGAGGGGGGATAGGTTAGAAAAAAAAAAAAATGAACACAACAGTGGCTTATAATGAAATGGTATATTAAAATCCTTACAGTCCCAGAATATTTCACAACCAAAGATATAATAGTGTAATGCAATTAGAAATAAACTTACGATATAATAATTGTTATACTTTGTGCCATTTTGGCTAAACTTCTTGCTAAAGTTTCATTACAAATGTAGTTATAACTGTCACAGCACATGATGGATACATGAACTAGTGAGTGGAAAAAAAGAGCTCTTAAAGTAGTTTAAAACAATACTCAACAAACTAACAAAACAATGCATAGGAAAAAAACAAACTAGCTTAGCCTTGTTACAGCATCTGTCTGGCACATAACATTGGACAAGCCCAAGGCAGATCAATTAGTTAAAGTCTGTCTAAAATTTATCCTTAGCTATTGCATTAAATACAATAAAGATTGGTAAATACTAGATATATATTATTCTGCATTTAATTGACTTCTACAACAAAGCAAATTATTCTACCTGCTACTAGGCAACACTTTGAAAAGTAGACCTAAGTCTTTGTCACCCAGCACTGCTAAATATAGAACATGTATATCCCACACCTTCTATAAATAGATTTAACTATGTTTATGTTTAGGTCTTGGAAGCCATATATATTAAGGCAATGAATACATCCAGACTATTCAAGACATATCTACTCCATCTTGTTTACACACTTCCATTTGGCTCACACAAAGTTAAAACTGGAAAGGAATGCCTCCCTTTTTGAGTTCTCTGTTTATAAACAAATTCAGGCACAGACAACTATTTTGGCCTATAAATCATGGATATCGGAAAACCTGGGTTCCTCCCAAGCAGGTTTGATTACCTGCAATCTAAAATAAGAAAGAAAAAATCTACATATAGATATATTTTATTTATCTTAAAAGACAGAATTATTACTAATGATTCAATCATGCATTCTTGCTTCAACTGGGCAATACTTCTACTGAAGTGAAGAAAACAAGAAATACAAACACAAAACTTAATTCAATACTCAGGAAGAAAAAAAAAATACACATTTCGTATTCCATATGCTAGATCATATTCATAGAAGTGCTCCTACTTCCATGGAATAGGTTGCCTGAAGCAACCAATAAAATAAAAAATGTAGCAGAATTTAAATCTCTGATTAACATGACTAGATTGACACAATGGATACATGTAGGATGTAGTTATCTTCTCTGTTAAGAGCCTGAGATAATATATGAACTGCTTTATTTT
Source organism: Biomphalaria glabrata (assembly GCF_947242115.1). Classification (NCBI taxonomy): domain Eukaryota; kingdom Metazoa; phylum Mollusca; class Gastropoda; family Planorbidae; genus Biomphalaria; species Biomphalaria glabrata. The sequence continues at coordinate 40,135,981 of NC_074712.1, read as the reverse complement.
TTACTTTTCGAGGCGCGTAGAACTGTTAAACCAAACATCTGAATAGCAGCTAATAAAACTTCTGGTGAAAAGAGTTATTTCTTTCAAAACAACAAACATGAATGACTCAGAGCCACATGAAGGATGGGATCAGGAATTCCTGATTTGAGAAAGTCTTAAGGCCTCAAAGCTCTAATGAGAACAAGCAAAAGTGGTTGGTTGTTGTGCTGACCACTTGACATTCTCTTTAACCACGCCCCCTCCCTGAACAAAATGCCAGGTGAACTTACATAATCTGCCAATGGACATCTTGTGTTTTGAATGAAATTAACTTTATAAGAAGATGTAACTTTCCATTCTAATCGGCTCTACATGAACCAGTCCTCAATTCTACATTAAGCATGTTACAGATTTAAAAAAAAAATTGAAATATATCTGAAGCCCCATAGCAATCTTTTAATTGACTTTTATTTCCTTTCAATTTAAATTTAAAAAAAAAACACAATAAAGGAAAGCATGTTTAGAGGGAAGAAAAAACAACAACATAGGTACCGGTAGGTGGTGGTAGTAGATGGTGGTAGGTAGTGGTAGGTGGTGGTGGGTAGTGGTAGGTGGTGGTGGGTAGTGGTAGGTTGTGGTAGGTAGTGGTAGATGGTGGCAGGTAGTGGTTATTGTAAGCATTTGTTTATAGAAATTATTAGTCCCTACTGGAGAGAAAAAGGAGAGATGAGTCTTCAGGAAGTCCAAGTTAGACCCAGTCATCAAGTGCTACTAAAACAAGCCTCTCACTCAAGAGTCTAATGTAAACAATGTCACTGACCCCAATCTCAGATCCACATTTCATCAGGAGGGCAACAGGTGTGGGCAAGGGCAACTAGGAATTACTTCTCCAAGGCTACATTTCACACACACAAAAAATGGTGGCAAGGGATTAGGTTTGGGGGGAGGTAGGGAAAAATGTTCTCAAAATGAAATTGTAGAGGGAACCAAAAATAAAAGCAGTGATATATTTATAATGTTATTAAAATTCCAGATTTGTTATTATATGGAAATCATTCTGTAACCTAAATTACAAACAAAGAGACATTTTTATTTCTGTTAAGTTTAACCATTCACACATGATGTGATGTTGGAATAAAAAATTTTTTGGCAGGTGAATACATTTTCCTACACAGCAGTTTGATGTGTAGGAAAGAAGACATATTAAAAAAAAAAATTATGATTGAAGAAAATAATTTACACTATATTCATCTATCTAATAATAAACCAAAATGTTCAAATATCAAAACAGAAAGCTCAAATTGTTCAATGATTTCAACTTAAAATAACAAACCCAAAAAGAAAATAATTGTAGAATCATTTTGTAAGCTGTGATCGATAAGCTTTTTAGATTTGTTAACAATTTTTCTCGTTGGTTAGGTTTAAAAAAAAAATTATCTGCAAAGATCTATATAGAACATTTTCTCTGCAAAGAACTATTTCAATATGTGTTACAGTCAAAACTGTTTTAGTTGCTCTCAATGTAGTGCAGAGGTAATAAAACAATAAAACTAATTCTTACAAGCGAAACATTTGTATGACAAAATTATGTACTTATTACATTTTCTCAACTACATTATCAATATAGTCTAGGCAAAAAAAACTATTTTTTGACATTGCTTTGTTGTTGTTTTTTTACAAGGAATCAATGAAACCTAGACTTTTATTTCTCTTTTTCAAAAAACAAAACTCTCTCCCCTCTCCTCATCTAGTGGACATGCAAGTCAACAAAAATACTTATATAATTTTTTTTTTTTAATTTACTAAAAATGTATGGAACACATTCTTATTATCCCATTAAAACACAAGCATACTTTGTGAGGATGCATATTTTGATTGTCAACAGTAGCTAGATATGAAGTCATACCACTATTTTAGTAGAAATGCACCTTTGAAAAAAGTACTACTTTATTCATTTTCTTTAGTTCAAACAAAAAAGGAAAATAATTTAAAATTTAATGCTCTTACAGTTAAATAACATTTTAAAACAATTATTAATGGAACTAATTAAGGCACAACTTCACCCCACATGTCACTAGCACATGTTGTAGCACCAGAGAGACATCTCCTTGCATACAACTGTATCACTCATTGTTAAGGCAAAAATAAAACAATATCCACTCACATAAATATAGTACTATAGACCTGTAATTATTGATAGATAAATGTGTACATATGTAGATCTTATATATTTATATACATTAGTACTTATATGTCATATATGCATGATCCCAGAGAATACATAAAAACCTTAACTTAAAATACAAAACTAGGAGGTGAGCAAGACCAAAAAATTCTGAATATTATCAAGTTGGCCTACTTTAGTATCAATTAGGCTAAAAATAGTATCGAGTAAAAGTATATATATATATATATATATATATATAATCTTATCAATGACTACAATATTTTTTTTTCCCAAATCTATAATTGCAAGTGGTTCAAGACAAAAATCAGAGGCGTAGTTAGGGTGGGGGAAGGAGGGGGAGATTTTGAAAACCCCCCAGGGCCTCCAATTGGGGGGGGGGGGGGGGGGGGGGTGGTGGTGGTGGTGTCCCAAAAGAGTGATTTTTTACATTAAATATTACGCAAAATGCAGGTGCCCCCAAAAAGGTCAAGCCCCCCAGGCCCACAAATGATGTCTAATTCCTAGCTACACCACTGGAAAAAAATTAAGATAAAGTTGGAGGATACTAATACAAAACATCGACAACATTTGTTTTTGATACTTAAAATTAATAATGCAATAAGTTGGATTTATGCTATCAAAAAAAAACTTCTCAAAATTAAAAAACCTGAACAATTATTCACTTTTAGTTTTTGTGAACTTGAGAACAAATATTTGTACCTGGGTTTACAAAACAATCATGAATTTATTATTGCACAATATAATTTTATTGTCACAAAATATAAAGTTAACTGGTAATTGGTTCCAGTAAAAACAAAAAATGCTGGATTTAAACAAATAAAATAAAAAGGATTCTGGCATCACAAGTAAATAAAAACAATTTCAATTTGGAATGAACAAATCAAAATACTTTCATTGAATGCACTTGAAATTATACATTGCAATGGATTTGTAAAAATAAAATAATTTGCTTTGAACACAATGGAAGACAATTTTATTGTAAGGCAAATGAGATTCATAGATTGGAGTTGTGTAAATAATACTGAACATCATTCACAACACTAATTGTAAAGACTAAAAGGAATGTGTTTAAAATGCTAATGGTTTGCAATTTTTTTATTTAGTCATGCATTCAAGGTCAACATCAGCAGTAAAACCTAGATCTATAGGCTTTAGTTAACAGGTCACTATTGATTAAAAATATCTAAAACATGGGAATACCTATACAGTATATTTATGTTTCTTACCTGGATGAGAGAAAAAATAAAAATAATGGTGTAAGCAAAACATACAAATAAAAAAAAAACATGATACAGTATAAGAAAGGATGCTAAGGTTTAAACCCAAAAAAATTAAAGCTGACATTGCATTTTAATATTTTAAAAATTAAACACTGTGGAAATAAGCTAATAAAGATAAAGGTTTTTCTTCAATTAAAAACAAAACATTTAGGCACATAGTGGTTTCTGTAGGAAGGGGAAATAATCAATATTTATAGATAATTTCTATGAGAACATTTTTATAGTGAGAAAAACACATTTTGCATAAAAAAAAATAGATCAAATAAAAACGTCTTACAATGTATTTCTAATAAATATAAAATTGTAATATTGCACTAATTTTATACTGTACTCTAAAGCAACAAAACATATTGGTTCCTCTGAATAACAAGGTGAACAAAGGAATAATGTTTCTAATGAGGAAATGGCATGGAATTTCTTTATGAATATGTAAACAGTGACTTTAAAATCAGTGATCCTTGAGTGCCATTTCAAGCCAATCTTCCTCTTCATCGTCAGAGTTATCAGATTCACTCTTCAATAACTTGATGTATTTCACATTTTGCTTTTTAGGCAGACATTTTTGTATTAAAGAGAAGAGAATGCACCAACCACCAATCAGAGCACTACTGCTCCAAAACAGAAAACTGGACCCATAAGAGTGAAAAATAAAGCCTGAAATAAGACTGCCCGATGAAAAACCGATTCCAAAATAGAATGATGATAAAATGGTACGCAAGCTGCGATCAATGGACAAGCCCAAGTTAAAATCTTCATAGCTTAGGATGGCAAACCACATAGATGTGTGAGTGAGGCCATGAGAAAGCTCAGCTGGTAGAAATGCCCAAGGTTCTGTATTGAATGCATAGAATAAAACTCTGAGACTCAGCACTAGCAGTGAGAGTGACACAAGCCAAATTGGCCCCAGTCTCTTCACCAAGTGACTACTGAGAATCAGCATCGGGATTTCAGCAAAGGCTGCAATGCTTACACACAAGCCCATCACAGTTTCTCTGCCACCAAGATCCTGAATTCTCCAAAACAAAAAATTATGGTAGGATGCATAGACAAGTCCGGTGAAAAGAAGTGTGACTGAGAACAGAAATCCACGCCCATCACAGCACACAAGGTTCAGACCTTTGCAGAGTTTAGAAGAGTTTCTTCCATTAGCAGGAGGTGGGGAAGGATAGCAACAAGCAACCAACCAAGCAGAAAACATTAAGACAGCAAAGATAAAGAAATGAATCAAAAAGTGATGTACCTGATCAAATAGGAAGCAAGGGGAATAATCTACAGCAACTGTGACAATAACAGGAACAAATACAAAGGCTATTGAGCCCCAAAACCTTTGCTGACCATAACGCTCAAGGTCATCAATTCGATTTAAAAAGTCAAACCAGGAATCATCAGCAAGTTTCTCGACTGGAGAGGCAAATATCTCCCCAACGACAACTATTGCTAGGATCACCAAAAAAAGCAACAGTTTGTCTGTCTGCAGAGATGAGCGAATGGTGTGGAATTTTTCTTTTAATAGTTCTAGATCTGTCCAATCATTTCTTTTAAGACGCTTATGAATTGCTTCAATTGTTTCATCACTGGTGGCCTGAAAAAAAAATTTGCCAAATTTATTAGAAATACTTGAACTAAGAGAGAACAAGAAAAACATTAAATACATTTTTTATATTTTTTTTATTAAGACAATACATCCATGGCACTAGGCCACTTAAAATATAATAAAATATAAAAAAATATATATGAAAAATACATGGTTCAAACCAGTATCAAACCAGTGATTTTGACAGTCAGCTGCTTTAACAAACTATTTTACCCATTCGGCCAGAGGGAAATGCAAACTCATATTATTATTTATTGGTACTTTCATTATAAGGACATCTAGATCAAACTTCTGATTTAGAACTCATCTAGTCTAGATCTACTTCTAGATCTAAAATCTAGAAATGTAATCTATATTATTATTATATTATTAGATAACCTTTCAATAAACTTGAAGCAACTTTAAGTTTACTCAATTATTGCATAATATCGGTACACTATGGATGACTACGCCATGTTTTTTAAAAAAGCTATTATTATTAAATAATTCCAATGATAGGCTTTTAAATCTTGACTTAGAAGATGAGGCACACAATTTTCTGAACAATTAATTTAATTTAACATTTATTTATAAAGCTATTGAATCAATAATGCCTTACATTAGAAAATAACTGAACACAATCTATAGCGTAATAGGCCTTTCAAAATCAATGTTGATCTAGATCTACTAAGACTAGTACTCAAGCTAAATTTACATTTATTTATTTTTTACTCTGAAAAATTATAACGGCCAAACTAGAATTTTCCCCATGTGGCCAATTAATTCATTTCTTAGTAATAGGACAACTGTTAAATTTCTGGGAAAATCGTTAGTCATTTTTGGGATCAGCCTTCTAACTTCCTGAAGGTTCCATAAAGTTCAAGTAAAAATGGTTAAAACTATATCTAATATTATTGAAAGAAATAGTAAGTGATATATATATTATATTTTAATAATTATTTTACTTACTTCTGAGGGTGTTTCCTGTCCTAGTTCCCCCAGTTCATCCTCACTTAAATCACTAGAGTAGTTGGCCCTAATGTTCAAAAACTCTAATAAATCAGTGTAGCTAAAATTAAATTCTTTGAAGTCTTCTGCAGTGAGATTAAGATGACTCAGAATACTGGGGTACCTCTTCAGAAACACACTCAGGTCATTTGCTGTGGTTGAAGCAAGAATGAGTTCTGTAACTGCTCTAGGGGATTTATCCATTTCTGCTTCTGAACTATTTGTTAAATTAAAAACACCGGTTGTGTTCAAGAAAACAGTAGATCCTGTAGAAGTAGACTCAATAATAAGTGTAGTTACATTTTCTAGAACAGGTGATTTTGTTGTTGCTGATGTAGTCATGAGGACATCTGTTTTTTGTGTGCTTGCTATTGACTGTAGATCTGTGGTATATTCGGGCTGTTTCAGTGAAGCATTATCAGTAACTCTTTGTGGAAGACAGTGCTCTGGCTTGGATATTTGTGTGTACAAGGCGGGCAATGACAGATAAGTAGCTACTAACATGAACAGAGAAAACATAATCACAGACCGATGTCGGTTGTAGGCAGTAGCACATCGAGACCATAGTGGTGCCCAAATCATACCAGTCACAGTTTTGGCTGCTATGATTATACCAACTTCAAAAGCGTTAAGTCCAATGAGTCTGAAGAAAAGTGTCAGAAAGGGCATAATAGCTGCTTTTCCTCCATGGAAAAACAAGTAGAAAAGATTAGTTAATGTAGATGCCTTTGATATGTTGATTGTTTCTAAGCCATGAGCCATTCTAATTGCTGTTAATGAAAGTTAATGTCTGAAAATATCTGCAAAATGAAAAAAAAAAATTCAAATTAAATTGTAATAATTTCTTACTTAATTGAAATCATATTCAATTTTTAATGTTATTTTTTAAGAGCATCATGTAAATAGTGTGTGTGATCCAGTTATAATTAATCTTTCTTTCCTATATTTAAAAAATAATTGTACAGCTATTTTTTTCCAGACATTTAGAATTTAACATACATCTCTTCTGCATATATCGCTGAGTCTAACAAAGTGGTTCTCAGAGTCTGCACAAAAAGCAATTGGTGACGGCTTTATTGATTCTTTTATTTTTTATTTTGAGTTCTTTTTTTTTTTACTGTTCTGAATTTTGTCAAACTAGTCTTATTGAAATTACTAATATTAGTCGATGAATTATAAAGTGAGTTCTAATGACTTTTGGGTGACTCATTCTGTACCAAAAGCTGAACTCCAAGAAATAACCAAGCATAGGCCTACTTGGAGTAGCATCTTTGCAGACACTAAAAATAATTTTTAAAAAGATTTTATTCTTTCCTAGAAATGAACAAATTTTGTCAAATGCATCAGGTGCTGTAGTAGTCATTTCAACAGGTTTGCAGAGAAAGAAACTTTGTCTTTAAAATCATTGTCATTTCTATACCCTGGCTTTCTTTACTCAGTCAGAGCTTTACAACCATATATAATACTGTATGTCCTTGTAGGCAAAGCTCTGATGTTTGTTAACAAAATGACATTTCAGTTTGTACAGCTTTATAGACTCTGAAAACAGAACTTTGTTACAAATGATGCTTTTTTTTAAATTCCTGCCTTCACAATTTAACTTAAAGTAGAATCTAGATCTAGTAAGTCTAGATTCTAGATCTAGTTAAACTTATTCTAGACTCTAGATCATCTTTAGTCACTCTAGATCTAGAAAAAGGAAAAGCTTAAAATTAAATTCTTATCTCTCTGTAATTTAGAGTCTAGAGTTAGACTCTAGAGCCTAGATTAAAATTCTAAAATTAACATTTAAATAAAATTAAAATATAAATATCTCTATTAGAATATTAGATGATAGAGATGTAGACCTAGATTAGAATGTGAATGTCAATAAATGAATGAGAATGATTCAATAAAATATATTTCTAGTCTATTATATAATAATTATTACAATAATAATCTAGACTCTACCTAGATTCTACTAGATCTATCATAATCATATCAAGATCTATAATTATATTTTATATAATTTATAAATAACTAACTATAAATTATACTAATCTAATCTCGAATAATCTTAAATACTAAAGTCAATAGAGGTACTAATTAATTTAATTAAATCTTCTGGGCTCGCAAAGACCTTCGTTCAGCCAACTTCAGGGAACAATACCAGGAAAAAGAAGTGGCAGACAGAAAAAGCGATGGTAAGACAACATAAAAAATGGACGGGCCTGTCTTTGAAAAAGTTCTATCTAAAGCAAAGGACAGAGAGGAGAAAGACGGCTGACAAATCTTGCACGGTGTTCCAATGGTCCAACAGATTCTAACTCTAAGGGATAGGTAAAGAAGAAAGAAATCTAGGGTCTAATCTACTAGTAAGTTACTAGTATTACTACAGTACTATCTAGATCTAAATTATTAAGACTAGTCTAACTCTAAATGAACTAACTCTATTAGTCTAGAGATCTTATTTATATTTATATAATATATTATATATACAATTATTATTATACTATGATAATATTATTATGATGGTTTCGCAAGGTTGTCATTGCTGGAAGTGGTAATGGATGTCAAGCACTCCACTACCTATAAAATGCTTCCAATGGCATATATATTTGTCTCAAATAGCCTCTGACAACCAGTCCAACTCCTGGCCTTCATGTATGTGGCTCAGATATTGAGTCAGGCGGAACTGTTCTCACTAACAGGAAAATGGGCAAAGGCAAGTAGATGGTGCCTTAACCAGTAAGCTTTGGGCAGAAGGAGTTCGTTAGCTATGGCTGGCTACCCACCTAGGAGAAGAAAAACTGAATTCAAACCTCTGTTGCCTTGCAGCTATACCCAATCATGGGAAAGGCTTCGGAACTCAACCTCAAGGAAAAATCAGGAGCTGGCAAACCCTAATGCAGAAACTGCAATGCCGCTGACCCAAAGCCCAAACTTGCACTTTGGATACATCAGCTGCGTGGAGAGGGGGGAACTGATGACACTGTTGTGTGGGCGACATCGTTCTGACCACAGCTAATGCCTAGGCATTCATCTCATTTCCATGAGATGATCCATAGTTGCTTCGCAACTGAAGGAGGCCATTATATAATATATAGATCTATATATATATATAATGTATATTATTATATATCCTATATTTAATATATATATATATATATATATATATATATATATAGCCTACTATACATAATTATACATTTATAGATATCTATTTAAATTTTATGATATGAATATGATTCTATTTAGTTCTAGAATAGATCTAATAATCATAATAATGTAATTCAAAGTAATTGTAATGTCAATGTATGGATATTGTTAGATTTTAGAATAATTTAGATCTGCATCTCAGTCTAGATAGACTATTATTATTATTTATAATTATTTCTATATTAAATAATATAATAAATATTTATATACTTTATTATTACTACAGTTACAGTCCACAGTACTTTAATAGAATCTAATAATTAGACTCTACTCTACTGTCTAGATACAAATCAAGTTGAAGTCAAGTCAAGATTTAGATTATTCTAATTCTAGACTTAGACTTGATTAGAGTTAGAGTGAATAGAGTCAAATAGAGTGTCTTTTGGCAGTTTTGGTACTAGATTCCTACTCTAGATAATCATAATTATATGATTTTATGTATAAATATAGATCTAGATTATTCTAGAGTCTAGATCTAGATCTACATCTACTATGATCTACTTATAAAACTAACTTAAAGTAGAGTCTAAACTAGAAGAGTAGAAGTCTAGAACCTACTAGAAGGCCTATTTTTCAATAATTCGTCTTAGCAGAATTACCGCGCATTAGATCTAAATCTAGATTGATTATCATCTAGACTAGTTCAAGACTCTAGAACAAGATAAATCTATTCAAAATCTAAGTCTGAACATAGATCTAGATCTGTATAGATGTAGATCTATATTATATCTATAATCTATACTATAGATCTAGATAGATCTAAATCAGTCAGATCTGAAATGCGAAAAAATATGGCCCACTTTTAATTTTATTTCTTTAGGGAAGTAGACCTAGTTTTGGTTACAACACTAGCATATATAGATCTATACAAATATCATGCATTATAGAAGATATTTATAGGTCAGTTAGGCAAGAGGGGAAAATGTTTTACGTTTCGGATGTTTCTTCAGTGTTGAAGAGAATCGACTCCCTTGTCCGAACCTCTCGCAGGATGGCAGTGGGCAGAGTATGAACCCGGGTCAATCGAGATGACCGAACGACAGTCCAGCGCGCATACCGCACGACCATAGATCTCGATCTCTTGGAATACTTTTTCCTGTGACTGAAGAGTCGTATTCTGGAGAGACATTCCTATCCACATCACAGGTGAAGGTTGCTTTTGGTTTGGTGGCAGTGGAAACAGCCTATTGCCCTCCATACGACAGACATTACCAGGCTGAGTTGCCTGAGGGTAGTGGGGAGACTGCTAGAGAAACCATAACCCAGTACCCGAGAGATACCATCAAGATCTATAGTCTCAATACGGACGGATCCACAATAAGAGATGTCCAATGCAGAATGAATTCGGGCTATGGAGTGGTAGTCAACAGAAAGTGATGAACTGGTAGGTCCATGCGCAGGAGAAAGCAACTATGTTGCGAAGACGACACTAGCTGAAGTAGGCCTACACTTTTCATTTGCACTCTTGCTTCGCATATGTCGTATATAGTCTTTATAATACAGTCTTTTGGACCTTTGGGGCACTGTAGAATACGAATATTCGTATTACACAAATAACAAACTAGTGTTTAAGAGGGAAGACATATTAGGAACTCCATTTATTACGTAAACACAAGCGGTGTTGCACTGACGCGCTAGTGTGCAAATGTACATATATTACTATTATGTTACATCTCTCTTCTTTAATTTAGAAAATCTATTTATCAGAATAACTAACAAACTAGTCAACTAAAAAGTCTAATCAGTTCATCACAAATCAAGTCTCTTGGGTTTGTTAACTATTCTGCCTGAGCGTGTTACATAAGGTTCATTTGGTCTAGAGGTGTTAGAAGAAGCAGTGTGTAGTGGCGGCTCAAAATCTAGTGTAGTTTGTAATCTTGGACTCTCTAGATTTAGTGGTTCTGGTTGTTCTGAGATGTCATCTGGAAAGTCATAAATATTGTCAAATCTGTTTGCTTTCTCAGAAGACTTTCTGATGTGTATTCTGTTTCTTCTGTAGACCTTATTTCCACTTTTGACATTATACGATCTAGGCTTAGAATGCTTCGAAACTACTGTTCCTGGTTTCCACTCAGAATTAAGTTGCATTCTGACTGCCGTTCCGTTTTGTAGTGGATTATGACTCTTAACTCCTTTCCTCTTATCATAACAATGTTTCTCAGACTGTTTCTCGGAGTCAAAGTGTTTCTTCACCACCTTGAGATCTGGTGTCTTGGTAGGTATTAGCGGTTCTGACACATTTTGATTCTGTTGTTCAGCACACCTGCTACAATCCCTAACTGTCACTTCAATGTCTGCATTCATGCCTGGCCAATACATGACTTCTCTGGCTCTCTGCTTACACTTGACTATTCCTAAGTGAGACTTGTGAATCAGATTTAGCATGTATTTACGTAAGCTTGGTGGCATGACTATTCTCAGACCTTTGTATATAATACCATCCGAAGTTGATAACTGGTCTCTTGAATCCCAATACGGCCTGACTTCAATTGGAGTCTCGCTTCTTGTGTCTGGCCAACCAGTCATAATTACTTCCAGAAGCATTGAAAGTTCCTTGCTTGTACAGTCTTTAATTTCACTGTATTTTGAATCACTTACAGAGATCATATGCACTGAATCATCTGTAAATTCACATGTCTGTGTATCAGTATTTGGTAGATGTGCACGAGAAAGTGTATCAGAGATAAACATTTCCTTGCCTTTTCTGTAACAGACTTTCAGATCATACCACTGTAGTCTTATTAGCATCTTCTGTATTCTCATTGGTGCTGACAATAGAGGTTTCTTGAAGATTTGCTCCAGAGGTTTGTGATCATTATAAACTGTTACTTCTTTACCAAATATGTAGCAGTGAAATTTGCTTGTACTATACACAATTGAGAGCATTTCCTTCTCAATTTGAGCATATCTTGTTTCTGTATCTGTGAGAGCTCTTGATGCGTATGCAATTATACGACCTTCCTGGAGTAATACTGCTCCCAGTCCATCTTTACTTGCATCACATTCTATCTCTACGTTCTTGTTGACATCATAATATGCTAAAACTGGAGGGTTTGTACAAAGATGTTTCAATTCTTTGAAACTCTTGTTTTGTTCATGATTCCATTGAAATTCTATATCATCTTTTAGAAGCTTTCGTATTGGAGCATCTGCTTGACTTAGATAAGGAATAAATTTTGCTAGGTACTGAATTAAACCTAGAAATCTTCTGATTCCATCTTTGTCTTGAGGAGCTGGCATGTCAATAATTGCCTTTATCTTTGCTGGATCTGGTTCTAAACCTTTCTCTGACAAGATATGGCCCATATAAGGTACTCTGTTTTGCCTTATCTTGCACTTGTCATAGTTCAGCTTTAGATTGTACTTCGTTGCTCTTTGCATGACTTGTTTCAAAATGTGATCATGATGCTCAACATCTCTACCAGCTACTAGAATGTCGTCTATGATGACATATGCTCCTTCAATTCCTTGAAGCATTTCATCCATAATTCTTTGGTAAATTTCTGGCGCTGATTTGATACCAAAAGGTAATCGTAACCATCTATATCTTCCCAGAGGTGTGTTGAAAGTTGTGAGAAATGAAGATTCTCTTTCAAGCTTTATTTGCATAAACCCTGACTTGGCATCGAGAACTGAGAATATCTTCGAATCTGGAATATTAGTGATCACATCTTCAATAGTTTTCATCGGGTGATGTTCCCTTCTGATTGCTTTATTGAGATCTTTTGGATCAATACATATTCTAACTTTGTCATTCCTGAACGAAACAACCATGGAGCTAACCCATTCAGTAGGTTCATGTACGGCAGTAATAAATCCATCAGCTTGCATTTCTTTAAGTTTTTCTTCAACTTTATTGCGTAGAGATGCTGCTAAGCGACGTGGTGGATGAATAACTCCTTTAGCATTTTCCTGTAACTGAATCTTGTATTCTCCTGGCAGTGTTCCAGTTGTTTTCAGCATTTCAGGAAATTCTCTTTGTAACTCGTCTTCTGCCTTGGATTCTATGCTGTCTATCCGTTGTAGTAGTCCTAAACATTCTGCTGTGTCACCACTCAAAATGTTCTCTTGACTAATGTCTACTACCTCAAACCTTGCTTTCACCTCTTGGATATTATTTTTCAAAGGTAGCACTACTGCTCCTAAAGTCTTAATAACATGATTAGAGTAAGACTTGAGCGACTTTGCTGAATAAGCAAGTTTTACTTTGTCTTTGAGCTTTTCAAACTCTGACTTGACAAGAATGTTACATCTTGCACCAGTGTCGATACGAAAAATTAATGTCTTGCCATGCACGACTAGTTTTACAGTCCACTTGTCTTCAACGACATTGATATTCTCAATATTACCCTTTTTATACTGGCTACTTGCAGTGCTAACAGATATAATATTTTCATCACTGTGACTGTCATCTTCTACTAGATTGACGTTGCGTCTTTTTCTGCACATTTGAAACCAGTGGTTTTTCTTTTTGCAGAAATTGCATGTGGTTCCTATTGCTGGACATTTTCCCTTTTCGTGGTTCTTGCCGCATTTACTACATAATTTATCTGAGTTGTCTTTAGACTTCTGCTTTAGTACATTGTGTGACTGTCTCTTGATTGCTAGAACTTCTTGGCCCCTAAACATTTTCACTTGGCTTTGCGACATCTCATATTGTTGTCCAATTTCAATAGCCTTGCTAAGGGTCAACTTCTGTCCCTGATCAAGTAGTCTTAATTGTACCTTTTCGTGTATGACTCCACTAATAATCAAATCAATAAGCATATCGTCTGGGTTGTCATACTCACAGTCCATAATGAGAAGCTTTAGGTCTTTAACAAAGTTATCAAAACTTTCTCCTTCTACCTGCTTTCTCTGATGTGCTCTAAATCTAGACACTCTTTTATTTTGTCTTGGCCTTATGTAGTCTTCTATTTTCTTTAATAGAAATTGCGGATCTCCCTCTTCACTATCAGTAATATTTAGAGTTTTGTAAACTTCACGGCCTTGTTGACCTATCCACATTCCCAGCCATCCGGCTTTTTGTTTACTATCGGCACCAGCTAACGGTCCTTTGAAACAAAAGCTCACCTGCTGTTGAAACCTTAGAAACTCTTGATACAGATCTTTAGCATTCCAATTCAAGATTGGTTGCTCAAAATAAAAAGAAGCCATTATTAGATTAATAAAAACCTTTGTCTGGACAGCTTTTCAAGTTTTATTCTGACACCATGTAGAATATTCGTATTACACAAATAACAAACTAGTGTTTAAGAGGGAAGACATATTAGGAACTCCATTTATTACGTAAACACAAGCGGTGTTGCACTGACGCGCTAGTGTGCAAATGTACATATATTACTATTATGTTACAGGCACCTCACACACTTGATATGTTGACCACCTCTCTCCATTCCCCCACCTCTCTCTCTCTCTCTTGCTTGGATTAAAGTCTCTTTCATTGGCAGGCCTGTCCGTTCCTTCATAATGTCTCCGAATTTTTATTAGCTGCCTCTTTTACTTTTCTCTGGAACAGATCCAAGTCCTGTGGATCTTGGACAGTGTTAGTTTGCGTTTTTTTTTTTTTTTACAATGTTCAAAAGGTCATCGTGTGGCCCGATTGTCATTGAGAACCTGTTTTTTTTTAATTTCTTCATTTGTGACGTGGTCTTTGTAGGCGATGATGTCTATATATATAGACTCCTTCTGCATAAGAGATCTCTAATAGAGAGTGTGCGAAGAAATGAGATATGGCCAAATATTAACACAAGCTCCAGCTAGACTACAAAAGCAAGCCATGTGGCCCTTTGAGGAGGCACAGATATGCAGGTCCTAGATGACAGAGATGGTTGTCATCGACTACGACGAGCGACCGTGAAAAAAAAATCTGTTCATTTTTTTTTCATTGCTTTATAATTTGTCTTCGGGTAAGAGGGAATGGAATCGTTAGATTTGGTTGGCTACTTTCTGGACAACTTTGAATTCAAACTTCTGCTGCCTTGCAGCTATACCAAAACAGGGAAAAGGGTTCAGGAGTCAAACCTGAGGAAAAAGCCGTCATAGCCGGTGACCCTAATTAAGACAGAAAACAGCAGACAGTCACAGAGCTGTATGGAGCACATGTGACCATCGAATCAGAGCTTGCGATGCCACTGATCCCAAACTGTATCAGCACCTGTCGTTCCTTTGAACACATAAGCAGGGCCGGCTTTACAAATTGGGAGGTCTGTAAGGATGCTTGCTAGGCCCCTCTTCTAAATATTGTCACAGCAACAAATATTCTACTAATAAGATCATTTTGTCAACATTTATCATACAATATGCATAGGAAGCAACTCAAAACAATAACTTCACAAACGAATAAATTATAAGAACAAAGAAAAAGATAGAAATGCCATAAACCGCGCACAAATAGAATATGTAGACTTTTCTTTGCTATCCCTTCATTATATAAGTTGAGATAACTTATTAGAACATTTTTATGGGTCTAAGACCGACAGTTGAATAGGTCAATAATAGAATTTGGGGAAAAGTTGATGACTCAAACCACCTGATGGCAAGTGCGTCCAGCTACAGCCAACGTGATGTCACGGTCCAGCCGAGACCATTCATAATAACGATTGGTTTCGGTCCAGCACCCGCACCATCCGCACAGTGCCTATGAGAGAGGGGAGTATTTTATTTCGCAAAAAAAAAAAAAAAAAAAGGGGGGGAGGGTAATTGAACACTTCCAAGACTCCAACACCAGCTTTAAAAACATCTGCGATGCATTTATCAACTTTAAATAAACATAGATCTATCATTTTACGACAACGATACTAAATTTACGTTTGTTTGCCAGCGTGTAAACGAACAAAATGGCAACCCCGGTTTCTCCGGATATTACTAACAGAAAAGAGGCTTCCAATGAAGGACTTGCAGAAGCGAAGAATCCCTTAGAAAAAGTTTCACAGAAAGACTATAATAATCGTTCTATTGAAAATACATTTTTAAAGGTTAGCCTTACTCAACTTACTGTCAATTAGATCTACTAGATTAGATTTTAGATGATAGATCTAGTCAATCTAGACCTAGACGCCTCTAGTCCTAGACAGTCAAGAGAAGAATGATAAATCACTTCCACTTCCAGTCAATCAAGATTCAAGATTGACAAGAGTCAATCAGACTAGTCACTATTCACTAATGAGTCATGACTAATCAGAGTCAATCAATGCACTAACTACACTCACACTAGTCACACTGTAACTGTAAACTCAACTGTAACTCTACTAGATCCTAGATCTACATTCCAAAGGGGTTAAATAAATGATTTTAATTAATTAACCAAAATGATATAAATTTTTTCTTTTTATTTAGAGAGAACAAAATACCAAGATAAATCATAAATATAGAAAGGGGAACTGAAAAACTGAGAAATGTGTGTGTGAAACCATTGAAAGACTTTTTGTATTTTGTTGTGGAGGGAGGGTATAAGTAAATTACTAAAAGTGCTACAAAAAGTATTATTAATTGGCCCAAAATATGAGAGCTGTATGTATCGGGGGTGCATTATATTTATTATAAGTTTATAAGGCTGGACTTTCCAAATCAAGCCAAACTTCTATGTGTCAGAAATTACGATGCGCAGGTAAAAAAACAAAAAATGTGGTTCCTGATAGCAAAAAAGAGAGAGAGAAAAGGAAAGAGAGAATGGGTCGTGAAATTTCATTGTAACAGATATGTACACTAATTCACAAAAATTTATTTCTAAAGTCTATACACAGTATAGTCCATATATGTTCTTATAAATTGGTTTATTAGTCTAATGCTCTGAATCTGAAATATTGTTTCACTATTCAGTAAAAAGTAAATATATTCAGTCAGATTGTGGGTGAAGACTAGCATGTGTACACATATATAATTTAACCCCTTTGTATTACTTTTACTATTTTAAATCATTTTTTATTTTATATAAAATCTAAAACAAACTTGTATAAATTTTCAGAATTTTGTTGATCCGATGGCTGATGAGCTTGAAAAAAGTGTGGCTAAAACAAACGAACTTTTGGACAAATTTAGCAGGTAAACTGTAATCAATGAAAACAAGGGCTATAAAAATATTTTTTTTTTTAATAAACTGGAACTATAAGTTACCAGCAAAATCACTAGCAAAGTATAATATAAAAAATCCTTTCAAATTCAAATATATATATATGTCTGATGTGTGGAATACATGCAACATGGTCACTAATTTACATAACATGAATAGCAAGATAACATGGCATTGGCTTAATGTTTTTAATGTAAAAAGAAATTTTAGACACTCATTTGGGGTCCCCCCTCAAGTGGGGGCCTGAGGGGGGATTTTCAAATTTGGACCTCGCCATAGCTATGCCACTGCGAAGATTTTTAAAAGTTTAAATAGTTTCAACGGTTGGAAAATAATGTTGCTTTAAATTTTTTTGTTTTGTGTAACACCTAACAACATTAAATTCATGTGAATGTGACTTGTTTTATGTTAATCATTTTATACTAGTTAGCAATGAACAATTTACACTTCTTAACTTCTTATGTGTCCATATGTGTACCTTGAACTTTCAAAGTACTTGTGTAATATATATATATTATGTGTTTGTGTGTAAAATTTAAAAAAGTCTCATTAGGTATTTGAAAGATGCTAGGAATTATGACATTACAGCTTAGAAATTAAAAATTGTGACTTAAAAAACAATTTATAAATCCTTTAGGATATTTAATATTATAATTCACGGGAAAATAGTGACTTGAAAGCAGCTTGTGTTTTAAGATATTATTTTAAGTCAACGTGAAAATAGTGACTTGAAAGCCGTATTTTAAGATATTGTAAGTCATCTATTTCTTTTCTTTGCTTAAACAACTTGATTGCTTTTCTTTTTCTATTGAATACAACTACTTTGCTTTAGAAATCACACATATATTTTATTCTCTCTGTGCAGTGACATGGAAGCTGAGAGAAAGCAAAGATTTAAAAAAATGTTACACCCGCTTGTGCCTGAGGAACTGCAAGGAGGGTCTGTAGTAGATTTAGTGATCTCCCTGAATTATATTAGGTCCTAGTGAAGTATTTATTGGTTCCAGTATAAGATTATAACATTTTTGTTGAATGAAGATGTTCCCTTTGTGTGTGTGTTTGTCATAACAAGACATTTGGATCAATCATTTGTATTAAAAACAAAAAAAGTGCCCAAGTTTATTCTCTGCTTTAAAAATGTATAATGATGGTTTTCTTTTGTGAAAAATGAGTTCTTACATAGCAAGTATGTTTGGTATGTGAATTGTATGGCATATATATGTTATGTGTTATTGTGGGCACAGATACATATTTAAGCAACATGATGCAGATCAAGATAAATTTTTTATTTTTACCAAAATGTAGAGAACTTTAAATGATGGGATTATAATCAAATAATTTACTAGGTCAGCAGATGCTAATCTGCTTATTATGCAATGTCCAAGAATGAAAAAAAAAATGCAATTAAGATCTAAAAAGTAAAAAAAAAGTTCCCCTTTCAAACCATGTGGTCTATAGGGCAGATGATGTTAGGTTAATCTGTTTCTTTGGCCAAGGTTTTATGATAAGGTTGTCATGTGGCCAGCACAATGACCAACCGCCTTTTCTTTCCCCAACTAAAGTCAGGTACCCATTAGAGTTGGGTGGTCTCATGGGCGCTCTTAAAATCCCAAAATTCAAAATCCCAGTCTTCACTGATATTTGAACCCAGGATCCCAGGTTCAAAAGCCAAGTGCTTAACAATTCAGCCACAGAGAGGCCACAATTAATATTTAGGGAACAGTTTATTTGAACAAAAAATATTCACTTATCTGTAGAATAGAAACTCAAGAACATTTTGTGTTTGCATGTATGTCAGAATCTTTATTTCCTATTTCTAGTGGCAAGAAGGAAGAAGAGGTCATGCAGTTGGTAGATCAGCTTATCTTTTACGAAGAATCTGGGGATGGAAAAGAAGTTCAAATCAAGTAAGACATAGGCACCACCAGTAGTACTTAACTGTTTGTGGTAGCTTAGATAAAATTCTCTTGTTTAATAATTTCTTTGCATAACAATTTGTTCTCTCCCTTTTATTCCTTTTAAATTAAAATATATGAATTCAGTAACCTTCTTTATGTCAATACGTTCGGAAAAAAAATTGTTTGTTCTATTTGTTTAAAAAAAAACATGACTAGGGTTCATTGATCCAGCTTCTTTATTGATTGCCGTAGAAATAAATATCAACTTTTCACATGGCTGTAGTAATTCATAAAGAATGCCCTACAATAAAACCCCCAAAGTTCATGTCTTGCTTAGAAATCTTCAAACATTTGATGGATATAGGTCATATATGTTATGCAGGTGTGTGAGGACACTCATTGATTTTCATCAGATATTGTACTTTGCACACCTATCTGGCTCATAAAAATCAAAACAGATTAGTCGGAGTGAATTTAAAGTCAAGTTAGACAACTTTTTTGTTACAAATGCTCTTTTTTCTGGAAATAAAAAAATTGTTCTTGTTAGTTTTTGGAAAGTAGAAGAAAAATAAATTTAAGATTGAACATGACAATGACATGGGGTTAAAAGATGAAGTTTCAAGAGTATTTTATACATTACAGCAAACTGTATGTGTGTGTGCTTTTTTTAAATTAAATTTTTAATTAGTAGTGGCTGTTGATTTTGGTTTGATGCTGGTAAGTTGGGATAGGGTTAAGAAAATGAAGTTAATCCCCAAATTAGCTGTCCATTATTTTGTTGACTATGTTTGATGTTAGTGAGTCTGCCCAGCTTCAAGAGCTGGATGAGACTGGGAAACTGGCCGTCACTGCCCACAGCCTTGCTGCTCATTTCACCACCCTGGAGCCTGTGACTTTAGATCGTGCTGCATCAAAACTGGATTCAGATTGTAAATTATGGCTTTCTAGACTTTTTAGGTAAATTTTTTAAAATTTTTTTATTTTTTTTTATTTTCAATTTTATGTTAAATGCACATTTTTGCTTGTGATAAAAAAATCAAAAGGTTTTATTTTCATATTCTTGGATTAAACAAATTCCTTATCTAATGTTTTATAGGGATGGCTTATCGAAACTCTGATGATACAAGAAATGTGACTGAATATATTCATTTTTTATTGAATATTTTTTTTATGTCCTAGATTCAAGAATTCTATACCAGTGTATCATGAAAAGCGCTATGAAGGTTTAGCAAAAATAGCTCAGTTGGCTATTTACACAAAATATCCAAAGTACTCGACAGAAGGATTTGAAGCCTTATATTCCAGACCTCCTGTTATATACATCAGTGCTTCATCTCCTCCAGGCCTGGGCCAGTATCTGTGCTCTCAGGTACTGCCTTCTTGGTTCTTGAAGATCTCTAGTAGTTTTTTGTAATTTTATAAGAACTTTTTATTTAAATTAAAGTGGAGGTTTTTCTTATGGTAGTTTTCAAGAACAAAAAATCGTTTTAACTGTCTTATTATATTTATGTAAAACTGTCGCTTAGCTATAAATGTATATTAGTATACTTTTGAAAACTGCACACATAGCATAGACAAAATACTAAAGAAAAAGTCATCTATTGTTGGTTGGAGAAGCAGGAGCCCAACATTGACACCATTTGGTTTGGCCTGTATTTTACTGTGCAAATACGACTAACACTAAATACTTTTTTCCCTTAGCTTGGACTCCCCATGTCATGCACCTGTACTGTGCCTTGTAATACAATGTTTGGAGCTAGTAGCAAGATGGTAAGTCCTTTAGTAACATATTGCTAGCAAATAGTCAAGTTAATTGATGTATGTGCTAAGCTGTATTTAATTCTTGTACATCAGGATGTGGCAATGCTAGAAAAACTGATACAAGATGACATAGCTGCAGCCAAGACTCCAGTTCTTCTAGTTGCCTATGCTGGTTAGTATAATTTTGTTTTACAACTAAAAATGTTAAATTGCTTGTATATTATTTTTTTTTATTAAAAATATTTTGAAACAAAAGAATTGTAGAGCTGCATTCTTAAAAGTTTTATGGTGTTAGGATTCATAATTTTGTTAATGCAAAAAAACTTTGTATTGCTTTGTATTGCATTGTATTACTGTGTGGTCAACTGTGACACACGGTCAAGTGTTGAGTATCGAGAGTTAGGGGACTTGGGGGAAGTGACTAGTGTGTAAACACGAGGGAGAGAAAGAAAGGTCAGCGAGTGAAGCAGGAGATCTGTACATAACGTT
Organism: Biomphalaria glabrata; assembly: GCF_947242115.1. Taxonomy (NCBI): domain Eukaryota; kingdom Metazoa; phylum Mollusca; class Gastropoda; family Planorbidae; genus Biomphalaria; species Biomphalaria glabrata. Next base: position 40,114,536 of record NC_074712.1, on the reverse strand, counting down.
GCCGTGTATATATGTTTTGTTAAAATGTTCCACAATTAAAAAGACACTTTAAACGTAAAAGGACTTGTTTCTTCACAACTGGCGACCACGACGAGATACAACGAGGCACAAGTAAGTGGAAATGTCGATGTACAAAATATTTAGAGAAGCCGGCAAGGAAAATGGCCTGCAAGGCGAAGAACTTGAAAAGTTCATAACACTAAAAATAACACAGGAGGAAGAAAGGGAAGAAAGGAGATTTAATAGGGAAGAAGCCAAAAAGAAAGAAGATAGTAGAAGGAAGGAACTCTTACAACTAGAAGAATCCAAAAAGAAAGAAGAAGATAGTAGAAGGAAGGAAATTTTACAACTAGAACTAAAACTTAAAGAAAAGAAAGACAAAGAACAGCAAAATGGAAAGGAGGAACACTTTGACAAATACAAACAATTAGACAGAATGTCTCCATTTGACGAGAGCCAGAATGAATGCATTGACTCATATCTACTGAGATTTGAGGATATAGCAACATCATGCAACCTCCCACAGACAGAATGGGCAAGAAGCCTCATGGGGCGCTTAAAAGGTAGAGCCATCAACATCTGTCTTCAAATGAGAGATGAAGAAAGAAAAGAGTACGTGGCCGTGAAGGAGGCGTTGCTGAGACAGTTTGGCTCCACAAGTTACGAATACAGAAGGAGATTGAAAGAGTCGACACCTCTGGCGAACGACGATCCACAAATATTCGTCACCAACATGTCGATATACTTCGATCGATGGGTAGACCTGTCAAAAGTGAATCACAAATATGAAACCCTCAGCGAACACATCATAATGGACGCTGTGATGGAAGCTTACAATAAAAATGTTAAAACATACGTCACGGAGCGAGAGCCAAAGACCATCAGCAGCCTGATAGCACAACTAAGGCAGTATAAGGCCGCACACCCAAGGGAAGTGTTAGCTAGAGAAAACCCAACTGCGACATCTGCTTTTATGGTGAACAACGCTGCAAGAATGCGGACTCCAAGCCCTTTTTATAGAAGAGAGAACGCTGACATGAGCCCAACATATAGATCTCGAAGAGAGAAAGATGAAGGAATGAGCCCAACATATAGATCTCGAAGAGAAAAAGATGAAGAAATGAGTCCAACATATAGATATCAAAGAGAGAAAGATGAAGGAATGAGCCCGACCTATAGATATCGAAGAGACAACGATGAAGAAATGAGTCCAACATATAGATATCGAAGAGTGAAAGATGAAGAAAGGAGCCCAACATATACTTACAAGAATAGAGAATATCAAAGTAATCAGCAAAGAGTTCGTTTCCAATGTCAAATTTGCGGTAGAACAAACCACATTACAGACACTTGCTTCTACAACCGACGCAATAGAGTTTGGAACAACAGACCCAGAGATAGAGCATTTGCTGCCAAACACACTAATAAACTGCAGGTATACCCAGGCTTTGTGGGAGAACAAATGACCAACGTACTGTACGATACAGGTGCAACTGCAATTTTAGTCGCAAAAGAATACGTCAACCCACAAGAGTACACCGGAAGAAGACAAGACTGTGTTGGTTACACGGGTCAAGTAACTACACATCTGGTAGCACGTATCAACATACACACACCGTTCATCAGTGGTTGGCATGAGGCTTTAGTACTAGACAATAAGCCTGACAACATTGGTCTTATCATTGGCTGTATCAAAGGCTCTAAACCTTGCACAGTAGAAGAATTGAACAAGTGGAAAGAAAAATACACACAGAAATGTTCCATGGTTACTACAAGAGCTCAGAAGAAAGCAGAAGAAGTGCTAAATACAAACGATAACATACAAGTTCCTTATAACAATGAAAATGAAAATACAGAAACAGAAAATAGCGATATGAGAAGCCATAATCAAGTGAACAACCCGAATGAAATCTCCACAGAAAGTCAAGACCCACTACACATTAAAACAGAAAAATTTGTCAGTGAACAGAAAAATGACCCAGATCTAATAAAACTCATAGAAAGTGAAGCTCCACCAAGACGAGGGTTAATTAAGATAGGCGAAGATGGTGCCTATGTGAGAGAAATTCATCTGAAAGCAGGCAAGACACAACAATTGCTAGTTCCAAAGAAGTATAGAGAAACAATTTTAAAGCTTGCACATGACACCCCGTTTGCCAGACATATGGGAGTAAAGAGAACATTGAATAGAATCTTGAATGAATTTTTTTGGCCTAGAATTACGCAAGAAGTCAAGGCCTACATAAAATCCTGCCATATTTGCCAAATACATGGAGCAAAGGGAACATATATGCAAGCTCCAATACAAACAACAGACTTAAGTGAAATGCCATTTGAAAAGATAGCCGTAGATATTATTGGACCAATGCCAGTAATATCCGGAAGAGGTCATCGCTACATATTGACTGTTGTAGACATGTGCACACGGTTTCCAGAAGCAATACCATTAAAAAGAATTTCTTCCGAAGATGTCGGAGACGCACTAACAGCAATATTTGCAAGAACAGGTTACCCTCGCATAATACTGAGTGATCAAGGCACCCAGTTTAAATCAAATGAATTCGCACAGTTTTGCAAAACTCTGAATATTAAACAACAATTTGCTGCCCGTTTTCACCCCCAAGCAAATGGGATGTGCGAACGCCTGAATTCAACGCTGAAAACAATGCTGAACAAAGTAGCACAGGACAACCCAACAGATTGGGACAAGCTGATCAACCCCATACTGTTCGCCTACAGAGAAGTACCACACACAACAACGGGCTTCTCACCATTCGAGATGCTCTATGGCTCACCTGTTAGGGGACCCATGTCACTATACAGAGACTTTCTAGTAAATAGGAACATAGAACATGACGTACACACAGGATACGATCTTGTCATCAAGACAAGACAAAATATAATCAAAGCATGCGAAACTGTCCAAAAGCAAACAAACAAAGAGAAACCAGAACTATTGAGAAAGCTAAATCAGGGTCGAAAGTTGAGAACACTACAAGTTGGTGATAATGTCATGGTTCTGCTGCCTGACAGAAATAACCAGCTATTTATAAAATGGCAGGGCCCATTCCAAGTCACAAAGGTGATTTCGAAGGTCGACTACAGCATAAACATCAGAGGCCGAGACAAAGTATTTCACATCAATATGCTGAAGCTGTACATGCCCAGACCATTTACTCTTTCAACAAACGCTAATCAAGACACGCAAGACAGTTGCAGAGTAATGGTGATAGAACAAATAGAGGAAGCAGATGATGTCTAGGGACGCTCGACTTAGGTTAATTCATTAATCAGATGAGGAGAAAATTAACAAATAACTTGTATGATAACTTTAAAATTTGTCTTGTCAAAATTGAATGAACATTACGCTTCTGAATTTTTTTTTTTATTTCATTCAGAGATGTGAAAGTTGTACTAAAATTTAGTTTTTTAAGTTTGTTGCATTGATTGTAGTCATAAATGTCCATTTAGGAACTGATATGAAAGAAACACAAAGTAAACAATTCCCTTAATTTGGAAGATGTTTTGATGTAACATAAAGTAGTAACTAATTGTGCATTTTTCACCTGACAATGTTGGCATTCAAAAGATTATTGTTACATAGAAAAAACTAAATGCGTGTATTTTTTTTTGTATATAAGTTGTGTAATATAACAGGAAAGCTTTCTACGATAGTTCAATTGGAAATGTCCCTTGCAATTACATATTATTGAAAATTTATTTGTCGTCATAGGCATTATCAGTTCTCTCATAATTGAAGATGCCATTGTATTACATGTCATTGTTTTTTCTTGTCGATGTTAAACATTATTAATGTACACCCAAACTATTGGGTTCATGAAATTTTGATACGATCAAAATTTTTCTCTTCCCTGGGAGGACTGTGGTGACACGGTTACTGTGTGGTCAACCGTGACACACGGTCAAGTGTTGAGTATCGAGAGTTAGGGGACTTGGGGGAAGTGACTAGTGTGTAAACACGAGGGAGAGAAAGAAAGGTCAGCGAGTGAAGCAGGAGATCTGTACATAACGTTGCCGTGTATATATGTTTTGTTAAAATGTTCCACAATTAAAAAGACACTTTAAACGTAAAAGGACTTGTTTCTTCACAACTTCCTACAATTTATGCTTGCCTACATTGAAAATCCTTGATACATACGGTACTTTAAAAATAAAATACTTTCACTGCTTAAGACTAAATAAAAACACCGCAATTACTCTTTAAAAAAAAAATCTTTTTATGACAATTAGGCAACTGTATATGTTTGTATTCAAAGCTGGAGGATGAGACACTGCGTTTACTGAGGTCTGATATCTCGAGTTACTCATCTTTATTCATTGATAACGGAATGAATATAATTTTCTTTAAATAGATAAATTTCTTGAAGAATCATATTTTCTTGTGGTTAGTTATAAATTTTTTTGAAATCATCATAAAACATACTACTTTGTACAATTTAATTTGAACTAATTTGCCATTTTAATCTGCATTGTAATAAATCCTACAGGAGATTTACAAACTTCACATTTAGATTCAAAATATGGTGGCCAATTAATTGCATTTTTTGCTTAACAATTGCTATATACTCAGCAAGGGCAATATTACCTGAAATCTGGGTGATAGAGCTGATGAATATGTCATTGGTTACATCCCTTGCCACTTTAACTTACAGTATTTTGTTTTTGTACATTGTTCCTAGCTTTCAATATCTAACATGAACCAGTATCTACATATCAATTATTGACTCTGAATCATTTCAGGTACTCCAGTAGTGGGACATGTTGATAATTTACAGAGACTTCAAGAAATTTCCAGAACAAACAATATTTGGTTGCATGTGGAAGGGTAAGTCTATGTAACTCTCTTAAACAACACTTCACCTTCCTTGAGCTTCTTCTTTTGATTATTTGTTCAATCATTTAAAGTTTCCAATCACTCTTTTTTTCTTTTTAACACAAACAATTTTTTTTTTAAACCTTATGGTTCAACATCAACCTATATATTTCCTACACATTCCTACTTTGACACAGACCGCAGTATTTCTGGTCACGGTACACTTTTACAGAATGTTGCAGAATTCATTTCTCTATACTGGTACTTAATGGGGAAGAAAGTTGGTGATAAAGCCAAATGACTTGGACGCTGTTTTGAACATGAGACTGTAATTATTGATACATACTGTGACTTTTTATTGTTCTATGTATTTTAATCATGCTCATTAAGTTAATTAAGTTCCTTTATCTTTCTTCCTCTACTGACTTTTTCTTACATCCTCTTCCAACATGCATTCACACCATTTCACATTCACTGTATGCTGTGCACTAACCTTATCAGACAATGTAATACAATGCAATGGTCAAAACAGAAATAAAGAGGCTATTCTTTTGTCATTATAGAAAAAACAACCTAACCCAGTTTTTAAACAAGTTGTTAATAAATAGTGCAAGTATTCAATGTTTGATTCAGAGATGTTTTGTATTCTACAGCAACAACCTGGCTACCCTCACCTTGTTCTCAGTGCCTAATTCTGTAGAGTCAGCTACATCAGGAGACAGTATCACTTTGGATCTATCCAAGTGGTTGGGGGTTCCAGCTCTACCTTACATTGTATCCTTGTCTGTGTACAAACATTAAATATTTTTAAAGTATTGACTGTGTTTATTAATACCTTATACACAATTCCAAAACTTTGACTTTTGATAGAAACACTAAATTATTGAATTTGAAAGCTGGCTTCTTCTTCTGATGTCAAACCATTTCAGCCTTTCATAGGTGTATTAAGAAGTAGATGACAATTCTTCAACTTACTGGACTTGAACAAAAGTAAATAAACAAGTTCCCCTTTCAAACATTGCAATCTATAGGGCAGATGATGTTAAGGTAACCTGTTTTTTTTTTTGCCAGCCGTTAACTAGCAGAGTATTAACTAAAGTCAGGTACCCATTAGAGTTGGGTGGATTCAGAGGGTATTAAAAAATCCATCTTCACAGAGATTTGAACCCAGGACCCAAGCACTTAACCTCTCAGTCACTGCGCCTCACTTGAACAAAAACTTGTGTAATTTTCTCTTCTATATAATATAATTTTGATATTCTTGCAAATCAAGACAATCATAAAATGTCACTTAACTTGATATGAAGACACTTTTCAAAGACACAGACCAGATTATGACAGACACTGTTGGACTCACCACTGTCGACTCTAAGCTACAGCTTAAATGCTTACCTTTATGGATGTGTTTACAGAGTCTAGGTCATGAGGGCATGGTCAACAGGATCAAACATTCATGTGAACTGGTCAGTACTCTAGAGCTTAATCAACTTTTTTTCAAGTTACTAAACACTAGCTAAATTAGGTTCCTTTTACAAAAGCTAAATAATACTTTGATCATATGCACTGTACATTTATTAAGTTGATTCACTCATCATTTAGTCTAAAGTTATTTTGTTGTATTCTCATCTTTGCTTGTATTTTCAGGCAAAACTATTCTTTGAGCATTTGGACAAATTACCTACCGTCAAACAAATTGTAAGAATTTTTTTTTTTTGAAAATTTAGTAAATTTTAAAATATAAATTTTTCTAGATTTGGTGAAAGCATATGTTGTATTGATAAAGTAATGTATAGTATTGTATATCATTACAGAGCAGGGAGAAGAAGAAACGTGATAAAGAAGTGAAGAATATCAAGGAACTTATTTCTAAAGCAATCAGTGCGTTGGTAAGTACACATTGCTCTAGTTAAAACATTGCTCCAGCTAGTCAGCTGGCCGGTTGTTGGCCACCTTCAGTCAAAGAACAATTCTGATTCATCTCATGGTTAGATGAAAGCCTTTGCAAAAGCTGTAGTCAGACAATTGTTGTCCATACAGTAGTCCCCCCCCCCCCCCCCCCCCAAACCAGCTGATGTATTCAAATGATCAACAGGTACCCTATAAAGTTTGAAATCAATGAAATCGCTATCACAGGATCTGCGAAGGATGTAACTGCCTAAAGGTCACCACCTCCTGATTCTTCCTTAAGGTTGACTCTTGAGACCTTTTCCATGTTTGGGTATATTCGCAAGGCAGCAGTAACTTGGGACTCCAAATCACTTGCTTTTGCACTTTGACCTGTCAGTAATAACAGTTCCTATCTCTTACACACCATCTTTATCAAGTTTATTTCTTATAGATGTAGTCATTAGTGTTCTAACAACTTGACTAGACAATATTGGGCTAAAGCTCAGTAACATAAAGTAACATTTCTGTCTTCTTCCCAGCTTGTGTTTGAAATAGTCACGCCAACTGTGGTATTTAAATATGCTGAAGATTCTTCTGGCCCTGGAGCTGTGGTAGCTCCCTATTCTAGTGTCAGTGTGGAAGATCCTGCAGAGGATAAAGATGTAGTTTACTTTGATGCTCTCAACACTTGGGTAAGTGACTGAATAAAGAAGTTTGACTCTTCAGCAACAAGTAGAAGCATTGCATCCACTAATGAAAGCAGTCTAATCACAAGAGACATTGACATACATCTCTGAACAATTTTTTAAAGAAATGGAACATCACTTTGTGATCAAATTTCAAATCAATCATGTAGTGGTGGAAAACTAAGGTCCAAAATTTTCGTGTTTAAATGTTCATATTGTGATTGTTGTTTTTGTTGTTCTCCAGTTAGCTGAGGCTCAACAGCTAGCTAATCCAAATGTTGTTTTGTTCTCCAGTTAGCTGAGGCTCAACAGCTAGCTAATCCAAATGTTGTTTTGTTCTCCAGTTAGCTGAGGCTCAACCACTAGCTAATCCAAATGTTATTTTGTTCTCCAGTTAGCTGAGGCTCAACAGCTAGCTAATCCAAATGTTGTTTTGTTCTCCAGTTAGCTGAGGCTCAACAACTAGCTAATCCAAATGTTGTTTTGTTCTCCAGTTAGCTGAGGCTCAACAGCTAGCTAATCCAAATGTTGTTTTGTTCTCCAGTTAGCTGAAGCTCAACAGCTAGCTAATCCAAATGTTGTTTTGTTCTCCAGTTAGCTGAGGCTCAACAGCTAGCTAATCCAAATGTTGTTTTGTTCTCCAGTTAGCTGAGGCTCAACAGCTAGTTAATCCAAATGTTGTTTTGTTCTCCAGTTAGCTGAGGCTCAACAGCTAGCTAATCCAAATGTTGTTTTGTTCTCCAGTTAGCTGAGGCTCAACAACTAGCTAATCCAAATGTTGTTTTGTTCTCCAGTTAGCTGAGGCTCAACAGCTAGCTAATTCAAATGTCATTTTGTTCTCCAGTTAGCTGAGGCTCAACAGCTAGCTAATCCAAATGTAGTTTTGTTCTCCAGTTAGCTGAGGCTCAACAACTAGCTAATCCAAATGTTGTTTTGTTCTCCAGTTAGCTGAGGCTCAACAACTAGCTAATCCAAATGTTGTTTTCTTCTCCAGTTAGCTGAGGCTCAACAGCTAGCTAATCCAAATGTTGTTTTGTTCTCCAGTTAGCTGAGGCTCAACAGCTAGCTAATCCAAATGTTGTTTTGTTCTCCAGTTAGCTGAGGCTCAACAGCTAGCTAATCCAAATGTTGTTTTGTTTTCCAGTTAGCTGAAGCTCAACAGCTAGCTAATCCAAATGTTCCTATTGATCTGGTTGAAATTGACAAGGAAGGCGTATGTATTCGATACTGTCCACTGGAAACTGCTCAAGGTAGGATATTTTGTTCATTAGATGAAGTAATTACTTTTTAAATATTTAACTAGTTTCTGGTTTGAATTTGTTTTTGTTCTGTTCTTAGTGCGGGGAACCAAGACTGAGGACATTGATCAGTTCATTGAGTCACTTAAATCTAATCTTGTAAGTAAATAAAAGTTGTTTTTTTGTAAAGTTTAGTTCTATTTAAAGAATGCGGTATTGAGAAAATTGTTCAGTTATTAAAGAAATTTTTTAAAACAGGTTTTGATATTTTAAAGATATTTAGTAACCACATTGAAGTAAAAGTAAAGTTTCCCTTTCAGACCTTGTGGTTTATAGTGCAAAAGATGTAAAGGTCATCTGTTTTTATGTGGCCTGTGGTTAACGAGGGTGTCATGTGGCCAGAACAACGACCAACTGCCTTTACTTTTTCCCAACTAACATCAAGTACCCATTAGATCTGGGTGGACTCAGAGGCACCCATAGATCCCAAAATTAAAAATCCCAGTATTCACCAGGATTTCAACCCAGGACCCCTGGTTTGGAAGCCAATTGCTTTACCGATCAGCCACCCAGCCTCCAAGTAACCACATTACATATATCAAACTGTATGATTTGATACTAATATAGTAATGTATTTTTTAAAGTAGACTATAAATTAAACATGCGTAGCAATCACAAAGTTAATTATTAATTATTATGTTACTTTATATGATTTTTTAGTTGACCAAAACTATCATTGTTTAAAAAAATACTTATTTGGACAGAGTGTATTAAATGCAACTACAGAACAGAGAAAGAAATTTAAATCTATTGTTGCCAATCATCAGAATTTGAGATTAGTAGCATTGGACTCTTGGGCTGGCCTTGGAGCTGTCAGGTACAGTTTAACACTGAAATTTATATTAATCCTCCTGGAATATATCAAGTGTACTATACAGTGTTTCAATCATCTTTATAATGTCTGTTCTTCAGCTACATCCCTGACATCTATGTTCAGAAAGAGGGTGATCTGACTGATAAAGAAAAGATAGAAATCAACAACTTGAATTCTGAGTTGGTTCATAAGTTGAAGGCACAAGATACTGCTTTCTCAACAGGTGACAAAATCTTGTCATTGCTAAGTGTCTCTTAATAGTCTGAATATTCCCTAATCCATTTGTTTGTTTATCAATGACTCTTGGATGAAGCCTGTTTATTGCCAACTCAAAGTTGAACTTACGTAAGGGTATCTTGATTTTAGAAATGATACATTTATTAGAAGAGATACAAATAAAAAGACAAGAAAATAAGAAAATAAACAAATACAATTAAACCTGCTTCTATTTAGTGACACACTGGTATTGTGTAGTCTGCTTACACTGTAGTGACTAACACATTTGATTGATGTAGATATAGATATGGACAAACTTTATTTCCTCCATAGATCTTTGAGGGAAAAATTTTTTTTGCTTCTTTGATATTTTGATATTTCAGTTACTGTTAACAATAAAGAGTTGAAAATCCTTCATTTGTATCCAATGACATATAATTTGTAATTATTAGGTCATTCTGAGGAAGGTATCATCTGTGTTAGATTTGGTCTGATAACATCTGACACAGATGTGGATGAGTTGGTCTCTCTGGTGTACACTACAGGTCGAGAGGTTGAAGAGAGTTCAAAGGTAAGAGGAAGCTGATTGTGCAGACTTAAAATTGTTTAGTGTCATGGCTCCATACATTGCAGGACAGAGATCATTACAATACAATTTGCGCTTTCATTATCCTTTTCTTTTGTAGCATTTTTCTATTCTGTTATTGTTACTACACTAACAAAAATCAAAACATATTCAACTTGAAACGTTCTATTTCATTTACTGACTCAGTTGACTTCCATTCTATTTGATTACAGTTTCTGGAGTCAATGTCAGAAAAAATTCGTAAAGGAATTGAAGAGGCCAACAAAGAACTGGAGAAAGAAAATGCAGAGAAATTAATGCATGAGGTTTGTGTGATGCGTTTGAGTTAGATTTACATTGATAACTTAGACACTTTTGACTGAATCATTGTTTTTGTTTTCAGGGCGTACTGCGTCAAGTGCCTGTGGTCAGTTCTCTATTAAACTGGTGGTCACCTGCAAAAGAGCAGGTGAAAGGAAGAACATTCAATTTAACATCTGGTCAGTACTTGTCACCTTTCACTTATAGTAGTGGTCACTTGTGACAATGGTCGGTATGGAAATAGGCAAAACTAATTTTTAGCTATTTGCAATTCAGAGATTAAATATATTGAAACAAAAACTTGTTCTGGAATTGAGAAGCATGCCACACAAATGTAGAGATGAAATTCCCAGAATAAAGTTGCTATATTTTTTAGTGATTGTACAATCAAAATAAGGACAACAATTTAGACATAAAGACTATTTTGAATTAGGTAAGTTTGATGTTTTTCCATTCTTGTGGCCAGCACTTATTTCCAAAATTCACATAAAACTTTTCAAGAACGCAATACTATTGAACCCAAACTATCTTGCTTGACCTTTCAAATAATGCTACAAAATTATTTTTTTTTTTTTACAAAGTTTCTATCAACTGTCTGTCTGGTAAAAAGTTTGACCATGTTATTTCTTCCACACATCATTCTCTGATCAACTTTAAACTTTTCACAATTATTCATTGGCAAAGACAATACATAAATCGAAAAATAAATTTAAAGTCAATTAATTAATTTAAAAAATTAGGCAATTAATTATTGGCAATTGATTATAGTGTTTGATATTATGCATTAGTGAGATATAGTTGTAAATAATGAGTTAGAAAAGCTTTTTTCTAAAGTTTTTTTTTTTAATATTTTGCTAGTTTTAGAAATATAAATGTTTTGTACTTCTAATTTTGTAAATCTAATTTTTGTGCAAACTAAAAGCTCTTTAAAATACATATCTTTTTGTTTAAAACTTAAATAAAGCTCAGTGATATCATTTGAAAAAAAAAAACATGAAAAAAAACATTTTACGAATAAAATTAAATAAAATAAATAAAAAATAAATAAACTAAAAATAAAAAATTCTCTTTTGAGTTACAATTTCTTGATTTATGTCTCTCATTCTGGTGGTTATCATTACAATTATAACATACATATATTTGATTCAAAGTTAGGAGCATATGGAGGCCAGTGCTACATGTAGATGTTTGAAAAACTGTTTCTAATGACTGACCAGGTACTTATATAAAGGAAGGGGGAAGGTTAAAATGAAATAATAAAAATGGAAAAGTTGCTTCAGAGGTAAAAAAAAAAGGTTTAAAAAAACACTCTGTAGTGAACTCATTTGAGACCGAAAGAGAAATGTGCTATAGTAATGAGCTTAAAGAAATTCAACTCATTTTAATCTCATCTTTTCTTTTTTGGTCTGTTTTAGGTAAAATTATACCAACAACTGACACATATAAGTATCACATGCAGATCCAGGAAGAAGCCCTGCTGACAGGCCAAGGGACACCAAAGAGCCCAGGCAGTGGCCAAGAAAGCACCAGGTCCTTGTCACCTTTAGAAATGAGCAAAACAGCTGGCGAGGTGAAGGCCCAGTTGGCCAGTCAGTCTGCTGCGTCCTCACCTACATCACCATCTTCACCACAGCCTAATGGCACTGTGTCTGTAGAATTGCCTGATTTAGTGACCAAGACAAATGTTGGGTGAGCCATGCTGTTTCATTGGTTTAGTTTTTTATGTTGAAATCATTCCAGGGGAAACAAACATTATTTCTATCATATTACAAGAAGGGGACAAAGTAGTCAATCAGATGTAAGGACTTCTTAGAGCATAGAGCCATTTTGGTCTTAGCAATTACTCAGTCTCCACCAGGCAGTTTCCTCATAAACATTTGTATCTGTGATCTAATGTCTTGTCAGTTGACTTCCAGTGGGTTGTGGCAAGTTAGGGCACACTGTGTTGAACTAATAGACCAGCGAAGACTGTTTTTACTATCATGAACATTGCCTGCTTTTCCAACTACCAAACTAGATCATTTTCACCAATCATTCTCATTCATAGAGAAGCTAGTGCTACTGTTTAATAGAAGCTATTGCCACTGTTTGAGATAAGTAAGTGCTACTGTGAGAAAAGCTAGTGCTACTGTAACCCCACAAACTCTGCTTTCGACTCCATATTTAACCCTACAGATGTAGAACTATACAATCGAAGGCCTTACATCATATAGCCGTTGGGCTTTCCAATGAGAGAATCCATCCAAAACTTAGCCCCACCCATTGACCAAATTTCTAAAATAGAAATCCCACATAACTCTCCTTGGTTGATGAATAAACCCAAAGTAAATTTATCCCTCCTTAATTTCAAAAAAGAAAATACAGACCCAAGCATACTACAAGTCCACTTTATGGAGAGCTTCAGAGATTGTGGCACCATTTACACTTATGGATCCAAAATGGATGGAAAGGTAGCATGTGCCTGCTTCTTTCGGAATAAAACAATCTCCTGATGGATGCTCCATCTTTACAGCCGAATTACGTGCAATATCGCTTGCACTTATGGCCGTCAAAGCATCAGAAAGGAGAAAATTTATATGCTCCAACTCCAAATCTCCACCGCAAGCTTTGGGGCGGATAAAGACTGACATTCCATTGGTACATAAGAGCCTAAAGCTTTTGGACTAAATAACAGTTGACCATAGGGATGTCACCTTCATCTGGATCCCCTCCCATGTAGGCATAGAGGGAAATGAAACCGCAGACAGAGAAGCAAAGAGAGCCCTAAATCAAGCGGTGTCAGGAACCCAAATTCCCTGCTCGGACTTGAGACAGAGTATTGCCTCTGCAACCTATTGAGAGTGGCAGGATCGGTGGGAAGCTGAGACCCACAACAGACAGTTGTGGCGGATGTCAGGAGGCAGCCCACATCTAAGGGTCTGACAAGGCGTGGAAGCACGACCATGTCCAGACTTAGGATTGGCCACACCTACATCACGCACTCCTTTGTGCTGAAGAGAGAGGAGCCCCCACTTTGTGAGTACTGTGACTCTTGTCTCACTGTGGAACATATCCTCATTGATTGCCCCAGATACCAGGATATTAGCGGAAAATTTTTTAGAGCGCACAACTTAAAAACACTGTTCAATAGTGTCGACTCTGGGAAGGTACTAGGCTTTGTCTGGGAGGTGGGTTGTCTACAAAGATTTGATTTGTGAAATTGTGAACATATAATATTTACAAAAGATTTTTACTAAATTATTAAATTTTCACTTCCTTTACTATTTTAACTTTGAATAGACCTTGTTTTTAATAACTTGACTAAATAAAATTTAGCTCTTGTGGGAGAGTAACCTTTTAGGTATTACGGGCACGACATGACCTAAAGTGTGCCGATGTGCCAAAAGACTCAAACTCGTTACTGTTTGAGATAAGCCAGTGCTACTGTTTCTTATTAAGTGGTTTCTAATCCTTGCCTCATGATTTCAACATCTGGAATTCAAAAGGTCTTCCCTGACTTAGTAAAAATGACATTTATAAATAGATGAATTTATGGCTGAGTTGTATTTTGTAAAATAGGGTCCTGAGGTAAAAACAACATTGCGCTATTGAATCTCTGCTTAGCTTACTTTGTGAACGTTCTAGAGAAAGATGAATTGCTTACTTTGTGAATGTCTTTGCAGTATAAGAGAAAGATGAATTGCTTACTTTGTGAATGTCTTTGCAGTATAAGAGAAAGATGAATTGCTTACTTTGTGAATGTCTTTGCAGTATAAGAGAAAGATGAATTGCTTACTTTGTGAATGTCTTTGCAGTATAAGAGAAAGATGAATTGCTTACTTTTTGAAAATATCTAATCTAAGTTGTTCTATTTTCTGTTCCAGTAGTAGTGAGACCAAGTAACCAGACCATGTGACCAGCTTGAACTTTCACTCTTCACTGCCATTGGCTGTCAATATGTGCCATTTTGTGATTTCATTGGTGGGCTATTTTTAAAGGTTCATTAAATTATTTTTATCCTTTATTTTGTCCTTTCTACTCTGATTTTGTTCCTACTTGTTTCAATAACTACTAATATACTGACAGACCTGCATACATTTTCCATTATTTGTTCAAATCACTATCTCCCAGCTCAATTGAGTTTTTAAAACTTTTGTACCAGACATCATTGTGATTTTTTTGTTCTGTATAAACTAAATCCTTACAACACAACATTCCAAATGCACTTCATGTTATATTTGTTTCATAAATTATTATTTTTAAAATAATAATATAATTGTGACTGTGATAGAACCAGGTATTTAAGTATTATGTCTGCACAATGAAATGATTTATCTGGGTCATCATCTTACTAAGGAAATCATCTTATCTTCATTGTTGAAGTCAAGATTTTCAAACAGCTGTCATTCTGTTTAAGCCTTAATTTGATTTTAATTTAAAATCAATATCCAAATTATGATTATTGCAAAGGAAAGGCAACTTTCTTTGACATTAAAAATAAAATTTTGTCAAATAAATGTTCTCTACATGTCATTTATCAATCTAAATTAATGCTCTTCATGAATATTTTAAAACAATCTTTCTTGTTTTAGGACTAAAATAGTTGGTTAAATGGCACAATATTTTACAAATGAACTCAATTTTAAAAATTTCCTTTAAAATTTAACTTATCAGTCACAATTTCTTGACTTAGTATTATTCTGTTAAAAAACATAACAAGTACAAAGTCTTCTTTCTTCAAGGTAGGACTCCATTTAGTGACATTGCACATGTAGCACACATGACGTTAAGTGAAGCTAATAAATGTTTCCTACCTGATGAAATAGAAAGTCTCTTCTTTCATTGACATACACTGTCTTCTGGTTGGAGCACATTTATTCATTTAGCAATTTTAGTTTCTATTTGTTTCTTTAAAACATTATGTATCTTCTATAGGTGAGTTTTTTATATTAAATGACCTTAGGTGGAGTAACCTTTGTCATATTCATGTCAAACGTGTGCATTATTTTTATTTATAATATGATTGGTGATTATAGCCAGATCTGCCAATGCACTATTCACTTTGTAAATCTATGCAGCCTGTTCTAATGTTGATATACCCAATGCTCTATATTTAATTTATTTTGCAGTGTATTTCTGTTTTACTTGTGTTTTTATAATACAATGTAATAACATTGCTTTGAGTCCCTAAGTCTACAACAGTTTATGACATGCATTGTGTCAGTAGATTCTGTTGTACGTTTCTATTACAGATTCTCTTTAGTTTTTTTCTTTCTGATTTGCTTAGAATGTATAGAACAAATCTTTCTGCTTATTTAGTTTCTACCATTTTTAGAACATGAAGTTTCTGACCTAGTTGACCTATTTCAATGTTGACTTGTTTTAACAAGAGTCCTACATTTACACATATATTTGTTGTTTTGAAAAGTCGCCTTCTATGCATTCTGTTGATTGCTTCACCCACATGCTAGAATTTCTGAAGAGTGAAGATAACTGAACATCATTCTTGGAAACAAAAGTTTGCAATAGACTTGACCTTTAACTGAACAAGTTTTTCTTTTTAAGTCTCAGTACAAGTAAGTTAGCACTGGACAAAGTGTGAATGATTGAAACAAAACTACTGAACACTTTGCATTCTGTCTTTGAAATGAAGTCACCAAAAGTAAATAATTAATTTCAAATAAAACTCCTGCTAATTGCTTTTCTTTGCTGACTGAAATATAGTTCTGGTTAATTAATTGTACTTATTTTTTTCCATAATTAATCAAAATTTGATGATGAATATCCTTTTATTATGTATTAAGTCCAAATCAATTGCAACTTTTGTTTGTTTGTTATTCCTGCTTGACCCTCTCATTGCCATGCAAAACTACATCGCTGATAACTTGACCTTCTGAGTGAAGAGTTCACAAAAACACAACATGATTGTGTTGGTTTGAAAACATAATGTTGATCAATTTGCCACTGTAACCATCATTTAATTCATCATCCAAGTTTGTTTGTAATCTTGTACATATTGGGACTTTTTTTCTTTCTTTAAATCTTTGACTGGACAAATGATTGATATTTTATAAGTCCAAATTGTTTTTTGTTTATTTCCTGACATTTGTATAGTTTTATAATTTTATAAACTATTTTTCATAAACAAAAATAAAGTATATAAAACTGAATTTCTGCGAAATCCATACTATTTTATAGTGTACCGTATACCTGTTCACAGTGGAGTTACCTCTCTTAAATAACCTACTTTATTTCAGCTAATTTGTTTATGTAAGAGCTTACTTCATTCTAGAATGATTTAATGCACTGTTCCTTTATGCTGAATATTGATAGATCACTCTATATAGGCTAGAGTATCCCCCCTACTTGTAAAAAGAAAGAGAAAGAGAATATTCCTTGAATTGTTAAAAAAATTGAAAATGTTTTAACTAATTAATGCTTTATTCTAGTTAAAAATAAAAAAACACTTTTGATGGTTATTTTGAATTGGTAACTTCATTAGTGACCCATACCTTACCAAACTCTTCATTAGTGACCCATACCTTACCAAACTCTTCATTAGTGACCCAGACCTTACCAAACTCTTCATTAGTGACCCAGACCTTACCAAACTCTTCATTAGTGACCCATACCTTACCAAACTCTTCATTAGTGACCCATACCTTATCAAACTCTTCATTAGTGACCCATACCTTATCAAACTCTTCATTAGTGACCCATACCTTATCAAACTCTTCATTAGTGACCCATACCTTAACCTTATCACATTTTTCTTGACTTCTCAGTGTGTGTGCTGCTGACTTTGAAACAAAACTTTCCATTTTTTATTTTGTTTAATTTTTGCTTGTAATGTTCTCATGGGACAGTTAATACAGTGGGCTATTGCCATGATTTACAAATTGGGGGTTTCATATTCCATGCTGGGCTTTAATTATGTTTCATTGGATATCAACCAGTAGCATACAAACATTGGATTTAGTCAAACACATCACATGATTGTAACAGCCAGAACACTTGTTAGTGGAGAAGCCCTGATACATATAGCAACTTGTAGATGTTTTTCAATTGTATTTTAAAATGAACAAACTGCTACTAGATATTTAAGTCTCATGATTGGCTGTGCCTGATTTTCTCTGATTGTGTGTTATCAATCTACTGTGATTGGCTTACAGCTACAATTAGGTCATGCGATTTAAAATGTTTATTTGGTTTGTAGGCTTTATTTTATCCTGAGGGTGAACTCAGAGCTATTTCAATCTAATCAGACGCTAGTTATTTATGTTGACATGAAAATCTCATGACCTTGTTTTGTCTACAAACAAATTGTGGGATTTCTTTAGTTGTGTTGGAGAGAATAAAATTCTTGACAAACTTCCATTCTTATTGTTTGCTTTTAGAGCTTGAATTTAGTTGTGAATATCTTTGCATTCTTATATTGAAGTTTAGATCTTGACGAGTTACTTCACAGCAATTTTGATTGCTCAAAGAGGACTGTTCACCATTTAATATGCGGTATTATATTGAATAAGTACAAACCTTTACTAAAGGGAGGTAAATAGTATAAGAAATTAGTGTTCAAAGTATTTTGCAATTTCCTTACTATAATTTCCAAAAACCAAACAAAACTTTTTGTGTCTCGTGTCCCCCTTGCTTCATCAGACCAAAGAACGTGAACATTTAATATGTGTATGAACGGCGTATGTGTGTCTGTTTACGAAATGGTCTGGGAAGGTACTGTGGGAGATGTGTAGCCTACATTTCAGAATTGGATTTAATTTCACTTTCTAGATTCTAGAATGACGAGCTCACGTGACTCTATTTAAGGTGGACAACTGAATTAAATCTTCCTGATTTTTTTTTTAAACTCTCAGAACAAAAGATGGAAAGCTTCTAATGCTCGGTGTCTTTTAGCCTAGGCAACCCGCCCCCAATCAATCTACGTGTCAGAAATCTGCCGTTCATTCTCCCGCTATTTCCTCGTCCGTTTGAGTGGTCTTGACATCTTGTGAGATCTTGCTGCCAACTACACGCATCTACTACCAAACAGACAACTGGAAATTACTTTTTTTTTTCTTTTGATGAATGCAATTATTATTTGGCAGGTTTGAGAAAAAACAAATCTAGACGCTTCTAAAGATGACAATGAAGTGGCTGAACGCAAATGTTCAAAAGGCCAGTCTTAATGAGAATTGAGCGAGATTTGATCTACTGATGTTTTTTATTGAAATAAAAAAACAAAATTCACTCCGTCCCCTTTTCCTACTGGCTTTTCTTGTAGCTCCCCTGCCTGCCATGTTATGCTAAAGGAAAAAACAACTTATGTACCATATCTGTGTGTGAGAACCATCGTAGTTTCAAGAGTCCTGAGAGGCCCTGCCAGTCTGGAGGACAAAATTGTTTTTTTTTTCTCCTGTGATAAATATAGCTAGCATGCTAAAAGCAGCTCGAGTCATCAACTTAAAATGTCATTTGTTTCTTGGAATAAAATAACCCTTTTTTTTTTTTATATTGACTTTTCCAAAGTTCCATGATATTAAAGACACTTTCAGACCGCCAACACCGAGACTTGTAGATCGCTTGTTCTTGTTGCAAAGGTGTGAAAATATACGCTAGACGCCGAGAATGTTATATTCAAAATTAATCATAAACATTTTATTTGTCGAATTTTTCCAAACAAAAAATAGAATTTGATTTGTGGTCCATTACGGCAATAGAAAGTTCAATTTCTATTGAAAGAACTATTAGAACTACACTGAAGTATTGAGCCACACAATGGGACCATGTTTTTCTCCTTCGGGCGAGAAACACTTCACTTCGGGTTTTCTATCAATACTGGATCCCTAAGATCACGTGGTATAGTGGGCTGTCAATTGATTGGCCGCTTTTGTCTGTTGCTTAATGCTTGTCTGACCGAACTAGGAGGAGACAATTGCCATAGCCTGCAGAAACGGGATCTGAGTGTAACAATTTTCTATCATTTCGTAAAATGAAATTCCAGCGCTTGTTATTGCTAACACAGGAAGTTCCAGATGACATTCATGGGTAAAGAAGAAACGTTCGTTACAAGAGAGGTCACTCTCAGAGACACTTTGAAATGTAGTCCACCTTCCAGTGTCTTTCTAGTACATTTACATAGACTTTCATTGCCTTGCATAAAGCCAACTCATTGGTTGCGCTTGTATATATCCTTACTATACATGCACTATTTCACGAGCCAGGAGACTCATCTAATAGGCATTGCTTTTTTTTTTTTATTATTAGGGACATTAGAAGCTTTCGTTGTTAACCAGACATTGCTAGTGCCCCCGAATATTTCGGTTAGTCTTCTACAGCGTTTCTCAAACTGTGGAGCGCTGTGCCGGCAAGTGGGGCGCTCGGGGCTTTTTTTTTTTTTTTTGGTCACAACATCATATTTTAGTATTAACGAAGTAAAAAATACGGCAATATTAACAATGGTCAAAAAAATTTATCCGTTTAAGTAACGCCATTTCCTATACTAAGCAAGACATTTTATGCTGTTTTTGCGATCGGCCTCTACAAGATCCATTCAAAACATTATTTTGAAGAAAATATTTAAATGCGTCTTCTTGCACCACAGCGGTCTACGACTGAAGTACCATCGTTTTGTTGACATCTTGAGCGGAAGAAGTCTTGCTAAACAATGAATGTTCCTAGGATGACATACAGCCCATTGCAAACGTAGTACAGCGTCAAGTTAGTATCGGCCCCTCCGAACAGTTTTTAAAAATTCAAATAGCATAGCACTTTAATCGCTAGAAGAAATAGTGCGGGGCTGTAGCATAGCACTTTAATCGCTAGAAGAAATAGTGCGGGGCTGTAGCATAGCACTTTAATCGCTAGAAGAAATAGTGCGGGGCTGTAGCATAGCACTTTAATCGCTAGAAGAAATAGTGCGGGGCTGTAGCATAGCACTTTAATCGCTAGAAGAAATAGTGCGGGGCTGTAGCATAGCACTTTAATCGCTAGAAGAAATAGTGCGGGGCTGTAGCATAGCACTTTAATCGCTAGAAGAAATAGTGCGGGGCTGTAGCAGTTTGGAGAATGACTTTTGGAAATCTTAGGAGAAACGTTGGGCGACTATGACCCCGAACTTACAGCGCCCCTTCCTCACTTTCCCCACGTTTGATTAAAAAAAGAGGGGGAGGGGGATTGCGAATGTAAATTCTTTGGTTGAGAGAGGCATGACTAGTAAAAGTTTGTGAAACCCTGGTCTACAGTGACCTGCCACGTCGCAATATGTGGCCAGTGGAGACCAATAGCTCGTTGCCACGTCATATGATTTATTCAAAATAATTGTTACAATTTTCTGACTAGAAGCAAGTTGTTTTTTTAATTTTATTTTTATATTTTACTTTATGTTCATTGTTTCTCTATATTTAGTAGATCATTTTCTTTATGCCACATGTGGTATCTACATTCTAACTCGATATGTGTCTCATGGATGTAAGAGGCTAGACATTTCCCTTGGACGTACATCTCAAAACCATTGGTGACCAGGACTCGTATTAACAATTCTTGCACAAACATCATCTCAACCAGCAGCTAAACATACAAAGTAGGCAAGTAAAGAGTTGGTCTAAACAGTTTATTTCTTAGAGCGTCAACTAACTTCTAGGCACACACCGGGTACAGGGACAGCAGTAGATCATAAACTCGGGAAAACATTAGTCACGTGAATAGTTCTAAAGAGATTTGAAGCACTTCTTTGTTGGACACAGTTGAAGCTCCAAGAGAACACAACCGGTGATGCACTTTCACACACCAAATAATTGCTGCAGGATTGTGTTTGAAACAAAAAATAATGCAGTTCTGGGAGGGTACCATTGTAATAAGTACAGCTTGTGAAACAGGAGTATGCTTTCCCATTAGGTTCTACTCTGTCAACATGTCAAAGATGATGGACTCTTGAAACAAATTTAAAAGATTATTTATCGCTTATTTGGAGAAAATATTTTGACATGCAGGTAAAAATTAGCAAATAGTATCTAAAAAAAAACACGAATGAATGACCTGATTCTCAATGGTCCAAACTTGTTTAAACAGAACTGGACTAAAATCTGGCCAATTCTGAAGACAAGACGTTTAAACTGGAAACATACCATTACTCTGTCAGGTACACAAAATAATAGAAAAATGTCTAACAAATGATCTTCAATCAAAATAAATAAGCAGCAGTCTCAGCACCTGTATGCATCAATACATCAACTTAACTAGAGATGACTAATGCTTGCTTCTATGTTTGTAAGACCCCATGATTAAGTTCCTTCCCTGGCTATCAGCCAGTAGTGATACAGCAAGTAACATCCACAAGGCTAGCAATGAATGAAAAGTCCGTCTCATAAATCAACCAGGCACTTGAAGTGGCACAAAGTAGGACAAAGCACCCAATGTACACTAGAGAAATAAATGGATGATTGTACCAAGAACCGAGAGTCTCACCACCACCATCTAGCTGGCCGAATGAAACAAATTGTACGTTCTGGCGGCCAGCTTCAATTGATGAGCATTTAACCAACCAGGAGAACGCAGAAAGACAGCGCGGTACACTCCCCTGTGTAATCGTTCCAAAATGTAGTCCTAGAAATAGCCAGCTAAGAACTTCACGGAGTCTCGCGAGACAAATCCTGTTTGAAAACAGAGTTAACTTTAATGCTTTCTACAAGTTACGTAGTAGGTGGCTTCAAGTTTCAACGCATTTGTCATGGAGCATGTCAAATTTATCAAACAAAATGTCCTAAACTAGGCTAGGCTAGAAAATGTCCTAAACTAGGCTAGGCTACAAAATGTCATATACTACACTACATAGATGTGCTGATCAAACTCCACCACTTCCTTTGTATCAACTCCTAATTTAAAGCTACAACACTGTACTACTGAGAGATACTTTGTACTCCACATTCAGTGGACACTGAAACTATCATATACTAAGGGAGAGGTCAAAGTAATTGGCTTTAAAGAAATCTACCAGAAACTACTGCAGCGATGAACACAACTAATCTCATGATCTGGTGGCCTGGCGCCCATACACTTCTCAAAACCTGCCCTTGTTGCTTTCAAAAGCCAGAAATTCTCATCAATATATACACCTTGACCTACAGACAAAATACATTAGAAAATTGCCCATGCATGTTTTCTTATTAATACCCAATTTTTGGAACATACAAAATGAAAACAGACTAGAAACAAAAAATTTCCAATGCACACCCCCCCCCCCCCCCCCCCAAACCAGTGATGGAGGTTACTCCAGATCAGGACTCAAGGCAACACTGTCAATAAAAAAATTGCTCACTAGGCCTTTGGCTTGTTTCTACTACTGCCATGTGTAATGGCATTGAGACAAACAAATGTCAATGAACGCTATTGAACCCACTATGTTTATCATTGAGTTGTATATAAATGTTTGTCACATGATTAGGTGGTGAAGAGGAGTAGCTTCTATCTGCTCACTTCCCAGAATGCCTAGCAAACAACTCCTGGGTTAACATAGAAGAGATCAACATTTGTAAAGAAAGTAGCAATAACAATGAGTCAGTACTCAAGCAAGTCAACATAAAAACATTCATCATAAAATAAATATGGGTAAATAGAACAAGAAATGAAACAAATAATTGCATAGAAAATCTCACAGGTCTAACTATTGCAGTCATTCAATCCTAATTCATTGAACTTGTGGAGCAAATGCTTGCAATGCTTGGTATTCATGAGATTGTCTGCACTACGAACTTAGCACAGTGATGGATGACCAGCTACAACTTTGAACTTGAATGTTAATCTAATAGCACTAGTGACCATCACTTCAAATGAGTGTAGTTCAAATATACTAGCCATTACATCTACTTTGAAACTATCAATACTCTTTTGTTATAGTTGTAACAGACACACTACACCAATACTTCTACCAATACTACAGACTTCAATCTGTCACACAGTCAGTCACTTCAATCTGTCACACGGTCAGTCACTTCAATCTGTCACAAGGTCAGTCACTTCAATCTGTCACATGGTCAGTCACTTCAATCTGTCACATGGTCAGACTTCAATCTGTCACATGGTCAGTCAATTCAATCTGTCACATGGTCAGACTTCAATCTGTCACATGGTCAGACTTCAATCTGTCACATGGTCAGTCACTTCAATCTGTCACATGGTCAGTCACTTCAATCTGTCACATGGTCAGACTTCAATCTGTCACATGGTCTGTCACTTCAATCTGTCACATGGTCAGTCACTTCAATCTGTCACATGGTCAGTCACTTCAATCTGTCACATGGTCAGACTTCAATCTGTCACATGGTCAATCACTTCAATCTGTCACATGGTCAGACTTCAATCTGTCACATGGTTTGTCACTTCAATCTGTCACATGGTCAGACTTCAATCTGTCACATGGTCAGACTTCAATCTGTCACATGGTCTGTCACTTCAATCTGTCACATGGTCAGTCACTTCAATCTGTCACATGGTCAGTCACTTCAATCTGTCACATGGTCAGACTTCAATCTGTCACATGGTCAATCACTTCAATCTGTCACATGGTCAGACTTCAATCTGTCACATGGTCTGTCACTTCAATCTGTCACATGGTCAGACTTCAATCTGTCACATGGTCAGTCACTTCAATCTGTCACATGGTCAGACTTCAATATGTCACATGGTCAGTCACTTCTTTTACATCCTTAACAAAATAAAAAACAACAACTATTTATTGAAGTTCAGTACACAGACCATTTTGTACACACAGACTAGTAGGTTTGTAATCTTTTTGTGTTAAGTTTCAACCTTGGGCCTTAGGTAGGTAGCTCACACTATTCTTAGCCAGAGACCCAGCTCTTCTATAATACAAACCGTAACCAATAACTTCCACTAGTGCAATGCTTGCCCAGTTAATCTACTTGTTTCATCATGATTTAGTTCCCTAACATTCACATAGACTACTATGACATCTTACTAGTTTGATATTTCTCTAGACTACTATGACATCTTACTAGTTTGATATTTCTCTAAGTTTTGATACTTTAAAAAAAAAAACAGACCAAAAGCAGTCTATGTACAAAACAAGTTCAGTCATTACAGACACAAGAGTAACAGACTGACTTTTTAAGACCTCTCTGTACAGATAACACTCAAGGGACATACCTGACAATTACCTCATCACTATCTCTGATTTTGAGACCTACTGAAAAAAAAGAGGCCATTCATATTCCCAGGGCATTCAATGTTCTGTGGGCATTCTATGTTCCCTGGGTAGAACACATACTAGAGGGACTTTGTGAGAGAAGCACAAAACCTTTATGACCTGAACAATCTATGCTAGTAATTCAACTAGTGGATTAGTATGAAGGTTATGAAGTTTCAGTTTCTATATTTATTGGAGACATTTAGGAACATTTAAGAACCTCCATTTTCCCTAGGATTCATGTGGCCAGCACATAACTTTTTTTTTCCTAGCAGATTTCCTAAGAGTGTTGGGCATATTCATTAATGTCCTTCAACTTGCATTAAAATGCAATAGAGTCATAGCAAGACTTTTCCGTTGCCACTATGATCTGTTTCACTCATCTATTATTCCCCATGTCCAACTGTTAACTATAAACATACAAAAGAAAAAACATTCAGAGGAAATCACAGTTATAAAGATTTCTTAGGTCAGTGCTTCAAGTCTAGAAAACAAGTAACAATGGAATAACAGAGTTCTAAATATGTAAAATATATTATATATATAAATATAGATCAACACTTAATATAAACAAATATTATATTCAACAGCTTTCTATTCAAGTAAATACACCAACAACAGGTATCAGAAAAATAAATTCACAATATAAAAATAAGATATATATACATATAAAACTGACTATATACTTCAATGAGGACTTTCATATACTGCAGTTTGCATCGCTTGGTTTACAAAATTAACCAGAGTGTAAATATAACAGGCATAAAAAATACATTCATAGAAATATATAGGACATACTGATAAATATATATTGATAAATAAAGAAATGTCTATATATATTAAGCATAAAGTCCTGGTCTAAGAAGTCCAATTGAATCAAACAATTATTCCTGAGGCTACCAAATGCAGACACTCTAGAAGCCCTACACAGTGCTGACCAATCATTTCCCTTGTAGTTCTTTGGAATCAGCTCAGCAATTGGCCAACTGTCTTGGAAGTTTGTCTAGTTTCAGGACAGACTTCTTATTGCCACACCTGAAATGAAAAAAAAAAGTCTCTGATTAAGTTGAAACTGTTAACAACTACTTATTGTACCTAACAAAACATGAATCAATAATAAAAAAAAAGAACTATTAGTCAATTAATTATTAGTAATTAATTATTTTCTTTAATGTTGAAAAAGGGAAAATACATCTACATTATTGAGGGATATAGTTGTTACTGTGGAGTTCTTTCCCTTAGATAGGCTTTTTTAAAAAAAATTATATATATAAGTATTTTTATATTTTGCTTGTTTAAGTTAAAAAACAATAGTATATCCATTTTTTCCAGAAATTATACCAATCTGAATCATATCTAGAAAAATTAATATTTGCAAAGTTCATGCTTTTGATATGATTTTAAACAGTTATCTGCTCTTTGTTTACAGTTTAGTTACAAGACCTGGTCTACACTACATTTGTAACGAAACTAAATACAGAAGAGAAAGCAATATGTAGAAGAAAAAATGGAAGGAGGAAGGTTGGGAGAAATGTTGAAATCAATAGATAATCTAAGCAATGTCAAGGATGCTAAGAGCACTATAGCCAACTAAATATCTCAAGCGTAGCAGTTGATCTTCAGTTCAACTCTGCTTTATTATTGATAGTTAGCAGGGGTGTAGCTAAGGATTTGGGGGACTGTAGGGATTGACCTCTATGGGGGCTCCTTGCATTTTGACATTGACATCATGACATGAGATAATGTACGTAATCTATACTATAAATTACAAAGTAAGGCGTATGTATGTATGTCCAGCATAGAAATCAAAACCGTTTGACCAATCTTGATAAAACTTGGCAGAAATGGTTCCTTTGGGTGCTAACTGGAACCGTAAGGTATGTATAGTAGCCCTAAAATAAACTTAAGACCCTCAAAAAAAAATTTGCCCAACTCTATGAAAGTAATAGTATCTTATACTACACTTTGCACAAATAGTTTTTTTCCTTTAACACATGAAAATTACAAAATATAGCCTATTGATTTCATTATTTAATAAAATTAAGTTTCAAATTTATCTTTCAAAAGCATTTTTACATAAAATCGTTCCTTATATCTGCGAATTTAGAATCCTGACGTACTTTATAATCTCATTCATCTATCGAAGCCGACATCCAAGTCTAGACTCTAGACAGTCTAGATCTAACTCTAATTCTAGATCTAATTTAAAGAGAAATGATCTACTTTATACTTTAACATATTAGCATACAAAATAAAGACCATTCATTTCATATTTTAATTAAATCAACCAGTGGCATAGCTAGGGTGGAGGGATGGGGGGGGGGGAGAATTAGAAGATCCCCCCGGACCCCCACATCTAGTGCATTGAGCAAACCTGGAGTTGGTTTCAACAAAGTGTAAGTGATGTTTCGTAACTTCATCAAATTCTGTAAGGAATTACAAAGATACTAGGAAGTTCCCAGAATTGGGTGAATTTAGTTTTTCGTTGTGACCACGTAAGCTTGCGTTTGTTTTTGCTAAGTACTTAATAGCTGCTGCTACACGCTTCAGAATATCTCTCCAATACTGCTAATTTTTCAAAATTTGTGCATGTAACATACGTGACAGTTCATCTGGTTCTGCCTTTTCTTCTTCTAAATTCCACTTCAAAAAAGCTGTGGTGGACTCCAATTCTTCATGTTCTTTATGTCTCTCCGGTTTCTTCCATTTGGTTTGTTCAATGCACTAGATGTCTTGTCTGTGGTGGACTCCAATTCTTCATGTTCTTTATGTCTCTACGGTTTCTTCCATTTGGTTTGTTCAATGCACTAGATGTCTTGTCTGTGGTGGACTCCAATTCTTCATGTTCTTTATGTCTCTCCGGTTTCTTCCATTTGGTTTGTTCAATGCACTAGATGTCTTGTCTGTGGTGGACTCCAATTCTTCATGTTCTTTATGTCTCTCAGGTTTCTTCCATTTGGTTTGTTCAATGCACTAGATGTCTTGTCTGATGTACACATGAGAAACAAAACAGACATCCCAAGTGTGGAGAGAAGAGGAGCCAAGATCGCTTGCAAAGTTTTCCTGTTGGAAGCTTTCTAGTGAAGCATGATGATGTCAACAAAACAAATTGCGGACCCTCATTTGGGGGCCCCGCTCTAGTGGGGAGCCGAGGGGATCTTCAAATCCCCCCCCATTGTCCCACCCTAGCTACGCCACTAATAGTTAGTAGCCCATTTCTTTTTAAATATGTTTTTAGTTACGCCACTGTCAAAGAGTTAACCTCTAATACTTCCCCACATTATTATGTTAGCTCACAAATTGAAGAACTTAGAAGTTGGATTCTGCAAGACTAAAAAGTGCCAAAAATTAAAACCATTTTTATTATTATTTTTCACCTTTTCAAATGCATAGATTATTAACACTACCTACATTCCGATACAGCAAGCCAGCTATTTATAGTTCTGAGTGCTAGATAAAAATGTCCTAGAGAAACTAATCACGCAATCTTCCTATTATAACAATGGTAAGAAAATAGAACAGCGGTTTTTTCTTTAATAATGATTGACGACCTTTTTTTTTTTGTCTGATTGGCTTGTAAATGGAATATGATCTAATCCAAACCTTTAGTGAGATTTCATTTCGAGCTATACGTCGCGTGATCAAGAACATTTTTACCATTGACATGCTATCTATCAAGTGTTGGGTTTTTTGTACTCCGTGGGGAAAATGTGCATAGTGTTCATTTTAGACTGAGACTATAAGACTAGAGACTAAGACTTGGTGGAAGTTTGTTATTACATTTTTTTTTCAATTAAAAACAACATTCGACAAACGAAAACAGGGAAAAACAGAGAAGTTCATTGAGTAACTACACGCAGACGTCTTGTATCATTTTCACGTTCCTTACTCAACGAGTAGCTTCCTTAGTCAACGAGTAGCTTCCTTAGTCAACGAGTAGCTTCCTTAGTCAACGAGTAGCTTCCTTACTCAACAAGTAGCTTCCTTAGTCAACGAGTAGCGCTGATACAGTTTGCTGAGGTACTTGTGAGGGAATGATTGTGCGGTACTTTTTGACACAGGTCTCTTTCTTTGACCAGGAAGATAAGGGGCATATTACGAATCTAAAGCAATTTCCCGAGATGGTCACAGGAGACTGAGATGCCCTCATCAGACTCGGAGCAACATCAGTCTCAATCTTGTAAGATTTTTGTTTCATAAACTAACAGTTGAGGTGTTTGGTGTTAGAAAGCCTATAAGGTCAATGTTTGGGCTAGAAAGCCAATAAGGTCCTAGTGTTTGGTGTTAGAAAGCCAATAAGGTCCTGGTGTTTGGTGTTAGAGAGCCAATAAGGTCCTGGTGTTTGGTGTTAGAGAGCCAATAAGGTCCTAGTGTTTGGTGTTAGAGAGCCAATAAGGTCCTAGTGTTTGGTGTTAGAGAGCCAATAAGGTCCTGGTGTTTGGTGTTAGAGAGCCAATAAGGTCCTAGTGTTTGGTGTTAGAGAGCCAATAAGGTCCTAGTGTTTGGTGTTAGAGAGCCAATAAGGTCCTGGTGTTTGGTGTTAGAGAGCCAATAAGGTCCTGGTGTTTGGTGTTAGAGAGCCAATAAGGTCCTAGTGTTTGGTGTTAGAGAGCCAATAAGGTCCTGGTGTTTGGTGTTAGAGAGCCAATAAGGTCCTAGTGTTTGGTGTTAGAGAGCCAATAAGGTCCTAGTGTTTGGTGTTAGAGAGCCAATAAGGTCCTGGTGTTTGGTGTTAGAGAGCCAATAAGGTCCTAGTGTTTGGTGTTAGAGAGCCAATAAGGTCCTAGTGTTTGGTGTTAGAGAGCCAATAAGGTCCTAGTGTTTGGTGTTAGAGAGCCAATAAGGTCCTGGTGTTTGGTGTTAGAGAGCCAATAAGGTCCTAGTGTTTGGTGTTAGAGAGCCAATAAGGTCCTAGTGTTTGGTGTTAGAGAGCCAATAAGGTCCTGGTGTTTGGTGTTAGAGAGCCAATAAGGTCCTAGTGTTTGGGCTAGAAAGCCTATAAGGTCAGTGTTTGGTGTTAGAACGCTTATAAGGTCCTAGTGTTTGGTGTTAGAAAGCCAATAAGGTCCTAGTGTTTGGTGTTAGAGAGCCAATAAGGTCCTGGTGTTTGGTGTTAGAGAGCCAATAAGGTCCTAGTGTTTGGGCTAGAAAGCCTATATAGGTCAGTGTTTGGTGTTAGAACGCTTATAAGGTCCTAGTGTTTGGTGTTAGAAAGTCTATAAGGTCCTGGTGTTTGGTGTTAGAGAGCCAATAAGGTCCTAGTGTTTGGTGTTAGAGAGCCAATAAGGTCCTAGTGTTTGGTGTTAGAGAGCCAATAAGGTCCTGGTGTTTGGTGTTAGAGAGCCAATAAGGTCCTAGTGTTTGGTGTTAGAAAGCCAATAAGGTCCTGGTGTTTGGTGTTAGAAAGTCTATAAGGTCCTAGTGTTTGGTGTTAGAAAGCCAATAAGGTCCTGGTGTTTGGTGTTAGAGAGCCAATAAGGTCTTAGTGTTTGGGCTAGAAAGCCTATAAGGTCAGTGTTTGGTGTTAGAACGCTTATAAGGTCAGTGTTTGGTGTTAGAATGCTTATAAGGTCCTAGTTTTTGGTGTTAGAAAGCCAATAAGGTCTTAGTGTTTGGGCTAGAAAGCCTATAAGGTCAGTGTTTGGCGTTGGAAAGCCAATAAGGTCCTAGTGTTTGGTGTTAGATAGCCAATAGGGTCCTAGTGACTTGAAGGGTTCTACCCCCACACACTAAGGGCACTTTTACGTTTTTTCCCCTTACCAACGAGTGTAGGTATGAACTCAGCACTAGCAGGCCCTTTCTATTGATTGAGCGTTACAAATACAAGTCAGAAACAAAATTAAGACTTTCTTATGGTTCAATGATACATCGTGCTTTTAATTCTAGAAAAGTTGAAGCAGAGATCAGATTATTACGTGCATAGATCTCATTAGTGAGCTAATCTTAATAATCCTAACCTATGTTTTAGTGGCTGCACAAACTTACCTTGACGGTACTGTCGACGGCCCCAGAAAATATCCTGCCCCTGGAAACTGCCAGACAAGCCACGCTCCCCTGATGTCTGACCAGCGTCTGTGTACAAATCATATTGTCCATACTCCACACCTGGACACAAAGAACAAACAGAAACATTTAGTCTTCAGTTTGCGTTAATATAGGAGCGCGGTGGCTAAGCGGTAAAGTGCTTGGCTTCCGAATCGGAGACCGGGGTTCGAACCCTGATGAAGATTGGGATTTTTAATTTAGGGATCTTCGGGCGCCTCTGAGTCCACCCAGCTCTAATGGGTACATGACATTAGTTGGGGAAAAGAAAAGGCGGTTGTTCGTTGTGCTGGCCACATGACACCATTGTTCACCGTAGGTAACAGAAACAGATGACCTTTACATCATCTTCCCTAAAGACCAAAAGGTCTGAAAGGGGAACTTTTTGTTTTACTTACGTTCCTATTGTCTCCAGTTAGAGAATACTGAGGAGGTTGAGACGTTGACTCAAAACAAAACAACAACACGAAAAAAGAAAACAAGAAGCCATGAAATGAATGGAACATGTGTATGTCATTCAACTACTGCTGTCAAGCGAGGAACGTGGAATACTAGCGCTGACGACTTGGTAGGCTCCATGTTGACTTCATCAGCAACAGCAATAGTCCCCAAAAAGTTCACTCAAGGGAGCTCATAAAAAAAATACACATGTTCTGTTCATCGTCATTTTGGGTGGGAGTAGGACACCTAGGCCTAATTAGACACACACGGACACCTAGGCCTAATTAGACACACACGGACACCTAGGCCTAATTAGACACACACGGACACCTAGGCCTAATTAGACACACACGGACACCTAGGTCTAATTAGACACACACGGACACCTAGGCCTAATTAGACACACACGGACACCTAGGCCTAATTAGACACACACGGACACCTAGGTCTAATTAGACACACACACGGACACCTAGGCCTAATTAGACACAATGTCAACGCTTAGATTTTACTTAAGTGTTCATAGAAAGACAGACAGATAAGTCTGCAGACAGCTGGAAAAGTGAACCTTACAAACAGATAAATAGCCATAGATTTTAATCTAGAGACACGGTTCTAATCA
Source organism: Biomphalaria glabrata (assembly GCF_947242115.1). Classification (NCBI taxonomy): domain Eukaryota; kingdom Metazoa; phylum Mollusca; class Gastropoda; family Planorbidae; genus Biomphalaria; species Biomphalaria glabrata. Next base: position 40,082,634 of record NC_074712.1, on the reverse strand, counting down.
CAACAACATGATTGTTTAAAAGGAGAGAGACAGACAGACAGACAAAAGAAGTATTTTATCAGAGACTAGACAACGCAATAAACCCAGGAGACTTTCTCTACCCACAAGCCAAATTCTCTGTTGAAAAACAAAAAAAAAGGGGGGGGGGAAGAAGAGAATTGAATTGTGCCAGCAATAACAGGGTCAGTGGTCAGCAGGCACGCGTGCTGGGCTATTTACTGACCAAAAGGAAACATAGAGCATCTCGTGGTGAGAAGAGCTAACACCCTTCATTATCTCCCGTGCCACTCAGGCCACGCCCACTCACTCAGGCAGCAGGGAAAGAAAAGAGAAAGAACTCCGAGAAAATGTTCTATCACTCATCAAAACTGAAAATATCTGAGAAGTTTTGAAAACACTAGGGAAGCTAAATAAAGAGAAAGTTTAGGAAGACATGAATCAAGTCTCAAACTTCAAACAATGGAAACGTCATTCTAACCTAGGGAAACGTCGTCTTCATCCAATCGAATGCACTAAATAAAGAAAAGAGAAACCCTCTTGGAGACTCGGACAGCATTCAATCAAAGCCAACTTATTCGACGGATTTAAAACACAATTAGTATCACGTGTTTATTGATATTCGACTTTCCACTACCTTTCACTTACAGTACAACGTCAACACATTTCAAATCTATTCACATCTTCATCGAGTGAGATTACTTTTGGTAGCAACCACAAAATGATTCCATTAAAAGAGAAGTGATACTACTGAAGCAGCAGGAGTTGGAAACACGCAAAGATCTAAATGCATGGCCTCTGATGGCTAACACATTGGTCTTTCAAACTTGTTTTTACAAAGCTTATATCAACTCACACTTTCTCCACCTGTCCATTAAAAGGTTTGTACACGTTATTTTACCCACACCCAATCTCGGATCAAGTTAAACATTTTGGACAATTATTTCTAGTACTTGACAAAACAAGGATCAATTTAAAACAAGGTTACAAAGGCAGTTTGAGTGAAGACACAAACTCAACATCGGCCCCCGAAGTGTCCACCCAGGCAGGTTCCAATACTTTCAAAAAGAACATCAGATTGAAATTTTACCAAAGACAAATGACAGAGAAGAATGGAGAAAGAAGGTTGACGGATCTTGTGTGGTGCCCCAGCGGTCCACAGACCAAAAGATAGGTGAATGTGAATGTGAAGTTAGATGTGAACCTGGCCTAACTAATGTCTAAGCGTGGTCGAGAGGCTAATGGCGCTTGAACTTGGCTTGGCTACCTAGAAGGGGGCTCAAGGTTCGACACCCGACTCGGGCAGAGTTGCGTTTACTGAGCGCCTAGATACCCCCTCCCCCCACTGGTCCACAAATGAGATTGGACCAAAGCGCTCTGAGCATGCTATAAGCATGAAAATAGCGCTATATAAAAGCTATAATAATAATAATGAATGTATAATTGCTCTAATTTTTTTGTAAAGGGACAATCTCTTTTTCCTGATGATTAAGAGATTTCCTTAAAAAAAATTCCTATAGTTCAATGTTATATTAGTAAAATAGTGCTTTGCAGTTCACGCGAAAAAAATATGAAAAACTACTTATTAATTGTTGTTTTAAATGATGTCCAACTTATATGCATACTAAATAGATTTTTTCTCTTAAAAAAAAAAGTAAACATTTTATTTTGTGTACAAGTAAAACATGTATTTGACAAAAAATCTAAAAACATTAGCATAAATGTGTTAAAAATATGGCATTCCACATAAAACTAATTGCGTCTTTTTCCCCTTTCGGGAGCCGCTAAAAAAAGATAGTTAAGCGACTATTGGTTATTAATTATTTTGTTTGATATCGAACAAGGGAAAGAAATCGTACTTGATAGATGTGGTAATATAAGTCGAATTAGTCCCCTTGAGGAGGCTTAAGCCCTGAGTTCGAAGCCGTACAACATTCACCCAGATTACCTCCTTCTCCCCCCCCCCAAACTGGTCCCATGGAATCATAGCGTAGTGAGAAAGATAAAAGCATGAAATTGCGCTAAACAAAAACAAGTGGTAAAAATATTTCTAATTGCACAGATTTATTTTGTTTGTCTAGATCTATTACAAACTTAATTACATGACTAATCCAAACTAATTAATACAATAGTACCTATAAGCTTTCTTTTTTTTTAATAATTTTTTTGTAAACATACTAAACAAAAGTGTATTTTAGTATATATATATATATATATATATATATATATATATATATATATATATATATATATATATATATATATATATATATATATATATATATATATATAATCTTTATTATCCGTAAGGAAATTTGTCTTACAATTTGTGCATTACACCAAACAAAAAACATTATAACTATAAGAAACCAAAGTGTACATTCACACCAGACTCACTCATAATTTACATGTGATAAAGTTAATATATATATGCTAAACAGTACACTGAATGAATTCAAAAGTGTGAGCAAGCTATTTCAAGCCTGTAAAAGATGAGAGTCCTGGCTAGAGGACAAGTAGATATGTGTGTGAAGTGAGCGACAACAAGGACAACTACCGGAACCTCTCAGTCCAGTTTCAATGTGCACAGGGCCGCAATACTTTAAAGTTTAGGTCTGATTATTGGTAACGTGGTAACTGTTTATGTAACGTCTATATATATATCACAGCAGGACCTGCATATACCACTTATATCTGTCTATATATATCACAGCAGGACCTGCATATACCACTTATATCTGTCTATATATATCACAGCAGGACCTGCATATACCACTTATATCTGTCTATATATATCACAGCAGGACCTGCATATACCACGTATATCTGTCTCTATATATCACAGAAGGACCTGCATATACCACTTATATCTGTCTATATATATCACAGCAGGACCTGCATATACCACGTATATCTGTCTCTATATATCACAGCAGGACCTGCATATACCACTTATATCTGTCTATATATATCACAGCAGGACCTGCATATACGTATGAAGTTGGGAAGCACGCGAGGTGGAAATGATCGAGTCCTACTCTTCTCTTTCTTACAAATGTTTTTTTTTTTTTTTTTTACAGATTTAATTCTAACAATAAAACTTCTTTCTCCACTAGTGACCTATTGTATGTACCCCATGTTATAAAATGAAAACCAATGAGCTGAATTATTCTGAGCCAAGTCTATCTTTAAAAAACAACTAAAAACATTTAAGTCTAAATCAGTGAAAAATAGAGATTGTACAAGTCTAAAAAGTTAAGTCTACATTAGTGAAAAATAGAGCTTGTACAAGACTAAAAAGAGATGATTATGTCTACAAAAATACAGTTAGGGTCTACCTGCTAGGTGACATCGCTTAATTTTGTCTAGCAATTAGACTTCGATTTTTTTTCAGTATGTCTTTACCCACAGACTCAATTGCACTCGGTAAACTTGTGAGGTCCCAAGCTATTAAAGCGACGAGGAATGGACTAGCATACACACTTAACAAATCTAAGAGGTGGGAGAGAATAAACATTACAAGAGACCTAGTCAAATACCTTGTAGTATCAGGTTTTATTACAAGAGACCTAGTCAAATAACTTGTAGTATCAGGTTTTATTACAAGAGACATAGTCAAATACCTTGTAGTATCAGGTTTTATTACAAGAGACCTAGTCAAATACCTTGTAGTATCAGGTTTTATTACAAGAGACCTAGTCAAATAACTTGTAGTATCAGGTTTTATTACAAGAGACCTAGTCAAATACCTTGTAGTATCAGGTTTTATTACAAGAGACCTAGTCAAATACCTTGTAGTATCAGGTTTTATTACAAGAGACCTAGTCAAATAATTTGTATTATCAGGTTTTATTGTTTTTTTCAATGCATTTTCCTTCAATCTTTCTTGATTGCAGACTCATCAATCACGTTGTTCAAATCAATAAGTCGCAATGAATGATAGGTCATTGATTGCGTCAAAAAATCTCAAACTCTAGCAATCCTTCAAGGATTTCACAAACTTGATGTCTTGTGATGCTATGTGACTCATGGCAGTTCAGTTTGTTTGCTTCTCATGCTATTAGTGCTGGGATTAAGTTCCACCTTTTGACCGACTTCATTATAGACCACACGGTCTGAAAGGGGAACATTACTACTTTTTACTTTTTTTTTTGACCGACGGTGCTGAGATAATACACCAGGTCACAAGGTCAATTAGTAAATACTGTGCCCAATGCCGATAATCGACCACTCAGGTCAAACAGACCCAACGCATTAGCACTGTCCGCACCTCGGTCAGAGAACAATTGGTCCGATGCTTTAGAGTGAACAGTTCACCCGAGCTGGCCGCATGTCTGTAATCAAATGGAACGTACTATCTCATCAGTCAACCAGACACATTGCTATGTTGAAAGCCAGCGTTGCCAACTAGAGCGCGCCTTTGACTAGCGTAACAAGTTTGTCTTTACTTGATATTTAACATAGAGCTAATAGAGAGCAACGTGCCAATTGAAGGTAAGCAAGAAGAATGAACAAGAAAAACGTGTAAAAATTACTTTGAAAACAAAGCTTATATTACGTGTAATTGTATCAATTACTTTGGATCAGTCATGTTATTATATCTGTGACAGATCTAGACTGACAATAATAAATCTGTGCGATTAGAAATATTTTTACCAATAGTTTTTGTTTAGCGTAATTTCATTCTTTTAGCTTTCTCAATGCACTATGATCCTATCATTAGTCTGGACCAGTAGGGAAAAGGGATGGGGGAAAAAGGTGGTATCTGTGTGAAGGTTTCCGTGATCGTTTTAAAATGCATAAAAAAACTTGTTCACTCAGGGGACAAGCCTCCTCAAGGAGACTAATTCAACTTATACCACCACATCTGTCGAGTACGATTTCTTCCCTTGTTCGATACCAAACAAAATAATTAATTAAAAATAGTTAATAGAAACTAACTGGTTATTATTATTTTATTCTTAGTTTGTCAAGTACAAGAAATACTTGTGCAAAATTTCAAATTGATAGGAGATTGGGATTAGGAGAAATAACGTGTACAAACTTTTGACCAGACAGACAGAGTGAGATGATATAAAGCTTTGTAAACACTTCAAGGCGCAATGCATCATAAACCAACAAGAAAACTGTCCGAGTGAAACAATCATTTGGAAGTTGAAAACAAGCAAATATAAAATCCCTTCAAAAAAATCATCAAAAGGGGAAGAATTCCGTCCTAAAAACTGTATATAACAATAATGTACAAGTTATATCCCTTATTCGATATCAACAAAATAATTATTTACCAATAATTAATTCACTTATTGAGAATTTTTCTTTATTGATTCATGCTTTTTTAGGTAAAATAAATAATTGTTTACAGTATCAACTTGATCGGAGAATGCGTGACGGAGAAAGAGCGTTAACAATTATTTAAGGGGACTAAACCCGGCAAATTTAGTCGTATATGTGAATACAGAACTATTGGCTTTCCTTGTTGCTATTAAATTAAATCATAAATTACCACTAATTAATTGTCTAAATGGTTACTTTTTTTTATTGTTTCATGACTTGTCTATGTCAATGAATAATTGTGCAAGGTTTCAGCTTGATCCAAGAATGGGTGTGGGAGAAATAACGTGTACCCACTTTTTACCAGACAGACACACAGACAGACAGTGAGTTGATATAAGCTTTGTATAAAAAAAAGGAATTCGTTCAATTCGATCCAGTTTCCAAGCTCCTGGAAAATAAAACTAATAACTCAAGATTGACCCCCAGAACAAGTAAATCAAAATGTTTTCAGAATCGGACTAATTGTTGTTCATTGTATACATTGTACAACTAAATAAACGAGCTGGATGGCTATATTTAGTTTGAAAGCGACAAACACGACAAGTTTGGTTGTCTTGTTCTGGAGAGTACAAGGAGGTTGCCTAGTCACGGACACGAGGTCGATCAGCAACCAATTGAACTAATATACCAACAGCTCATTAAAAACTCGGAACGCAAAGTTTGTCCTGGAAGAATCAGAGCTAAAAATAGCATTTCTTTTTCTTCAATGTGGTTGAAACGTCTGAGCGCATCAAGGACATGGATTTATGACATCCACGCAGACTTCTTTGTCATGTTCAGTGTGTGAAATGTTTCGTGCCAATGCCAACCAGAACTTCTTTATTTCTAGGGTTAGGATCCAAGTGTAAATAACCGCCGTTAAGTGGTCATGCTTCACATGCATGCAGAACAAACATACACGTACAGGTTTAACTATTGCCCCAAGAGACGTCGATTTGACACGCCATTTACTCTTTAGTCTGAGACATTCTTCTGACCAGCTATTCTTTGTTGACCCTAGGGTCCATTTCCTGACTTGACTTAGTTAAACATATTTCGTGGACTACAGAGGGGAAAAACAAATGGTGACTCACTTGTTGAGCAGGAGAAGCAAAGTCAAAATGTAGTTTGAAACTGAAGGCACAAAATGATCATTAAGTTACATTTAAGAATAAGTTAAAAGCTAAATGGTGAACTGTTACTAAAAGTAGAGGCCCAAGTCATACATAGTCATTTGATATATTTCTCAGTAGGTCAACTATTTTGTTGAGAAAACCATTCAGGGAGTTGGCGGTTACAATTAAATATTTCCAACACTTGTCTAATGAACAAAAACAAAGAATAGTTGAACGTCTAGAGTCTAGAGTCTAGATTTAATCTATCTAGGTCTAAATCTAGACGATTAATCATACAATTATTAGATCTATAAATCTAGATCTGAAAGTTCGTCTACTATTAAATAAAATAATTGAGAGATTGTTAGTTCAATCTACATCTCGGTTCATTTTTGATTGACCGTAGCAGGGATGGGCAAGCTTTTTGTATCGAGGGCCGCATTAAAATTTTTTTGGGGAATGGAGGGCCGCATATATATATATATATTATATATATATATATATATACGTGTGCGTGTGTGCGCGTGCGTGTGTGCACACACTTACAACTTAGAAAAATACGCTAGCTAACCGTATAATGTCTTTTAATTCATATTTATACTGTAGTATACATTCATTTTTTCTTTTATTTCACACTCCCAATTGAGGAATTACAACAACAGTTAGCGATTTCTGAAACCAATTTTACGATTTAAAAAAAATCGCTACTTTTTATATCACAACATTTCACAACAAATGTACTGTGAAGTATTTATCTGTTTACACTCGTTCGTAATGTTCCAGAACTGTGGAACTAGCTTACTAGTTGTTATCCTTGTGACTGATGTCAAATTACAGTCAGTCACCATCGACCTGTGATAACACATTTTCACACAAACAAAAGGTTGTTCACATATGTTAAAGCTTAGGAGCAAAGTTTTTCTAAGTGTGGAAATACAGCTTCTGGCACTGATTAAGCTACCGCGGAAGTACTGACTGGAACTTCTCTTACAGGTTATAATTTGCATGAAGTTATGTTCTCTGGAGCTGAAGCAGCTTCTGCACTAAATTGTGAGCTGATGGTATTGAAAACTGTTGTTTTTTTGACATCTTAAAATTTGCTTTTATTTATTCCTTAATTAAGGAATGCAATAAGTCTCGTACCTTTAACCATTTCACTAGAAATATTTTCGCTTTTCAACAAAAGAAAATTACAAAACCTGTTTTCACTTAAAGGCCTGTACTAGAGACATTGTAAAGCCTTGTTTGAAAACATTTAATATGTACTTATATTTCATATGCTTGCAGCCTATTGTAATGGCTGCCATGAAAAACATGAAATCTGTCTTCCACTCTTCATGGAAATACTAGTAACAAAGACAGTCAATGTCCTTCAAGGAACATAGAAATTTCTTCCTTGAGATATTATATTCTTCTCATTACCTTTTCCATGCTAAGCCAGCGGATACATCGGAATATTTTGTTTCTAAATCTTCAAGTACTTTTCTAAACCATAAGCTCTGATGGCTTTGGTCATTTAGATGTTGGAGTTTCAAATATGTCGATATATCATGCAGCTTCGAGCAAACTTTCTTGTTTAGAGTTTACGGATGGGATATTCTTTAAAAAAATGTTTTTCCCAGTCAAAGATTGAGCTCTATAAGTTTTTACACTTGCCATCTGGTTCCAAGCATATCCAATACTCAACACAGTTTTATATAGCATTGAATAAATACTGGCCTGAGATTATGTCTTAGACTGAGTGTATTGAAGTATGGCCAACAAAGGTAACCTTCGTTTACTTGAATTTAGAATTATTTTTAATATATTAGCATTTTTATTTGTATATAATGTGGGCACATCTGATTTCTGTAGGTGTTCGCGGGCCGCATAAAACACTTTGGCGGGCCGCGATTGGCCCGCGGGCCATAATTTGCCAATTCCTGCCTTAGATGTATGTTGACAGGATAATTCGCGATAACATGAACAATAGTGTGGACTCTATTGTACTCTATATAGTAAAAGGGAATACTCGGATAAAAACAACAACAAACAAACAAAACAACATCTGAATGTGTATGTTACTAAGTTAGTTAACAAATGAGAAAAAAAAGCTCATTAATAGTTTTTCGATTGTGACCTTAAATTGGATTAGATTTACCAATTCGCGAATCCATCAACGAAGCTAGATTTATCAACGAAGAAATGTCACCTATTATTAAGATGTATCTCCTCTGAATTATTATTTAATTTTTTTTTTTATTTTTGTGAAAAAAAACCCAACTTCTTGCATATTTAATTTAAAAAATTAAATGATTCACTTTCAGAAAATAAAAAAAGTAGCCGTTGCACCAGAACTTAGCAAGATCTACAATATCAGATTTTCATTGTCTTTTCTTGTTGTTGGGATCTAAACGGGAAGGACGGACAGATTGACGGACGGACAGACAGAGCACACAAAGCTAAAACAAAACCTAAAATGTATCGGAAGTTTATGATCTCATCTCCCCCCCCCCCCTCCATCGTATTCTTAAATGTCCCATGACTGTGATAACTGTTAGCTTATCACGAAACGAGGAAATAACTCTCAAGTCGAATGTCCAAAAAAAAAAAAAAAGATTACAGAGATAGTTTGTGTGAAAACACAAACTCAAATTCGGACCCCGAAGTGGCCCACTCAAGCAGGTAAAAAGGTAGATTTCAAATATTTTCAGCATGAATATCAGAAGCTTTGAACTGTAAACTAATAACCACCAAAAGTAGATATCTGGCCATTGAAAGTGAAGAGACATGCATGTATCGAAAGTGTTGCTGATACAATGGTATGGTTAGGCCCACTGACGACATGATACCACAGGATACGGTGATTAGAACGTATATTAATCTTATTACATAGTTAATATTCATATGTATTCAATGAACTTACTATTACGAAGATATGGTTTAATGTTAACCTGGCCTAGTCAATGTTAATGACTGATTATCTAATTGTTGGTTGTCTAAAGGGCCAATCTCTCATAGATTAAAAGTAGAGGTTTATTAAAGAATGCGTGCATTCTCGAACGAAATGAACAGCTAAATGATGCTGACTAACCCTTACTGAACTGAACTTAAATAGAGAAACTGGTGTCCATTAGAAACAACTTAAAGCTAGACGTTCGTAACTCTACGAGTAGGACATTGAATAGAAATACCGAACACGTTTAAGCTCGAACGTAATATTCAAAAAGTAAACTGAACGAATGTACTGCGTATCAAGGTATCGCGTGGTGTAACGCACTCCTCCCCTGTCCCGTCTGTCCAAACAGAAAGCAGAGATAAAGTGTTAAAGTCAAGAATTTGTAACCACATTAGACAGTGAGCAGTGGTGACACGACGTCAACCAATCAGAGAGCACGAGTGCCGTCCACAAAAAGGCCCCGTCCGTCCTGGCGCGTCATCAGATCCAAAGGGAACACACCAGCAGCAAGTCATGAACGCCATCAAGTTGAGCTTCCTTGTGGTTTTTGTGCTGGCGCTATTCTCCGTGGCCGCCAACGGTAAGTCCGGCACCACTCTGTAGATAGTCAAGTGTAGTGTTGGTGTTAGCAGGACGTCACGGCGTGAGAACCCGTTACAAATATAATGGCACGGTAGTTGTAGACATGTTGTAGTGAAACAAGTAGGCGTGTAGAATGACCATTAGGACTTACAGAAAATATTTATAATGAAATCGATCCAATTACATTAAGAACTTTTCATTGTGTCAAAAATTATACTAAAGTATACCGACATTTTTTATTTCAGAAAAAAAAGGCTTTTATTTTTTGTATTGTTTGGTAAACATTTAAAGATAATCTAATTGCATTTATTTTTTTTTAAAATCCTATTTTATGAATTAAAAAAAAAAAGTTTACAAAAAATCAGCATACCAAGTATAACATCAATTTGAATTCTCAACAATAACAGATCGAGAATGCTTCTTGGTAGTTTTCAATTATTTCATGTTTTATGTCTTTTTTACTTTGCGTCATATAGATCTATTTCTAAGTACATTGAATTGGACAAAGTTTGTTTTTTTCTTTGCGTCATATAGATCTATTTCTAAGTACATTGAATTGGACAAAGTTTGTTTTTTTCTTTGCGTCATATAGATCTATTTCTAAGTACATTGAATTGGACAAAGTTTGTTTTTTTCTTGGTAATGTCTTTTACAGGTTTTACTTTTTTGTTTGTTTAAATCCCAAAGTGCAGCTAGTTAAGATAAATGAAGTACAATGTAAGATTTTCGGCCAAATAATAATGCTAGTGTATACATTTTCAACCAATTAGGGTCGGATTTACGGCAAAGCACAGTGCCTCACCTCTCCCTTTTTTTTTGGGGGGGGGGGTAAAAAAGGCCCGGGGGGTAGAGGTTTAAAAACTAAACTAAAAAAAAAAACCCACTTTAAAATGCATATAAAGAAAAAAAAGAAGAGATGTGTAAATGACACTTATGCGTCCTCTTTCTTTCACTCCTTCAGTACAGATGCTTATTAGCCACTAGTGAGAACATTGGATTATTGTCTTACTTCATTTCAAAACAAGGGCTAAGAGAATATTTTTCTGTTTCGTTGGCTTCATAAACAGAGAAAGGGGTAAAAAAAAACAAATCATTGAAGACATTTGTATTTACAATCAATAGCGATTCTTCACGCTCCTCTTTCTCTTTCCATTTCTTGCATGCATTTTTAGTGTCCGGAACGTTTATGTTTGTTTCCATTTCCTGAGCATTCAGTCACTAAGTGTAGCGTACACTTTGCCAAACCCTAAAACTTAGAAAATCTTCCCCTAGAAATAGTTACATAATACAGTAGATTACATTCTGACTAGAATGTTTTAATATTGATCTGAAGTATACATACTAATAGGCTTAAAACAAGCCTTCCAAGAGATTAGGGCTCTCAGTACTTAATTCAGGCCCTAGAGTAATTCAGAGTTAGGTTTTGCGTTAGTAGTGGAATTATTATTTGGACAAAGCTTCTATCAACTCACTCTGTCTGTCTGATAACAAGTTTGTACACGTTATTTATTGTGGGACATTTCAGCTTGACCCGAGATTGGGTGTGAGAGAAATAACGTGTACAGACAGACAGACAGAGTGAGCTGATAGAAGCTTTGTCAAAAGTAATGACCTATGCGTGAGTACGTTATCAGTTGTGCATTGTTCGACGTATAACTACTTTAAGAGATACAGAACAAACAACCAAAAGCAATCGGTTTCATCGACATGAACCCAAAGCGTACAAAGCCATTTTTAGTGTAAATGTTCTTCCTTAAAAACAAACTCTATATGTTTGGATTGAAAAAAAGAAGTATTAAAGCAATGAATTTTTGACACATAGACCTGAAAGGATTAGAGTCAACTGTGCAACGCACGTGGCAGGGGCGCCCCAAAAGGGCAATGGCATCGCCATTATGGTTCATTATAGAAAGTAAGGATTTTCGATCATCAAAGTTGTATTTCTTTCTTATCAAAGCTCACAGATGACGCGCCTCTCCTTGCTCTGCTCTCAGATAGCTCCGACATATAGAATTACATAAATGAACAAAATAAATTTCTCCCTAATGAGCGACAAAGTACCTGTTATTACTTATCATGAACGTACAACAGGCAATTTACAAGATTAAAACGATAGGTGCTCAATTTTCTAAATGGAACGTAATTTTTTCATAAAGTCATAGAACTTGTATTATTATTTTTTCCCCTCTCGTGAAGAGAAAAATACTTCCCATAGACGTACTGGGGTATGCTTTTTCAAATATCGTCAGCCCTTTTAAAAAAACACTATTTCTATTAGGTCATTAAATAGACTGGTCTTACAGTATCTTCATTTAGGTTAGGTCATTGAATTGACTGGTCTTACAGAAGTCTTTATCTGGAATTATATCATTGAATGGACTGGTCTTACAGAAGTCTTCATTTGGATTAGATCATGGACTGGTCTAAATATCTTCATCTTGGTTAGGTCACTGAATAGACTGGTCTTACAGAAGTCTTTATCTGGATTAGGTCATTGAATGGACTGGTCTTACATTATCTTCATCTACGTTAGGTCATTGACTAGACTTATCTTACAGTAGTCTTCATCTGGATAAGGCCGCTGAATTCACTGTAGCTTGCATTCCATAATGTTAAATCACAACTGAAAATTCTCAAAAGTTTTGGCCTTGCAAACAAAAAGTCAATTGAAAGTTTCTTTCTGTTTCTGTTTCCAATTCTGTAAGAATGTGATTCAGTTCATGCGTAGGTCATTGAGAGCAACTTTCATTTCTGCCGCATTCAAGAGCAATCCACCATTTTGTTTGGGCTTTGAGCCACACGGTTCAAGCCAATGATTTGCTTTCACGTGTCAAGAGAACAAAAAAACAAAACAAAACAACGTTTTCTAGCCAATGTTAGCTTCACCAGTCAAAACATGAGAAATATAGACAATGTGATTCTGATCATTGGTGCCAGTTATTGGGATAAAAATAGAAATATGTCGAAATAAAAAATAAAATATTCATCTAGTAAATCGAAAAAACAACAACTTTAAAACTGCTCTAGATAGTAATGATAAATCAATGTATACATATGTAATCTCAGCCTAGTAATGGGATGGAGTCCACTTGTTACCTGGTAGTAATTGAATAGAAATAGTTGTTTGTAAGTAGCTACAATGTACTAACTAATAGAGCAGCTGTATGAATGACGTCCACGGTAGTTCATTCAATAAATCTCTACGTTTTTTAAGTTGTTTTTTGTATACACACAAATCGTGTACTTCTTTCACTATATGTTGGGGGGCAAGCAAGAGAAATCCTGTTTTCTTTTTCGATTTGTTTGTAAAACCATTCTGTCTGGAGTGTAGATAGGACTATTTGATGCATTGGAAGCTGTCAAGAAATAATGCAATGCTCGTGTCCCTTTCACGACCAGGACGTAAGGAAAGAGAGAGAGAGGAGAGGGAGAGAGAGAGAGAGAGAGAAAGAGAGAGAGAGAGAGAAAGAGAGAGAAAGAGAGAGAGGGTGTATCAGATTCGAATCTCAATGGGGTTGGAATGCCAAGTATTGTCAGATTGAATAGGAGAGAAATAGCAGCCTGTGGGCAGACACTAGAAGAACACTTGACAACGAAAGGGTGATATAAACATTGAGGAACTCATAATATTTAGATAATAATATACAGAATAATTTATAATATTTAATAAGACAATTAATCTTTCTCTTTATACATTCTATACACTTGACTATATTTATGTGTGTATTTTTTTTTACACACGTCAATATCTAGTCATTGAAATAGTTGCATGTTTTTTTTCTGTAGCTTTGTTTTGATTTCGTCCCTTCGTATTGCCCTTCGTTTCCTAACCATGACCACCACTTCACATATATTTCGTGGAGTCAACAGGTCTTTCAATGTAGTCGAAATTCCTGCATCAGGTAACTGATTATTTCTATCAGTCGCATATTTCTGAAAAAATGTCATCGACGAAACTGTTGCTCTCGAACTGCGCAAGATGGTTGTAAGCTTTGCTTGCGAACATTGCGATAGCTATGGCGACGCCCTGTCCGTAGTTCTTACGGAAGTACAGTCATACACTCTGCTCGACAATACGCTGCCTACATGAATGCTTCCGGCAACTAGCGGCGTATGCTACGCCGCGGGTCGAATAGGATTCTTATAGAATAAGCCTAAGACTTAGGTACACTAATGAGTATTTCATTATTAGCGAGACTGAATTCAATATTTCAATATTAGTCTCACTTTCATTTCTAGATGCCAAGTAAACATTCTAAAAATAGAAAACAGGCCAGTGGTTGTTTGTTTGTTCACTAGTCCAATGCAATAGTTTTGCTATAAATACCACGTGACTACACGCCTGCTGGTGAAGGGATTCAATTAGCTGGACAAATATGTCATTAGAAATATCTCCTGGGTCTGCCTCCCAAATGGACTTTTAATTCTCAAAAATAAAAAAAAAATCAAGAGTCAACAAAATAATCGATGCAGAGTTTTCTTCACTTGGGGAACAATTCAGCTTGTGGCAATTTTATTCGCTTTGAAGGAAATATTTGGAGCTGGCTAACAAGGATTTAATTCCACATGCAATTTGTAATCAAGTCTGGCAATTTGGTATTTGTGTGCCTAATTAAAAATCTGATCTAGCTCTCAAAATTTCTACATTTAGAATATCTATTAAAAAAAACAAAAAAAAAACCCAACTTTCATGCTTATAGAGAGCTAGGGTCCAATCTTTCATGCTTATAGCATGCTCAGAGCGCTAGGGTCCAATCTTTCATGCTTATAAAATGCTCAGAACGCTAGGGTCCAATCTTTCATGCTTATAGCATGCTCAGAGCGCTAGGGTCCAATCTTTCATGCTTATAGCATTCTCAGAGCGCTAGGGTCCAATCATTCATGCTTATAGCATGGTCAGAGCGCTATGGTCCAATCTTTCATGCTTATAGCATGCTCAGAGCGCTAGGGTCCAATCTTTCATGCTTATAGCATGCTCAGAGCGCTATGGTCCAATCATTCATGCTTATAAAATGCTCAGAACGCTAGGGTCCAATCTTTCATGCTTATAGCATGCTCAGAACGCTAGGGTCCAATCTTTCATGCTTATAGCATGCTCAGAGCGCTATGGTCCAATCTTTCATGCTTATAAAATGCTCAGAAAACAACACAAGACACAGATATTTTACATAGACAATTAGATAAATTACAGAAATAGGAATCAAATTGGAGCATGTCTTTCCACCCAGAAAAATGTCAGTTGTTAAGAGTAACAAAAAAAAAACTAAAACAAATTAATTCCACTTATCTTATTCATGGCAAACCAGTAACACAGACTAAAAACCCAAAATACCTAGGTGTTATAATAAATGAAAAACTGTCATGGAATCCACATATTGATGAAACTATAAAAAAAATCAAACAAAGCATTATGGTTTATTAAAAGAAATTTCTATAAATCAAATAAGAACATAAAACTAAAATGTTATTTAACCTAGGATATGCCAATAATAGAATATGCATCCTCCGTTTGGGACCCCTCAACTCAAGAAAACATTAAGAAACTGGAACAGACACAAAATAGAGCAGTGAGATTCATAACAAACGAATATTCACACTTGACTAGAGTAACACCTTTAGTAAAATCACTAAATTTAGAAAGCCTTCAGGAGAGAAGACTCTAAAGTAAAGTAGCAATTATACAAATAACACTGAACCATAATCTTCTAATACAAAAATAAAATTTAATAAAATACTCTGAAAGACACAAAGATAAAGGCACACTCCTCGTCCCATATGCTAGGACAAATTTGTACACATACTCCTTCTTCCCTAGTGCTATTAGAGCATGGAATGGGTTGCCTGAGCTAGCCAGGAAAACCAGAGACTTGGCAGAAATTAAGTCATTGGTTGATATGCATGACTAAATGCATGACGCATAGGACGTAATCATCTTCTTTTCTGAAGTAAGGTCTGTATTACATAAGATAAGAAAAACGCTAGGGTCCAAAATAGACTAGAGCCTTTCAAATATTTTCATTAAGTACTGAAAAGCAGAAGCTCAGCTCGAGATGGTATCGAACTCAAGCCCTCATTATGGTAGCCAAGAGGTTTAAGCCTCTCAACCACACATCCCGCAATTCTCTTAATAATGGGGTTTCTATTCATTGAGTGTGCGGTCATTTTACAAATGGAGTTTGAACTAAGACAATGCGTTCAATTAAAACTATTCCTCCTGCCACCCATCCCATTAGTAGCCCTCTTTTGACAAAAAAAGTCGATGTTCAGACTTTTAAAATTGTTCCTAAATGAATGAGATGGGCTTCTACTAAAATGACTAGCAGTGCACAAAAAGGTACTGATTGTGAGTCTCGGCCTAAATGATGACCATGCCGTGTAGAATGGAATGAGTTCTCTGACATCTGTGAAATCTAATTACTCCGTCAAATGTGAGCGAGGAGCCTATCACGTGACAGCACGAGCAGGAGTCAAGTCTATGTGATAAAAAGCGGGACGTCAAGTCATGTGATGATGAATACTAAAGAGTAAAAGAGAGAGGGAGAGAGAGAGAGAGAAAGAGAAGAGAGATAAAGAAAAAGAGGAAATCGGAGAGCGCGAGAGAAGGGAGACAAACTCCTTGTAATGATTGATCAGATCAAAGTGACCAGGGTTTTCAATTACCTGGCTACTCTTTACACCAGTCACAACTAGCAAGGGCTCTCAGTTCTACTTCGTAGTCAAGTCAGATTCAGATAACGAGTTTTGAACATCAATATAAGGTTGGGCTCAAGAACAAGTCAAACAACAATATGATTCGTGAATAAATAAAAAAAAATACATTAAAAATGTTAAATATGAGACTAAATTAGTCAAATAATGCTTGTTGAGAAAAAGTCAAACATATGATTCCTGACTAAGACAAATGTAGATCTGTCCAATGAATATGTCCAACAATTTGATATATATTCCAGTCGAATTAAATGAAAACAACTTGAACAATCTATTTCTAATATTTTCCCTTTGGATTGATTCACTCCAATACACGATGACATCGTGCACAACTCTTCAGTTCAGCTCAACACTCCAGTCAGCAGTCAGACACGATGTTTGGCTATTATGTTCGCTGTTAACAGAACAGAAAACAATTTAGTCCAGGTCCCATATTGCAATATCTGCAGAACAAGCTGACATTTTGACGGGTCTCTAAATTCTTTGTGGTGTTTTTTTTCTAAATTGCCTTTTTTTTTTGTTGGACGGAACACGCTCAGACTTAGGTGGAAATCTCTACATTTTCTTCTATTCCTACACTACTTTCTATTGTTTGGCTCAAGCGCAGGTAATCTATATTTATACAACTAGCATTAACCATAATGGTGGGGGGGGGAGTAAAGCTGGCCGTTCCATTTAAACGTAGATATGCTTGAATACACTGGCCAAAAAGGGGGTTATTGAAATGTGGCCAGTTTTATTGAAAGTGCCAACAAAAAGGCTGGGGGGTACTGCTAAAGTATTTTGTGAGTATTTGCAGGATGTAATAAATACAAGGTTACAAAGACAGTTTGTGTGGAAACACAAACTCAAATCGGCCCCCGAAGTGATCCACCCAGGCAGGCTTCAATATTTTCAGAAAGAACATCCCAATGAAATTATGCCAAAGACAAATGTGAGATAAGATTGGAGAAAGAAGGTTGACAGATCTTGTGTAGTGCCCCAACGGTCCAGCAGATCAAAGAATAGGTGCAAGTGAATGCAAAGTTAGATGTGAACCTGGCCTAACTAGTTCCCCTTTCGGACCTTGTGGTCTATAGGGCAGATGATGTAAAGTTCATCTGTTTTTGTGGCCTACGGTTAACGAGGGTGTCATGTAGCCAGCACAACGACCAACCGCTTTACTTTTCGCCAACTAATGTCAGGTACCCATTAGAGCTGAGTGGACTCAGAGGCGCCCAAAGATTCCAAAGTTGAAAATCCCAGTCTTCACCTGGATTCGACCCCGGGACCCCCGGTTTGGAAGCCAAACAGGTTTTTTTTTTTTTTGTAAATGTAGTAGTAAGTATGACAGAACTTACTTAACTTAGCAATACAATTGTAAAAAAGAAAAATAAATAAATTCGTTTTTGAATTTTATCCATACTTTACTAAGTACAAAATCACAGTCAAATTAACTTTTCGAGCCATCTACAGTGTATAGTAGTTTTCCAACAAAAAAGCCGATAAACATTCAGATCTGCTTTTTACATATACTATCGACTAGCAAAATATCGTGTTTTTTTTTTTCGACAGGTCGATCTATATTTATATTAAGTATTTGAACTTCTTGTTTGGGTTAAAATTCACCTTATTATTACATTTTTATTAATTGAAAGCTGACAATTCCATTTAGTTTTAAAGCACGCGTAGGATTGGCGTTTTCCATCTTGAATGACACCCCGAAATGACAATTGTGTCTGTTTTTTTAAACATTTGCGAGAGGATTCAGAAGACTTTAATAATTTCAGAAGATTTTTAATAATTTCAGGACTTTTTCGTGCCTTTTTTTTTTTGTATATTTTGCAATTTTGGAGAATTCCAGGAACCCATTAATAATAAGTTAAAATGGTTTAATTTAATAATTTACACATAGAATTCGCGCGGGGCCTATGAAAGTGTGTGGCCCACTGCGGCCGCATAGGTTGCAGTAGATTAAGATCGGCCCTGCTTTGAATGGTCTAAAATATTATGATGTTGAATTTTCACTACCTTTTCTAGTTTACGAGATCTAAACGGGACGGACGGACGGACGGACAGATCACACAAAACTAATAGCGTCTTTTTCCCTTTCGGGGGCCTCTAAAAATCGTTTTTGGTAAATTTAACCGCTGCGTTTTCGATCGTGAAAATATCTTAGCTGTTCAAGACCTAAGGTTAAGTTTTCGTTTTTTTTTTTTGTCGTCTGCAAATGTTAGAATTAGTGTTAGTGAGTTTATTAGGGGTTTTACTCTTAAAATATACACTAGCATTAGCCACCGGCCCAGCCCGTTGGTTTATTCCCAGGATATATATCGTTTATTTAGCTATGGAGCCCTCCCATTTTTTTCTTACTTATAACAATATAATGTTATAATGTTAAACAGATTCCTTTTTTCCTAATTCTAGTATCTATTAGGATGAAGTGATGTGAAGTGAATAAAGTACTTTCATGTGGTAATAGTGAGTAGCCTTGTGAAATAGAGGAGGCTGAAAACATTTTTGTTTTATAATATAGCTTTGATTAAAACAAAATATGTACTCTACCTAATTAGATCAACATGTACCAAATCTAGTCTCCAGTGTCAGGTCTAGTCTCCAGTGGGCGGGAACGAGTTTTTACCCTCCAACTGAAAACTAGAGCTAACATCCAGACTGTGCATATGTTTCAGAACATTAAAGGAAAAAATAAATGTCCAAATAGCTGGGCCCTGGTTGTTCTAACGTCACGTCTCTCCAACTCAATGTATCCTGAGCAAATGTTCAACGGAATCGAACGGCTCAAGTCTTGGACATGGTACCGTTGTAGAATTCAATCAAGGACAAGATAGAACCCAGACAGTTCCCGCCCACTTCAATGAACGTGTATATAAGTTGACCATCAATCTTTAGTCGTTATGTTGACCGAGGCTGCGTAGAGGGTGGAATGAGAACGTAGAGATTCACAGAGTTCTTCAATGTTCACTTTAAACAAAAGAGATACAAGACACCGATAGCAAAGACAAACAGACACAGACACTCTTTTGTTCCCCTGGCAATCAAATCATTAAATAGAAACAATCTGATATAAACTTGGTCACATGTAAATTATGAGTGAGTCTGGTGTGAATGTACACTTTGGTTTCTTAATAGTTATAATGTTTTTTGTTTGGTGTAATGCACAAATTGTAAGACAAATTTCCATACGGACAATAAAGATTATTATTATTATTATTAAATGTTCAATAAATTGTCTGTCTGGGATTTAATATAATTTAATGTCTTCAATTAGATAACAAAATGTATGAATTAAAATACTATTTCAAAGTATTGTTGATCTAACATCTGTCTTCATCAAACTCAAGCTGGCAGAGATGTACAAACAAGGGGCAGGGAGGGAGCAGAGAGCTAGTGTCGATACAAAACATTCAGAAAGTGTCAAGTCAGGTATTCAGCAAAAGTCGAGGCGGATATTCACGAGTGACATTGTCAAGTCAAATACTGATTCACGAGTGACATTGTCAAGTCAAATACTGATTCACGAGTGACATTGTCAAGTCAAATTCTGATTCACGAGTGACATTGTCAAGTCAAATTCTGATTCACGAGTGACATTGTCAAGTCAAATACTGATTCACGAGTGACATTGTCAAGTCAAATACTGATTCACATTTACAACAGAAATAACAGCGAAAAAAAAAATATTTCATTGTAAAAATTCCAACCAAATAATGAGGCTCCTCTTGAGATCTAGTTCCATAAGGATAGACATGATTTGCCCTAGGAAGAAACTCAGTGGCCCTCAGGAGGACTGGCAACAAAGGGAACACGGAGCGGATCAGAAACTCTTTGAACATAAAGGCGTTTCCATTGGGTAGAAGAAAGGAACCCCCCCCCCCCCAACCATCCTGCCAGTTACGTTCCTGGTGTCAAGTGTATCGATAACCTGCCGTAGGCGGCAACTCTCTTTATCTTTCAATTCTCACGAGATACTCTCTGATGATGAGCGATGGAGATACTTGAGTCGGATCTAAATCTATTAAGTTTGGTGATTGAAACTAAGGCTTGAAGTCATATAAAATAGCCTGCATATCAAGAAGGTGTATTACAAACAAGGTGTCGAAGGATATTTATGAAGTGGCCACCCGCGGGTCTGTCGTACTTCCCCACAGAAGCTCACATCGCGCAGCGGTAACTCTAATAAACTAATATAAAGATTTTAATGTAATGTAATGTGAGAAAAATGAGGACCATTGTCAACTTCTTTTATACTAATTTTGGCTATATGAACTAGCTGGACCCTGAACAGACATGAACAAGTGAAATCCTGTTTTTAAAGTGATTTATTCAATCTTTATGATCTTTATGTCTTATAGCCATTGCCTGAATATTTATACATATAAATATCTAAATAAAAAATTGATTGATCTTAATAATAAATGTAGTTTACAAATTATCAAAAATATAGCACAAAAAAGTTAAACTACTGTAATAATATAAAAGATGCACAGTCCGATTTCATATACTATTTATATACTCTTGGACCACCATATATATATATAAATAAATTGGAAACCAAGATTTGCTTACAAGATTAGCATGTGAAATGGTGTATGAGACGAGATTGTCAAAGACAAATAGACAAAATGTTTTGTTACACAAGGTTTAGGGTAGCTTCGAGTTTCTATGCAGAAAAGTAAATATGAAGGGGAGATAATTAAAAGTGAAAATAAATTGTTTCTTTAGCTTGGGGAAATCTATAGAGGAGAGAATTAAAAATGAAAATATTTTTTTTTTCCATAGCTTTGGGAAATCTATAAATAGAGGAAAGAATTAAAATAAAAAACATTTTTTTCCTTAGCTTTGGGAAATGTATAAATAGAGGAGACGAACTTGTATCAGGGCCCTGATCAGTTCATCTACATTCTACAATATCAAATTCTTTGTCCTGACCACTCACTTCGGATAATCGTAGACTCTAGCACCTGCCGTGGACGACGAAAACCTATTGTTTCTAAGAAGAAGCCTAGGACAAGTAAGCCATTAACAAGATCGAAACCGTAGCGGTGAACTTTTACACACATTTGTTAATCCCCATTTCTAACAACTATGTATTTGACAGCCGACATTTTTGTCAAAGTACAAAACACTAATTCGTTCCCTTAAGCACTCATGATTATCAAATGTGTTGTCTTTTTACATCATTATGAAAGCGTGTGTGTGTGTGTATGAAGAAACATTTGAAAGCGACTAGCTGTAGATGTAGCCTACAAGAAGTCCCAATTGTCACAGTGAATATAAAGATCTATTCAAAGCGTGAGTGCGTGAAAGTGTAGTTTTTTGTGGATTTTTTTTTTGGTTAAGGGTAATAATACGGTTTGTAAAGATTTATTCTAAATAAAGTGCCTCTCTATGACTGACAATAATAGCTCTAGTCACAACTTAGTTCACTCAACACACACACACAAAACCGTCTTCCAAGTCTAGATCTAAAGGCCAAACATTGGAATAGTAGAAAGTGTACATTCGCTTAACCAGGATTTTTTCTTAGGGTGGAGTGGTCATTTTTTTTAAACTAACATTCATTATTAAGAATAAAATATCTCTATAAGATGTATAATAGAGTTTTTGTCTTTAAAAAAAAATAATTTTTTTTTTTTGTTTTACTAAATAATCAGGATAAAAAGTGCAATATCGATCTATCGATTTCTAAAACATGTCATTCTAGAATTAAACTTTTTGTTATACTTGTTTTATCTAAATTATCTTATCTTATATAATACAGACGTTACTTAAAAAAAAAAAAGAAGATGATTACGTCCTACGCGTCATGCATATTAAACAATGGCTTAAATTCCGCCAAGTCACTGGTTTTCCTGGCTAGCTCAGGCAACCCATTCCATGCTCTAATAGCACTAGGGAAGAAGGAGTATTTGTACAAATTTGTCCTATCATATGGGACGAGGAGTGTGCCTTTATCTTTGTGTCTTTCAGAGTATTTTATTAAATTTTGTTTTTGTATTTGAAGATTATGGTTCAGTGTTTTATGTATAATTGCTACTTTACTTTTGAGTCTTCTGTCCTGAAGGCTTTCTAAATTTAGTGATTTCACTAAAGGTGTTACTCTAGTCAAATGTGAATATTCGTTTGTTATGAATCTCACTGCTCTATTTTGTGTCTGTTGCAGTTTCTTAATGTTTTCTTGACTTGAGGGGTCCCAAACGTAGGATGCATATTCTATTATTGGCCTAACCAAGGTTAAATAACATTTTAGTTTTATGTTCTTATTTGATTTATAGAAATTTCTTTTAATAAATCCTAATGCTTTGTTTGATTTTTTTATAGTTTCATCAATATGTGGATTCCATGACAGTTTTTCATGTATTATAACACCTAGGTATTTTGCGTTTTTAGTCTGTGTTACTGGTTTGCCATGAATAAGATAAGTGGAATTAATTTGTTTTAGTTTTTTTGTTACTCTTAAAAACTGACATTTTTCTGGGTGGAAAGACATGCTCCAATTTGATTCCCATTTATGTAATTCATCTAATTCTCTTTGTAAAATATCTGTGTCTTGTGTTGTTTTTATTGTTCTATATATTATGCAATCATCTGCAAATAATCTAACTTTTGTTCCTGAAGTAATGCAATTTGGTAAATCATTTATGTAAATTACAAATAGTAGTGGACCCAAGACTGTTCCTTGAGGTACACATGAGTTTACTGTTATCGGTGTTGATTTAGAGCCATTTATTATTACAGTTTGTTCTCCCCCTATCAGAAATCTTTAATCCACTGATGCAGTGGCCCATTAATGCCGAAATATTTTAATTTTTTAAGCAAACTATGGTGGTGAACTTTGTCAAAAGCCTTAGAAAAATCTAGTAAGATAGCATCTATTTGTTCACTATTATCTAAGCCAGTGGTTCCCAAACTTTTTTGTCTTGTAGACCCCTTGCCTTGTTTTCTGGTTTTCGGTAGACCCCCTGTGTAACTTAAATTTTTTTCAAATTCATCAACATTTTTTTACAACTAATTTCTATCTGTAGTGAGTTGAAAAGTGAGAAAGTAATTTAAAGCTACATACTAAATTATAGAGATCTTTTTTTATTGATAAAATTCAAATTGAAACAAATTAAAATAAAATTTAATATGTACTGCTGGAATCACCAAACAAACTGGAAATGTCTTTTTGCCAGTTTATCATCCGTTGCTACAGATGTTGTGTTTCAAATAGGAATGTGTTGTTCTATGAAGTAGTGCTTCAAACAATTATTAATAAAGTTTTCGCAAAGAACAGTTTCTGGTGTATTTCTTGATCTTTCAAGTGTTGCTCATACATTGAGTCCACAAACATGTTATCACTAACAGGAGAAGGGGCGAAGCCAGTAAGCGTCAAGCATGAAGGGCTCATTAGCCTTGGCTGGCTACCCACCTAGCCGAAGTAAAACTGAATTCAAAACTCTCCTGCCTTACAACTATATTCAAAAACGGGAAAGGTTTTGTGGGTCTATCCTGAGGTTACATTTATTCCAGAGTAAGATTTTTCTTTTGGGTTTTGTATTGGCTACTGCTTTTATCTGACTGTGTATTTTTATGATCTCATGGTCTGATAGACCAGGGATAATATCATAATCAACTACTAATCCAGGTCTGTTGGTTAAGAAGAGATCTAATGTGTTGTTTAATCTAGTTGGCTTTTTAATGATTTGATCTAAACATAGGTTGTGTAAAGTTTCTATGAAAAGCTCATTTATGTCCTTAAGGTTTTGGTGTTTATCTATGGTTAGTGTTTTCCAATTTATATCAGGTAGGTTGAAATCACCCATAATCCAAAAAAACTGCATTTTTTATTTGTCTCTTCAAGTGTAGTAATCTGATTACATAGTTCCTGCATGTATTCTAAACTAGAAATTGGTGGTCTGTAAATGCTGACTATTATTAGAGATGTTGAGGTGGTATTAATTTTACAAAATGTTGATTCTATATTTTTTGAGTTAGGTAAGGTAATTTCTTCTGTTATAAGTGTTTTTTATTGCTAAAAGAACTCCTTCATGATTATCAGCCCTATCTTTTCTAAAAATTTCATAATTACTATTGAAAATTTCTGCATTATAAATTTCAGGATGTAGCCAAGTTTCTGTTCCTGCAATTATGTCTGGTTTCTCACATTCTAATAAAATTTCTAAGTCTGCTGTTTTGTTCCTAATGCTTTGAAAATTTATTACTAAGGTTTTAAGGTATTTTGGTATTACTTCTTTAGTAGGTTTGTTTAGTGAGGCTGTTGTATTAATTTTAGTAGATTTAGGTTTAACAGGAGTGGATCTGCAGATGTTGCATCTATCTTTAGATCGAGGCCCTGGATTTGACTCTACATCTCCTGCTATTAATATTAACAGTGATATGTATTTATTTCTGCTGTGTCTGATTGAGAACTTCCATTTGTGATGGGTAATCTTCTTTAATGTTATGGATGTGTATGTTAGGTTATTTTTGAAGTTGCATTGATCTAAAGTGTGATGATTGATTATGACTGCTGTTTCCTTTTTAAGTTTAGTGTTGACTAAGGTAGATCTAGTTCTGTGTTCAGCTAGTGTGTATTTAGTAATTATTAGGATAAATAGCCAGAGCAATTTCATGATAACTGTTGTTGATTTAGTTTTTAAAGGTCTAGTCTAAATCTAGTTTAAGGTCTACAATGCCTAAGTTAAGTCTAAGTCTAAAGTGAAAGCTAATTTACAATGACAATCAAATCAAATCAAATGGTTTATTCAAAATATAGACCTATAGTGACCTAGACTAGATCTAGATCTAATTCTAGATCAGTATATTTACGTGTATAACTAACTATATAGAATATTACTATTAGTTATTATTAGTAGTATTAGTAGATGATTAGTAGATCTAAAGCCTTAATTAAAGTCTAAGTCTAACACTAGACTGACTAGATCTAAAATCTAAGGATATAATAATAAATATAGACTAAATAATATTAAATATAATTAGATCTATATAAATATTATAATAATATAAGGATTAGTAAGACAAAATAGTGCTAACCTTAGAGTTGTTAATTTGAATTAATTAGTGGAAATAATGCTGAATTAAGTTAAATCTATAATTTAAAGATATTAGTTTATTAGTTGAATAGCTTATTAAGGAATTTGGTTTGATTTTAATACAACAAAACAAAAAAAAATTAACTCATCTTTGATAACTGTAAACAGGGAGCAGCCATCTTGCCAAGAGCGCGTGTCAATACTTTAGGGGTGCAGATTTATAAATATAAATCCACTGTAGCAGTAGTATCACATTAAGAAGCGGATCGGGCAAGAATAGCACACTATACACTATTACCATTAATAACCCTTTAACGGCCCTCGATCGAATGATGTAAAGTTTCTATTTGCTTAGTCTTTCTCTAGGTCACCAGTCACAATCAGATTTTAAATAAATATGAACAGATATTGAAAAGCTGATTTCTCCTTTCAATGAATTAATGTACTATAAGCAGAAATCTCATTATCGATAATAGTCTGTTCAGTTGCTGTTTTTTTTTTAAATTAAAAAAAAACAAACAAAAATTTAATCTGAAATCCTTTTTTTTCTTCTATAAAACATTTAGTTTTTTGGCCAAAGGTCTGAAAGTCTCTTTATCGACTATATGTTGTTCTGTTTGTTTGCAAGTTAAAAGTAACGACAAATGATTCTTTGAGACTTTGGACAATGAACAAAAAAAATAAATTCCTTGCCAATTGGCGGATCCGAAAGGGGACTCCTCTGAGTTTGTGTTATCATTTGCGTTTTTTGTTATCTAGTTTTTTTTAATGTGTACCGTAATTTAAGGTATCATAAGAAGTGCATCATAGCTGCGTTTTCGTTGTATCCTGAGACACAACTGCTGTAGCTTTGCAGTGCTCATTTTGATATCGACACTGCATTCTCTAATGCATAACAGAGTAGAATACAACAGAATGTGAGAGATAGGTGGGGGCTTCCTTTTATTACTTCAAAGAAGAGCGTTAAGAAAAGTCTACCCTTAAAAGAAACTTCAAAATATCTTGATATTGGTTAAAGCAGAAAATAGATACCCCCTTTTAGCAATATCAACTTAATAAATTCCACTTGCAAACATGTTCACTCATTGTTCAAAAGACAACTTTCAACAAATACTTTTAGAAAAAACAAACAAACTTATATTACGTGTAATTGTATCAATTAGTTTGGATCAGTCATGTCATTACATTTGTAGTAGATCTAAACAGACAATTGTAAATCTATGCGCTTGGAAATATTTGTACCAATTTTTTTGTTTGTTTTGTTTTTTAGCGCAATTTCATGCTTTTAGCTTTCTCACTGCGCTATGATGAGTTGTCTGGACCAGTTGGGAGAAGAAGGGGGGTGAGACAGAAAGGGGGTAACTGGGTGAAGGTTATCTTGATCGCTTTTTAAAATGCATTTAATTGTTTTAAAAAAGGTTGTACGACTTTACTTGGAACTCGATGGCTCAAGGCTCCCCCCCAAGCCAATACACTGTGCAGAACCCAAGTGTTTCAGAAAATATACGTTTTCATAGCTATATTTTATTCGTTTCAAACGACGACCTAATATAGGGGACTAATTAAGTTATACCGCCACATCTGTCAAGTACAATTTCATACCCTTGTTCTATACCAAACAAAATAATTAATTACTAATAATGAATGAACTAATTGGTTAATTTTGTTTATTGATTTTTTTTTTTTTTTGGTCACGTACAAGAAATCATTGTGCAAAATACCAACTTGATCAGTGTGTGAAAAATAACGTGTACAAACATTGTACCAGACAGACAGACAGACAGACAGACAGACCGATTGAGTTGATATAAGCTTTGTACAAAAAAAATAAATTAAAAGCCTTCCTGGAACTTTAAGACATAGTCTTTACACGCTCAATCCTTATTTCAGACGTTAATCCTGTTGAAATAATGTGCCCAGCCACCAGACTGCGTGGTCAGTTGAACATAACGTTTAAGCACAGCCCCCAGTAGGAGGGAGAAGCTAATATTGGCTTAGCTAGAGCAACCTCTTTCAATCCATTTATCTCAGCAGAAATGTCATTGTCTCCCCTTGTTAGCAGCACATTTTAGAGAAGAGGCTCCCAGACTCAAGAAATCCAGAATAATTGATGCCTTCCGCTTGTTGGACATAAACTAAACTACTCTCTCCTCCACCCCCTCCCCCAAAACCGTTTTATTTGTTGTTGTTGTATGAAAGAAAAGAGAAAAGTCTCCTTCAGATCTATTTGTCATGTGCACGACCAAGAAGATTGTACAGAAATCTTGTAGTCGTAAACGCGTCTTCTAAATCTTAACATACAGACATTCTTTCTTTAATTCAAGGAAAACCTTAGGATTAGTTTAAATGTTCATAACTTTGTTATTTAAATACCGGTGGTGAAAAACAAATTGATGCCAAATGATTCTGTCAAGCCAAGTTTCAGCCTGATAAAGTTGATGATTATTTTTAATATTCTTACACTTTTGTCATTTCCATAACTCAGTATTACACTTTTATTTTTATCGGAAAAATGTTATGCCAGCAATCTGCTCTTTGTTTAAACTTTGACTTTGAAGATCTCGGGTTACTCTCGAAGAATTTCTTTTGAAGCAACACAAGTATAAACAAAAAAGAGAAAGCGATCTAAGAAATTGAAAGAAAAACTGAAGCAACAAAAGCTGAAGGAAAGGAAACTGTGGGGAAGTAAATACAACGTGACCATGTTCTAGTCAAAGAGCATTGCTGTCACAGCTCATTTAGAAACGTTTCTTGGTCCTGCATGCCAAAGTGTCTAGACATTGACATTTTGTATAAAATAAAGTGAACAAAAATTATTGAATGCTTTTTGAAATACATAGTTATTTACTACTACATATTATGTACATCTGATACACCTAATAGCTAACTATTTATAGAATTGCCTCTATTTATAAAAAAACAGCCATCAATCGAAGGACTATATATTCATACGCATCAATCTATTTTTTTTTTTAATTCTTTTCAAAATTAGGGAATTTTACAATAGCGTTAAAAATCTCAAATAATATGGCTAGTCTTCGGGTCGGCACTAAGAGACATTCTAGAGACTCGCTAAAGCACAGACATTCTAATACCACGAGACACATTCTAGACACTCGCAAAACTAGGATAGATATTTAAATACCATGATACACATTTTATACGCTCGCTAAAGCCAGGACAGATATACAAATACTATGAGACACATTCTAGACAGACGCTAAAGCCAGGATAGATATATAAAAAACCGTGAGAGACATTCTGAACTATTCCATGGAATTCCGCTGAAATGTATATTTGTCTATGTAAATGACTCTGACGAGCGTATTGAGGCAGGGAAGGGAAATGGTGGGTTGCTGTTCACGTGTTTTGAATAACACCCCAATGCCAATAAGGCGTCACTAGACCGACAGTAGGAATGATGAAAGCGTAAAGAAATGCGAATAGCTCCTGGGCTTGACTCAAGGAATTTATCAGGGACGTTACTGATTCAATGTCCAGCCTATGAGAACAAAGTGCACGTAGCGCTAGTTGAACTTGTTCAGTGTCCAGTGATCATTGGATTTAGTGCAGCACTAGTTGTATTACAACAGGGCAGTGGAGCATGCGCAGTAGAGCATGCTTAGTGCCAGGATACAACCTAACATTTATTGCTTCTAGACGGGCGAACATTAGTTTTACCGTAGTAGAAGTTGAGAGAAAGATAAAACCAAATGTAGATGACCAACTTGTCTTTATCAACATCTTTTGATCCTTGTCTTGCTTTGGGACGGTCTCGCTATGTAGACAGTCGCATCAAAAATGTCCCACTCCCTGAGGTCAGAAGCTTCAAGTTACAGGAGACAGTCCACTACTCACTTTATTTCACTATTCATCTTTCATTGTCTATACTTTCAATGATTTAGGCCTTAAAAATACATTTTTAATTGAGTCCACATCAATGTTAAGAAAACAATTTTTCATTCAGTCCACATCATTGTTAAATGTTAAGGTAACAATTTTCAATTCAGTCCAGCTTGGTTTTAAGGTAACAATTATTATTTCAGTCCCGAATCGATGTCAGATAACAATCTTTAATTCAGTCCCACATCGATGTCAGATTACAATCTTTAATTCAGTCCCACATCGATGTCAGATAACAATCTTTAATTCAGTCCCACATCGATGTCAGATAACAATCTTTAATTCAGTCCCACATCGATGTCAGATAACAATCTTTAATTCAGTCCCACATCGATGTCAGATAACAATCTTTAATTCAGTCCTACATCGATGTCAGATAACAATCTTTAATTCAGTCCTACATCGATGTTAAGATCATCTATTCACAGGCCCTGTAGATCATTCGGGGCACCACGAGAGCTCTGCTTACCAGTTTCTTTAATGCCTGATTTTGACCGTCCCTCTCAGTGTGAGACCCATCAATTCAATGGTATTATCTTCTGCCAGTCATTTCTTCTTATCTGATTCATGCACTTTTGTTAGAAGTGATTGGACATTATTTCCTTTTAATAAAATAGTGGTCAGCTGGTCATCACGTCATCCAAATGACCTTTCTTTCTTGATGCGAACTTCTTTGTTGGCAATGCGACCTTTGTAGGTGACACCAGTGAGTCTTATCTCAATGGCTTCCACTTTCATCAGCCAGAAATACAAGAACGTGTTTGTGGTCAAGTTACACAAATCGTCTGATCTTTTTGTAGACAACAACAGTCGTCAAACAGAGACAGGGCGTATTGATGGGAAGAGGAGTCATTGCCCTTGGACAGTGTATCTCCAATTGGGGCGACTTAGCAAACCAATTCAGAGGCACTTATTTTTTTTGGGACAGCTCACGACTCTTCTAAAGAAGTCAAAAACGTTTTGTCAGTCTGTAGACA
The DNA here is from genome assembly GCF_947242115.1 of Biomphalaria glabrata. Lineage (NCBI taxonomy): Eukaryota > Metazoa > Mollusca > Gastropoda > Planorbidae > Biomphalaria > Biomphalaria glabrata. The sequence goes on along the minus strand of NC_074712.1, from coordinate 40,052,066 downwards.
AAATCAACTGATGGAGGTCATTGTGAAGAAATAATATTGAGAATTACTACCTGTGATTGAAAAGTTCAGCGTGCGCCACTGCAGATCAATACATTATAGTAAGTAACACACCGAAAAAAAAAAACGAACAGAAAAAACTATTTGTTTTAAGCCCTCCCAATGAAAAACAAAGAATAACATGGAATCGTTAAATGATTAAATAATATGAAAAGAATCACTTGTCTCATTGGAAATCCTTGAATATTATGAAACGAATCATCGTACTCATTTGGAATCTTGGATAATATGAAACGAATCACTCATTCCCATTGACGATGACTGGCTAGAGCAGTGATGGGCAACCTTTCTGAGGAGCCGGCCAAAAAAAAAATTAAGAAACAATTGGGGGGGGGGGGGGAGCCTCATTTATTTTTTAAGAAAGTATAGAAATGTAGTCATTTGTTATGGGTTTTTTTTGGTCCACGGTTAACGACCAACCATCTTTACTTTTTCCCAACTTATGTCAGGTACCCATTAGAGTTAGGTGGACTCAGGGGCGTCCAAAAAAAAAAATTTACACCCAAATTTAGTTTAGATCAATCATGAACTCTAGCCATAGGACAACTCTGAGTAAAGCATAGAAATGAAAATGCGTAATATTTCTCCAACGGTTCATCTGATATTGAAAACTTCCATTCTTGCACTGTGAATGACTTTTTATGATTTTTATTTAAAAACATGTCACGGGCCGGATTAAGACTTACCGAGGGCCGGAGTTAGCCCGCAGGCCGTAGTTAGCCCATCACTGGACTAGAGTGTTAATAAATACTACGTTCAACTATAGCGCTTGAGGCAATAGTCAGCCCTACAGCCGGAGCTACTAACAGTCAGCTGGGATGGACATTCAGGAAAGAAATAGTAATACGTAAGGGAGGCTCAAATGAAACCGGAGTAATGAAAAGTCATGGGAGAGAATGACACTAGTTGAACCAATACTCGGTTGGTAAGACGTGAAGACTTAGCACTGGGACAACAGTTTTATGTCCCCAACTGTTGTAATATAGTAAATGTATCATTCAAACTACCCTAGGAGAGTTGGGCTGGTCGAGGAAGGGGAGAATTGAACTGAAGATATTCTGTTCTATGATTGACACACTTTGGTGCTGTTCCGTCAATCAATATGAAAGTTTCAATTTCAAGGGAGAAAGAAAGCAAATGGAGATAAGCGTTCAATAGTGTTCAGGTAACTGCCAGAACTGAACCAAACGGTCATGTTCAACAAAGTGATGAACTGACAACATTTCCAAATCTACTATCAGTCATAGAAAGACTCAATGTCTGCTGAAGATTTAATAAATAAATTAAAAAAAAAACTTGCTACAAATTTTTTGGTCAGGTCTCGGGCACTGAAGGATCCAGAACTTTCGAGTGGGGGGGGGGCGATTTTTTCCAAACCCGAACCCTAACCCCAAAAGCGTTTTCTTGCATTCTTAAATGTAGAAACGCATTCTCCTGACATGTACTGCCCATTATTCATCAATAGAGTTCGGGGCGAAGCCCCGACGCCAAAAGCGTTTTCTTGCATTCTTCACTGCAGAAACGTATTCTCCTGACATCTACAGCTCATTATTCATCAATGGAGTTCGGGGCGAAGCCCCGACGCCAAAAGCGTTTTCTTGCATTCTTCAATGCAGACTCGCATTCTCCTGTCATCTACTGCTCATTATTCACCAATAGAGTTTGGGGCGAAGCCCCGACCCCAAAAGCGTTTTCTTGCATTCTTCAATGCAGACTCGCATTCTCCTGACATGTACTGCTCATTATTCATCAATAGAGCTCAGGGCAAAGCCCCGACGCCAAAAGCGTTTTCTTGCATTCTTCAATGCAGTAATGCATTCTCCTGTCATCTACTGCTCATTATTAATCAATAGAGTTCGGGGCGAAGCCCCGACGCCAAAAGCGTTTTCTTGCATTCTTCACTGCAGAAACGTATTCTCCTGACATCTACAGCCCATTATTCATCAATGGAGTTCGGGGCGAAGCCCCGACGCCAAAAGCGTTTTCTTGCATTCTTCAATGCAGACTCGCATTCTCCTGTCATCTACTGCTCATTATTCATCAATAGAGCTCAGGGCAAAGCCCCGACGCCAAAAGCGTTTTCTTGCATTCTTCACTGCAGAAACGTATCTCCTGACATCTACAGCTCATTATTTATCAATGGAGTTCGGGGCGAACGCCAAAAGCGTTTTCTTGCATTCTTCACTGCAGAAACGCATTTTCCTGACATCTACTGCTCATTATTCATCAATGGAGTTCGGGACTCGCCCCGACGCCAAAAGTGTTTTCTTGCATTCTTCAATGCAGAAACGCATTCTCCTGACATCTACTGCTCATTATTCATAAATGGAGTTCGGGGCTCGCCCCGACGCCAAATGTGTTTTCTTGCATTTTTCAATGCAGAAACGCATTCTCCTGACATCTACAGCTCATTATTCATCAGTGGGGTTCCGAAGCCAAAAAAAGATTTCTTGCATTCTTCACAGAAGAAACGCATTCTCCTGACCAAAGGCTCATTAATCATACTATTAAAAAAGGACTTTTCGAATGTTGTACTTGAAAAGTATTCTAATATGAATTTATAGGATCTTAATACATTGCAAATAAAACCGATTTTTTCCATGAAAAGATAAGATAACCCACATATTTAGATTTTAGCTTTGAGGATCGTCGCCGAAAAAATAATAATTCGATAAATAATATTCAATAAAATGTAAGTAGCAAAATATCAGATTGAGTAAAGGTTGGGAAAAGGGACTATGGAATGATTATTTGGGTTTAGAACTAATCTCAATCGTGACTCTTATACTAAAAAAAATTTCGTTTGAATTCTATCTTTCTTAAAATAATTATTATAAATTAATGTGAAATTACATAAACTCTGTCTGGAAATGGGAGGGGCGGTAGAGTTAAAACGATTAATCCTCGCTCCTTTAATAATTTCTGCTAAAGATTGCATTTAGCATTAAAGAATAGGGGTGGGGCGACTCAACTAATTTTGTTCACAAACTATGATTCTCCATAAAAATAGGACCGCTCCCCCCCCCACTCAGAGGGCTAGAGTGGGGAGGGCAGTACATGCAATCGCCCTCCCCCCAACCCCACCGAATCGGCCAAGATACCAGAAGGGGATTGACATAATATAAAATTTATATATTAATTGAATTAATTTTGTTCACAAACTATGATTTCTCCATAAAAGTAGGACCGCCCCCCCCCACTCAAAGGGTTTAGGTGGGAAAGGCAGTAGAGGTATTCGCCCCCCCCCCCCAATCGGCAAACAGGGAACGACATAGTATAAAGATCGGTTAAAATATCAATAACAAGTTTTAATCGTATAAATATTTAATTGATTCTGTTAACAAGCTGTGATTTCTAGAAATAAATTGGACCGCCCCCCCACTCGAAAGTGTATTGGGGGGGGGGGCGGGATTGATACCATCGCCCCCTTCCGACGCCACCAAATCGGCCAACATACTAGAGGGGGGGGGGAAATAATCTAAAAATAGGTTGAAATATAAATAATTAGTATATATTATTAACATAAGTAATAAATTCGTATAGAATTTGTGTAAATTCTATACTAAAATTCGTCCGACCCCCCGCCTACGAGGGGGGGGGGGGTCGGCCGAGTGGGGGGGGGGGGGGCGATCGTTCTACCACCCCCCCCCCCTGGATCCGCCAGTGGTCTCGGGTGCATAACACAGTACATACAAGTCGATTTTTTCGTTAAAATGTGTAATGACACGAAACTCGTTGATCCAATCGATCCAATGCTCAAGCAATAAGGACTCTATCTCAGGCTTGCAACGCAGCATGAACTGATGCATGTGTTTCTTTAAGTCTTATCTTTGGTTAGTGCTATAATCCCTGTAGTATTGGAATGTCTGCTCCGTAAACCACACATGATTCTGACACACACAGTGACGTAGGAAAAGTTAAAGGGGGATTATTTTGTTTCAGGAAGATGTACTGAAGATGTTCAAGGAAGATGTACTGAAGATGTTTCAGGAAGATGTACTGAAGATGTTCAAGGAAGATGTACTGAAGATGTTTCAGGAAGATGTACTGAAGATGTTCAAGGAAGATGTACTGAAGATGTTTCAGGAAGATGTACTGAAGATGTTCAAGGAAGATGTACTGAAGATGTTTCAGGAAGATGTACTGAAGATGTTCAAGGAAGATGTACTGAAGATGTTTCAGGAAGATGTACTGAAGATGTTCATACAATTGCGACACAATCTTTTTGGTGTCTCCGGTGTAGAGACCAGAAATACTGAGAAACGAAAACCTTTAGTAGGAGTCAAGTCAAATATACACACACACACACACATGTACACAGATAGATATTACCCTTAACATATCGGAAAAGTGTCTACTTAAAAGAAAGGTTTTGGAAGCCCTAATGGGAGGACCATTGAGCCCCCTCATTTCCTCTTACTGCCTCTGAATGACTAAGTGTTTTTTAATGTTAGGCCCCACTGATCAGGAAACCTAAATGACCTCTGTCCAGCCACTAGTCACATGACATGGTCCTGTACATAGCAGACTTCCAGTTAACTCCCTGTTGATCTAACACTACACAGGGCTCTAATGAAACGTGGGCAAGGAACATCCCTCCAGTTCGGTTTTTGTCTTTTTTTCCCTTTAAACGTGATTTTTTTCTTCTAATTTCTCGACTCAAGCATGAAACAAAAATGTGAAGGCAACAATGTTCCGATTGAAGTTGTTTGTGCCATTGAGTGTAGACTACCTGTATAGCACCATCATAAAACTGTACCAGTTTTTGATAGTGTAAAATTGTGAGTTATTTTGTTGGCAGAGTGTAAGGAATAGGAAATCAAATACAAACAAGTTATAAAAAATAATACTTTTTAAAACCAAAGCTTATCGAAGGAGAAATAACTGCAATTACTGCCATTTACCTGAAAATTACAGGGTTTAGTTACATTTCTGCTATATAGAACAAACCAATTAGTACTAAATGATTAACTAATTGGTTAATTTTTGGATTGATTCGTGTATTTCTATCAACTATGAATTATGCCAAATTTCAACTTGATCCGAGAATGGGAATTGGAGAAAAAACGTGTCAAAACGTAATAAGGGGACTAAATCCATATATATATATATATATATATATATATATATATATATATATATATATATATATATATATATATATCCACATCTCTCATTACGTAGCATTTTTTCTCCTTATATCGAAATCAAACAAAATAATTGATCACCAATAATTAATTAACTAATTAAGTAATTTTTTTTTTATTGATTCATGTCTTGTCATGCTTCCCATAATTTTATTATCGATTAAATCAACTTTCCCATAACTCTAACATCAATAAAATCAACATTTCCATAATTCCATTCTCTCTGCAGGTTTCCGTTTCTACAGCCCATACGATGTGTTCAAATCTAGACAGCCCAGATGGCCATCTTCGGACTTACCGGCAAGGAACGGCGCAGGTAAATGGAGTTGATTGACATAAATGAAGATCCAGTGACTTTGGGAGGGGGGGGGTACTCTAAGAAACAGGTCTTTTGACTCATGGTAGTAGGGCAAATACACCGCTATAGGTAGAAAGTATAAACTGAAGTAGCAGCTATATAACATAGACATTGTCTTAAAGATTAAGAATATTTTTTTGTGGATATGAATACAGAACTGTAGTGTAGACTATAAATCAAATAACTCTTTGCTGGAATAAGCCACAAAGACCAAATACCTTAACTTTCCTAAAACAGATGTCAGATACCAATTACTACTTGTGTGTGTGTGTGGGGGGGTGCCAAATTTTAATTTCCATCAGAGAGCCTTAACTCTGTAACTTATCAGTATGCCAGTTAGGACACACAATCAGTAGAAAGTAGATCTTAAGATGTTGACCATTTCTGTTTCAGAGGATTTGTTCTCCCCTCCTGAACAGGACTACTACAAGATCATCTCCTACCTAAACGATGTTGGAAAACGAAGGCGATAGTCTCCACAAGGAATGGAACTCTTATTGGTTGTTTTGTCATTGCTCTCTTTTGGCGGAGAAACATGAAGCCAAACATTTGAGACTCTTTTATATTTCATGTACAGTTTGATTCTTTTCAACTACTACACACAATTCTAAAAATACATTTTTATTCTGTTGATCAGACATTTTACAGTTAACTTTAGAAAAAAAAATCTAATGTATCGAGCTGAAAAATAAAGAGAAAATAGACACTAACTGGTTATATTGATTTAAAGGTTTGAATGGAAACTGAGTAGCAAGCTTAGCAAATGTGGGTGTGTGTGAATGTGATTGTGTGTGTGTCTGGTAATCAACATTTCTTGACTGTTTCAATTGTTAAAGTTCCAGCTTACAGGTAGAGCAGGAAAAAATGTGAAAAACAAAACAAACAAATAATAACATCACAGTAATAACTAATAATAAAGTCCAAGTGACTGTAGGGTTAACATTTTGATCAATGATACACTAAAAGTGAACAAACAAATCACAAAGAGATTTGGGATGTGAACAGCATCATTTTTTGTTTTTGCAATGAAACTTTTTTCTTTTGCGAATGAAAAATAAAAGCATCAGAAAAAAAGTAAAAAAAAAACAATGTACTTTGAAAAAATGAGGCTCATCAACAAGTGGTACACTACATTGAGGCCCTAATACAACAAAACATCAGCACTACTCACCCTAAGAGACCTGTCGTAGGATGCACTGAAAACTTTAGTTCCAGAGGCTGTGTGCAACACTGCTAGAGCATACACTGTTCCGCTGTGTCCCATGAGTGTCTCAAGCTGATTGAATGAGTTCAATTCCCAAACCTAAAGAGACAAACAAGACAACTAATGTAAAGACAAAACACACAGTGCCCTGACTATTAACAACATTCCCTGATAATCAGCTATATGTAATAATGTCATAAGAAATTCACTTTGAAATCTCATTTTCAAAGGGTGATTTTCTTAACTAGTGGACATTTTGCTACAATGTGACTGCAGCATTATCGCAATCTAATAGTGCATGCCCACACTCTTACATGTAAGTTGACCAGAAGCCCAGATACAAATCAACAGTTTCACTTACGTGGATGCAGTTTTCATAAGTGCCACATAAAATATGATGGTTAGTGATGGCTATGCTGTAAACACTTCCACCGGAAGTCTCCAGGTCTCGAACACATTCTAGAGTATTGATATTCCACACCTGAACAGAATTAATAGGGAATAGGTTTAAGTTTTCAACTTTTATTTTACCAGTGGTTCCTTAGTATAAGACTTAAATGACTCAATCTTCTACATAGCAGAATAAAAGTCCCATTGGCAGATAGAAATTCATAGGTTGAGAACCACATGATAGACTATACTAAAAGAAAGAAAAAAATATTTTGAGATCTTAACTAACAGATAAATTGATAAAGAGCACAAAAACGTAAGTGGCTTTCCCCTTCAGGGGTAGCTAACAAAACTGCATTTTTCATGTGCAAAGCCTAATATGCATATAAAAGGAAACCACTGGCTTAGTAGAAAATACAGTTTTAAAACCATAAAATTACATTTTCACTAAAATTTTGAGTTTTAAATACAATGTAAAAATGTCTGGATGAGTAGTCACCTTCACTGTCTGGTAGGATCCACTAAAGAGATATTCATTAGTAGCTGCTAGAGCTCGAACCCAGTGGTTTAAACCTGTCAACTCTTTTTTCAGTTCGTAAGTGTGGACATCATAAACCTATCAAGATAAAAACATAGATGTAAAATTGTAAAGCTGTGAGAAAGGTCATAACGATTTCAACATGCAAAAAAGAAATATCCATTAAGTAAATGTCAAGCCCACCACAAATGTATTTTATTGATTCTCCTGCCTTGATAGTTAGATGACATCCTACAGTTTAAGAAAAAATCTATTCCATTGTATATATTTTGTATGATTCAGATCTGTCCAGCCAAGTCTCTGTTACTTAGGACTTTTCATTCGTTCTTGTGGCAATCTGAACTTTTTTGTTTTTTTACTTAGGACTTTTCATTCGTTCTTGTGGCAATCTGAACTTTTTTGTTTTACTCTTTACATAAAGTCTAGAGCTTTAATAGTGTTTCTCATTCTTTTTAAAGATGTCTTTATTTCTCTATAGAAGTACATGAACTAATGATGAGCAAATAGCATTTACCAAAACAATGTGTAGTAAGAGAGACAGTCATACTGAGCTCAATTCAACCTACTCTGATAATTTTGAGGGATCCACTGAACAGCATGTTGCTAGCAGCAACTAGTGTACACACTGGGTTATCATGGGCTTTGATGACTTGGCAGTTCTCATACGTTTCTACATTCCACACCTGATAGACATAAAAATGTTTGACAATGTTACCTAAAAGTTTTTCTACAGTCAACTCCTGAGAGACACACAAATGTTTGACAATGTTACCTAAAAAGTTTTTCTACAGTCCACACATGCCAGACACAGCACATTCTTTTTAACCACAATCAAAAGTGATTACCGGTCCCATATAGATTATACAAAAAGATCTAGAAACTAATATTAACATATTTCCTTAATAATTAAAATCATTATGATATCATCAAGCTAAATCTAGATAACACCCATTTACGACATTCACACTAACAATAATCTAACTATTTATGATTATGATCAAATCTCTACCAATCACCAATGAAACACTTGACAAGAATATTTATAAGCCTGTGAAAGCCACCTTGTTTGGAGAAGAGCCCATAAATTTTAAATAAGCAAGGGAATACATCTACACACTGCTTCCAAACCAATACAACATTTGTTTTATTCATTCCCAAATCAAAAACACTTTAACCCATAGAGACTCCATTACTGCTGCTGATCTTGTCACTGACATTTATAATTCAAAGCACTTACAATTATATTGCAGTCCTGGGAGCCACTGAACAGCTTGTTGCCATAGTTACAGAGAGCCAGCACAATGCCAGAGTGGCCTTCTAATGTCTTCACACACTTGTAACTAGAGCTGGTGTCCCATACCTAGCAATGGTATTATCAACTAAATGTTACTTTACATCATGCCAAGTTTATTGTGCTACTCTATTATAACCAACAGCTTAAACAAAACAGCTTAGCTTAAACAATCCAAAACTTGGTTAAACCTCACACAAGTTTCCCATTCAAAAAATATACACTTATTCAATGTAGATTTCAAGACAAAACCAGTAACTCATAATGATTTTCCTTTTTTTTTTTTTTTTTGCTTTTTTTTTCTCTCAGGTCTCTCCAAAACTGAATTCCATTTTTGTTTTTAGCCAAACCTTTGTGTTCTTTTGTGTTTCTTTTTATTTATTATTTTTTTATTTTTGTAGAAAGCTTCTTTAATTTATATTCCTGGTAACTTGTTCTAAATTCTGCTAAAGAGATAATACCTAGTTCCCATCTTTATTCACTCACTTTGATTGTTTTGTCTGTAGATCCACTAAATAAATAGTCACCCATTGCACTGAGACACCAGACTGGACCCTAACAAATAGACAATACCAACTTAGTCACTCCATGATTATATATATATATATATATATATATATAATTAACATTAATTAATAAACATTTGATTAGTAATTGATTCAAACATTTATAAGTTGATATTTGAATATCTAAGAACACATGAAATGAAAGCAGACTGAAATCAAGAATCTACTTTTCAATTCAAATCAATTCAAATCAGAATGTTTTAAATTTGTTAGTTCAAGTTGAAGAACTAACAACAAAGTGTAGAAGTCTACTAACCAGATGTCCAACAAATGTCCCTTTACACTTGAACATTGATATGGGATCATAAGCTGGGTAGAAAGAATAATTCACCAATAAATAAATACATGAAATACAATTACTCAAAATGTTCCTGGCAATTCAGTTCAATATGAATATCTAAATAAGTCAAGCAATTATCAATATTACAATTTGAAATGTACGTAAAAATATTGGTACTAAAAATTTGTTAGATATTATGTTTTGAAAAATAATACTCAACAACTTCAGATGGGAATGTAAAAAAATTCTTCTGAGAGCTAAAAATATACAGAGCAGGTGAGATAGAGATCTGTTCAAAACAGCTGCGATAGAGGTCTGTACAGAAATAAGTGAGATAGAGGTGAACAGAGACAGGTGAAATAGGTCTATATGGAGGTAGGTGAGATAGAGGTCTGTAAAGAGCAGGTTAGATAAAGGTCTGTACAGAGGCAGGTGCGTTAGAGGTCTGTAAAGCACAGGTGAGATAAAGGTCTGTACAGAGGCAGGTAAGATAAAGGTCTGTACAAAGCAGGTAAGTTAGAGGTCTGTAAAGAGCAGGTGAGTTAGAGGTCTGTAAAGAGCAGGTGAGATAAAGGTCTGTACAGAGGCAGGTGAGATAAAGGTCTGTACAGAGGCAGGTGAGTTAGAAGTCTGTAAAGTGCAGGTGAGATAATGGTCTGTACAGAGGCAGGTAAGATAAAGGTCTGTACAAAGCAGGTAAGTTAGAGGTCTGTAAAGAGCAGGTGAGATAGAGGTCTGTAAAGCGCAGGTGAGATAAAGGTCTGTACAGAAGCAGGTGAGCTAGAGGTCTGTAAAGTGCAGGTAAGATAAAGGTCTGTACAAAGCAGGTAAGTTAGAGGTCTGTAAAGTGCAGGTGAGATAGAGGTCTGTAAAGAGCGGGTGAGATAGATCAAGTGTTTAAAAAGTGCTATATGATCTGCTTTACTTTAAACAGAAGATTTCAGGTTCTGATTTGAACTGGATGGGGTAAGACAAAAAAGCTTTACAAATTCATCTACCGTAAGGTCAAGCAATTAACTTGACAGAGAGATGGTAACTTTTAGGACCAAACAAGATAATCTGCTGTCATATCCCAAAAAAAGATGAATGTAATATTTAGTATTTAGTCCAAAACAGATGTTCAAAGATATCAAGAAACAAGGGCAACATTACCTCCAGCTGTAGCACCAAGATTGATCCTCATGTTGATATGTGACATTTCTTCCTGAATTCATAAGGATGCAAAATATATAGAATGTTTTGATAAAAACAATAACCTAGTAAAAGATACTAATCATAACTTATTATTCATTTTCAGCTAACTGTTAAAGAAGATGAGAGAAAACTATGTTTGTAATTTACCGTTAAAGCAGAAATATCTTTTCTATTGTCAAGTATTTCATCCATTATTTTACTGTGGTTACGCTCAACAAGTTCTGTAAAAAAAATATGTGTTTATTATAAAAAGAGTGGAAGTTAAGACTGTTATACCCCCCCTCTCCAATTTGAGAAGTGGAAGTTAAGACTGTTATACCCCCCCCCCTCTCCAATTGGACCATTCAGTAAGTTGTAGGGGCCTACCTAGCTTCATGTCTACACTCTTCTCCATGGTCTCTAACCTTTCCGAGAGTCGACCAAGCATTGATCTGAGGAACTCAATTTCTTGGTCTTTTTGATTTAAATGCATCTGAAATAGAAGAATGACTAAGATGTCTGAACAAAAGTAAATTCTACACTTATTGTTAACAAATTTTAAAGTAATCCACTAATTATGTAGAATCAAGCTTTATTACACTATATACTGACTCTATTAAAAAAATGAGGTTATCTTAAAGAAACAACCACTTATTGTATGTAAAAAAAAAACTTGAATATTTTAAAACAAAGAAAAACAACCTACTTGTAAATCTGTTACTTTCTCATCTGTCAGTCTGAGAAACTCTTTCATTCCTTCAAACCTGCAAGACTTCAAATGTTCTTCCAACTCATCTTGTGTTCCAATAAAATCACAACTTAAAGACAACAAAATTGCAAGTAGCATATTACTACAATATTAAAAAAATAAATTACAAAATGTAAAAAAAATAACTTTGTTGAATTAATACAAGAGAAGCATTTAAATCTATGGATTAGCAACTGTTACGAAATAACAGAATAATGTCATTTAAAAAATACAAAAATATATACTCCCTTTCATACCTGTATTTTTTGTTAGGACAGTGTACATTATTACATGAACGTAAATGATCCTCTAAGTCCTGAGAAAAAGTATATAAAGATTTTATTTTGCATTTAGACATTTGTGGATATTGTTTCTGTTATTGTGTTATATTTACTTACATCTATATATATAAATAAAATAATAAATATATTGTAGAATTTTAATAAGGCTTTAGACATACTAGTAATTACATTCATTAATAATAATAAATATTTTCTCTACTGACCTTTTTTAACAATGGTGGGCACCCAGCATTATTAGGACAATCTATTGGCATGTAATCACAATCATTTTCATGGTCCCTAAAACATAGCAACAGAAATTATGAGCATATTTAATATGTGTCACATCCATGATCATTCAATTATATCCTACACAGCAGGTTGTTTGATATTCCTAGCAACAGAGACTAGTACACATGCATGACATGACCTCATTTCTAGATACTTTGGATCACAGAAAGAAGTAAATAATATAAGGGAGTTCAGCCTAGTCAAATAGTTTAATTATTCACTTGTGTTTTATTCCACAGTGCCTTGTTCATTCATTGTACAGATTTAGCAACTGTATTTATTGTTATTGTAAATTTATAAAAATGGATTATTCAAGTGTATTCATAATTCATTGTTCAAGTATTGTGATATTAATTATTCCATTTCATTCGTTGGATTATTCTTTGGTGCTCTATTATTTAATAATCTTTGGATTATACTTGAGACTATAAATCTAGAATTACTAACTCGTAATCACCATATGATACTCAACAGGTTTAGAGTAACATCCCTGGCACACATTGGTACATTGTGTTATTGGATATAAATACAAAATTACAGACATTGTATAAAAATACTATCATGACATCATGTAATATTAGAATAATCATCCTTTACTTAAACCATATGTCACATGGCAGGAAAAAAAGCTGAAAGTCTTCCACCTCCGATGCCTAGGGCGGATCTTTAAAATAAGGTGGCAAGATAAGATAACCAATGAGGAAGTGCTACCAAGAGCAGGGTGTCAGGACATCCACTCTGTTATTAGCAGCAAATGCCTTGGCTGGCTTGGCCACGTTTGTAGAACGCCAATAGGTTGACTTCCACAGGACATTCTGTATGGCAATCTAATAGAAAGCAGGAGAGCCGCTGGTCGCCCACTTTTACGTTATACGGATGTATGCAAACACGACATGAAGCTCTTCAAAATCGACACTAGCAGCTGGGAAGAGGTGGCACTGGATAGATCCACATGGAGAGAGAGCATAAAGAAAGGGTCACGGATTGCAGATGTCAGACACAACAGAAGCAGAAAGAAAGGTGAAAATGCAATGGCGCCTGGTGATTACATATGCCCAACCAGCGATAGCAGCTGTGTATCAAGGATTGGCCTCTTTAGTCACACAAGAAGTTGCAAAGGGAAAAGATCGTCTCTCGAGACGTAAAATGCCACAGATGTCACATATCAGTTTAAATAAACCTAATCTAGGGTAATAAACTTAGTATATTTGCATCTGGGGGAGGAGTTAAGGAAATGATTGAATAAAGCAGGATTTAGAGAAATGAGTTTGGAGATGTAACTTGAAGTGACAAGTCATATATTTTATTAGTTGTGAAATTAGATGTAGTATTAATTTGAATCTATTAGTTATTGAGCTTTGAAAGAAGATATTCATTTGATACAATTTTATTTCTGTATATTCTGTACATTATTGTGATTCCCAGTTTTTGAATTAAAGTTCTGTATTTGAATTGAAAGGATCTTCGCTATTTGAATCTCTAAGACATATTTAGATCTAGAGATATATCTAAAGAATCCCCGGCATCACAGTTACGACATATTAACACCTTTGACGAATAAGCATTTTCAACGAACAATAAGAAACCATAAAACAAATAAAGACATTCTGACAGAATCTAAACATTGATACTGAATGAACTGCTAAGAGGCAGTAGGAAACAGCCAGGAATGGAGAGAAATAGTCAGCAGATCACAAGTGATATCCAACAGACTTCAGGACTGGTGAAAGTGAATTGAAGTTCAACAAAAGTAGTGCAAATTTCAAATTGTAAATAATAATCAAACAATCTTGCGTTGTTTATTGAAAGCTTAAATAGTCTCAATCTAAGCAGACAGTACCAAAACTAATTTATATTTTTACTTTTTTTTTTCTACCTATACACCATATCAAACATAGTTAAGGTATATGTATCAGACTTAAAGCATGCCTTAAAACAAAACAGGACCTAGTGAATGAGCAGTGGTGCACTAGACATTCTGTGTTACAATTGTCATGAATTTTACTGTCCTAAGTAAGAGGATATTAAGCTACAATGTGAGATCCACGGATAAAAAATAGACAGCTGCTTGTGCTACAAGCCATATAAAGACTCTAAAAACTACTGAAACAGTAAACTCTACTTCATATAGTAGGGGAACTTTTACAATAAAATGTCTTCTAATGATATAAATCAGGTACCTTCTTTGATTCATCCTAAAAGTAGAAGGACACTTTGTGGAATCAGCTACAAATCTCTTCAATGTTTCATTATAGTAACAACCATATTTACAGTGTATCATCAGTTCCCCTATTTGTTCAGACACTGCTATATTGGCTACCATGACGACCAATCTCTGATCATCAACAGGACATATTCCTAGAGAATACAAAATTATTATAGAGGATAAAACTAACAGATTTTTTTAGCATCAGCAATAAAAAGGTTGCTAAAACTTTTCCCTGACAAAAGTATCATAATGGATGAACTATAGAAATATATATATAAAAATTTTTTTTTTAGCAAATAATAATAATGCTAGTATTCTAAGGAAATTTTGCAAAAGAGAAAAAAAAAAAACAAATGTGAAAAAAATGTGTTTGAATACCAAAATGTCATTATGCTTGTTTAATCCCACACCACAAAACTACTGTCATTTTCCTTCTTCAGAGATGTGCATTAATCATTGTTACTTTCCCTAACTGCTATAAGAGTTATGTTAAGTATTACATAGGAGTTGCTAGTTATTGTCAGACATTTTGGTCCTCTTGAGCCCAATGTCATTTTTCTAATTTTAAAAGTACAACACATAAAAAGTAAAATGGTCAGGGTCAAAGTTGTGCATGTTTTTAAAAGTGATTTGCAATGACAATCCAAGGATTCCCTACAAAAATGATATTGATTGACATTAGCCATTAGGTTTGTAGTTTGTAAGACAAATCAATATAAAAAATGAATGAAATGAAAAATATTGCAACGTGATTTCTAAAATTTAACTTACAAAATGTAATATAATCACATCAAGATATTGTAGTTTAAGCCCCAATTGAAAACTACTTTTCACACTTTTGAGCAAAATTGTTTAAACTATGAATAAGTTTTGCTCACTTTTGTATTGATGTAGTCCAAGGTCACATATATTGCCTACAAAACTATTTTGTAAAAGTAATCTCATAATTTTCCCCCCTATATTCCACATTAAAGACCATTGTTTAAACTCAGAGGCAAGGAAATGTCTCACAACCTTTTAATTTGTTTGGAAGTGTAGATAATAGAATCACTTCCTGTCATTAAATTCACTTAAGAATTAAGTCACTAGGAAGTATAAAAGAAAGTTTTAAAAAGATTCTACAACAATATTAATGCAATATGTTTACAGTCTGTTGAAGTGCTTAGATGTAGAGATTGTAAACCCAGAGTTTGTCAAGTGGAGTAACATTACTCATCTTCCAGCCAGTTTCTTTAACTAAAGAAATTCTCATACCAACAGAAATCAACAACTCACTCTTTGTAAATAAACATATCAATGTCTTAAATCAATCAACAACTCACTCTATGTAAATAAACATATCAATGTCTTAAATCAATCAACAACTCACTTTATGTAAATAAACATATCAACATCTTAAATCAATCAACAACTCACTCTATGTAAATAAACATATCAATGTGTTAAATCAATCATCAACTCACTCTATGTAAATAAACATATCAATGTCTTAAATCAATCATCAACTCACTCTATGTAAATAAACATATCAATGTCTTAAATCAATCAACAACTCACTCTATGTAAATAAACATATCAATGTCTTAAATCAATCATCAACTCACTCTATGTAAATTAACATATCAATGTCTTAAATCAATCAACAACTCACTCTATGTAAATAGACATGTCAAGGGATACCCTCAAAGCCTCTCTGAAAGCATTCAGCATAAACCCAGCCACCTGGGAGACAGAAGCACTGGCGCACAAATTGCTGAGAGAACAGTGCTGGCAGAAGAAATGGGCCAGAGAAGAAAAGCAAGGCCAATGACACTAGCTCCAGCTGGAATAACCTGCCCAATGTGCAGCCAAACATTCCGAGCTCACATATGTCTCACCAGCCACATGAGGAGGCACAAAATCCCAGTGCAAAGCCCTCAGCCTCCCCCCCCCTCCGGATGACAAAAGTGGTCATCATCGAACCACACTGGACGAACTATATATATATATATATATATATATATATATATATATATATATATATATATATATATATATATGTCAATTTCTTAAATCAAACCAATCAACAACTCACTCTGTGTAAATAAACAAGTCAATGAAAAAAAAAAACAATTTATGAAATTGTGTATAAACATGTTAAGGTACATCTTTAAATGTGAAAATCTTCCTTTCCTCATAGTTCAATCCTCAGTGAAAGGGGACATAACCCTTGACAATTGAAAGGGAGAGGAGTGGGATTTGGGGTGCCAAAAAATGTTGCGGACACTAAAAAAAAAAATGGTGCTGGATGAAAAAATGAACATTTTGTATACAAACATGATTTGCTTGTCAAACTGTTTACATCTTTGAATAATATAATCCAAACAATCAGCTCTGAATAGATAATACTTGGTAGACTAAATGCTATATGTTTTAGCAAAGAGTTAATTAAGAAACAGATGCAGAAACCTATTATGTGCCACATATTCCATTCCACATAGTTTATCCTGTCAAATTTGGTTATGGTATTCGTTCATTCATTATTTTATCTTTGAAGATTAAATTTTAAAAAATGATCAAAATGCATTATGGTTTCTAAGTTTTGCATAAAGTTGATTAAAATAATAAACTTTGATTATGTCTATTGACCAACTTTATGGATGGTTGGATGCTGCTTGACAGAATAGAAACTCTAAATAGAACAGAAAACAGGTAAGTGGGGGGTCATAAATTCTTCCCTCAGTGATGAAGCAAACACAGAAAAGAGTAAAACAAAAAAAAGAGCTCACAATGTGAATACAAGAAAAACTAAAAACTTACCATCAGATCTTGAAGCAACACATGACTTGCAATATGTGTGCTAGTAAAAAGGAATTAAAAAAAACTCCTTAGTAATCTTATGACTATTTACAACATAAGACTATTTTATTAACTTCATATATTACTACATAAGACTATTTTATTAACTTCATATAGAGAATGGTAATACTGATAAACTACTTCTATGAGAGTATGATTTACATTATTAGATTTAAAAAAAAAAAAATTATAAAGAAGAGGTATGAATTGTCATATCTTTTTTTTTTAATTTTTAAAATCTTTTATTTTTTTATTTTTTGAGAAGTCTGAATAACACCCCCCCCCCTTCAGCTAGCTGTAGCTGTATTACTGCAAATAAGGCATTATCCTACCCCACAGCTGACAATAACTGGATCTTTGAATACTTGATCACACAGTCGACAAAACAGTTTCTTATTGGGACTGTCCACAAAGACAATCACTTCCTAAGAACAAACAAAAAAAAACATTTGTAAAAGTTTTTTGTTCTTTAAAATGTTAAAACTGAAAAAAAATTTACAAAATGAACATTTAATTAATCAAACTGAAACAAGTTAGATGGACAGGTCATTTCCTTTGATTACAAGAACACAGAGATGATCTGAAAACCCAGAAGAAAACATGGAGAACCCATAACAGAAAGTATTGTGTCAGAAGGCTTGCAAAAGATTGACAAATAATAAGTAAAAATACAAAGAACTTTGGAAGATGCTGGCTGTTTATATTTTACTCGTAATTGAAACACAAAATGCAGTGCACAACTTTTTAAGTTAATGAAAAGGATGAGGGTTTTCTACATCCATAACAATACAATCTTCAGTAAAGAAAATAAAAAATTATGAAACAGAAGCAGACAATGAAAAATTTGGATAAAATTACAGTTGGCTGTGGACAAACCCTGCTTATACATTTTAAATTTCTTAAAATCATCTAAATTCTGTGTGTTAAAATTTTTTTCTAAATCTTTAATTAAGAGAACATATTTGATTCGTAGAACAAATGAATTAAATATTTTTACTAATTCCAAAATTAAAGTTAAAACACAAAAATAATTTCACATCTGCTCAGAACTATATTTTTATTTAAATAAATCTGGAACTAAAAAAAACTTACATCTTCTTCAGTTAATGTTCGATTAGTCAGATTAGAATTTTTCCGTGGAATCTGTCCAGGAGACAAATATGAATTCATGGCCTAAGAGAACAAAAAAAGTAAAGGTAAGTATTTGATCAGAACTGTTATGTTGAAACAAATCAAAGCAAAGTCAAAAAAAAATAATTAAAAAAAACAACAAGCTACTTTGGAAGGCAACAGATGAAGGAGTTGTTTTCTTATCAATACTGAAAAAAAAACATCAACTCATTAACTTGTTTCAAAATTTACGAACATTGTAAAACATTTTCATTTTCAATGCCAGAAAATATGCAAAACCTTGTGGGGATGGTGAATGAACCTAGTCTGAATCTATTTTAAAAGGTGGCTATACTGAGTATGCAATGTACAAAGGTATTTTTCGTTATGCAATAAAAATACACCCAATCTCTAAATGCTGGAAACTTACCCCATGTTGGTCTCCATTCATTGACTGGCTACTGTGTGACTCACTAAAAACATTGTCCTCTTCATCAGCTATGGAAATAGGATAGACAAGCTCAGCACAATAAATAAGTACACTGACAATTATTACAACTAAATTATGAATAGTTTCAAATTTTATGACTGTTAAAAAGATAGAAGATAAAGCTGGTTCAAAATACTCAAAAACTTCCTGAAGAATAAGTCAATAGGCACTGCTAAGAAAACCAGACCTGTTCACTGGGTATATTTGTTTAGAAGTAATATAGTGATAACACTTAAACGAATCTTTTAGAATTAAAAACAATGATGCAGGGAATCAGGCTAATTGTTAAATCAGACTGTTTTCAAAGATCTTTTGAAAACATACAAAAGAAATCTCACTATAAAATCAAAAAGAACTCAGGGAAATAGTGAATACAATCTTACAAAAACATTTCCTAGGCAATTGTTGGGTCAGAGTGTTCACAGAAATATCCTTTGGAGAATTCATTAAGAACAGAGTAGCTGACATTCTGATAGGATGGTACAAAGGGAAAAAGACTGAAAAGCTCATTGCCATCAACTATCTCTGATAGAATTACTTAAAAAAGGGGAGCTTGAACTAGCAACTACCATCTAATTAAATGTCATTCACATATGCCCAACAATTATACAGCAATCCTGGCGAAAGCCCAAACTGTTCTTCAAACCTAAAAAAAAAAATGATAAAAAAATCTGATACCTCCTACAATAATCCATCAACAATAATATCTAAGAAACTGCTCTTCAATAGACCCCATCAAACTTACATTTAAGGGAAACATAACCAGAGACTTATTAGTCTACAAAATGGAGAAATGATCAAGATGTCAGAAAGAAATGCCAATCTATTCAGAAGGTGAGAAAACTAGAGATCAACATAAACCAAAGAAGGTCCAGCTCTCACCCAAACTACAGAAAAATAATCCCATCATGACCAATATTCAATTTTTCACCTCTGGACAAGGCACAGCAGCGATATTTAAGAAGATAATTGAAGTAAAAAACACTTGTTAAAGCAGATTTTAATGTTTTTCTTTCGCCAACCACTTTAAAATCCCTGGCTAATGTCTAATGTCTGACATGACATTAAATATAGTAATTATGAATCATTAAACTATTATTTAAACTTGGAGTAGAGCAATCACCTATTCAGCCAAGACAACAAATTTAAAGTATAAAGTTGAAACATGATATTTTGAACATGACTTGATTGACTTTACCATGATATTTAACTTTTAATAATCTCTCCTGAGCTATTGTGTAACTATTAGGATTCAACCTACAGACATAGACATTAACAAACTAAATAATTCAAATTTAAAACAAAAATTAATATACTTACCAAATTTTAATGTGCGAACTGATTGTGAAGTATAAGACATTTCTGACACAAAACTTTCCCAGTGTCTGTTTGTTTGCTCAGTACTAATGACAGTATAACACAAGATTTAGTTTAAGCATCTTTGGAAATCTGAAAGAGAGATCAGATATACACAAAATTGATTATCAAGTCATGCTACTTCTGCAGGGGCGTAACTAGGGATTTGGGGGCCCGGGGGGATTGACTTCTTTGGGGGCCCCTTGCATTTTGACATTCGACATATGATATGAGATAATGTGCGCAAAAATATATAAGCCCAAAATCAAATTGGTTCAGTATATCAGTAAACTTAACAAAAAATAATCATTAAGACTCTTTTAATGAATAATACCGTTATTTTATAGTTAAATAATGCACAAGTGACAAATCTCAACTGATATTGCTTCACGTCGTGCATTCTGTGCAGCAAAGAAATCTATAGCAATCATCTACATTGATACTTTCTAGTATTTGTGACTTCACTGACATTAAAGCCATGATAAGCCTTTCTTGCGTCATTGTGCTCCTGAGATAGTTTTTGATGAACTTGAGCTTTGAGAATGATCTCTCACATGACGTAATGGAAGTGGCCTGAGTTTGCGGTTTTTGGAGGAGGTTGCAAGGTTTGAGCACACGTAATTACCATATGAAGCCTGTTTCCTCAATATGTCTATTGGTGATTGTATTACTGGTTTGTTGATGAAAAGTGCTCGTGCATCAATGACATAATTGAAAAAGCGATTTGACATTTATTTCATCATACAAACAGGAAAAGTAGCACAGTTTGTCATAAGCGTGTCTTCATCTAACAGGTGTCTTGGTTCAAGAAGAAACCCAAAGGTATCCATTTTCTTTCCAGCCTTTGGAATCTGCCCTTCATCTCCATATGAAATCTGTCTAGCACTTCTGTCGCAACACATTTGAATTGTAGTTCTATTGACAGTCCTACATTAGAACTCATCTTCCCATTAAGTCTTTTCTTTCTTCTGGTTGTTTTGATTACAGGGAATCCATTGTATTCACTACCTTCTTTTGCTTTTTCGATGGATTGGGTTTTTGTCAGTTTCTCATCATTTTGCAGAAAGCATGAAAGGGTACTAATTTCTTCAGCAGCTTCCCGTATATGCAGTCCAGACTTTTGTAGTTTCTTCTGAACTATATTAATTGGTTGCAGGAGCTTTGACCAGAATTCGAGATAGGCAAAAAATTCTTAATTTTCCACTGCATGAAGAAGATTCTGTGCTAATATTATATGATATTATGTCATTGTTGGTTGTTTATGTTTTGTGCAAAAGCAAAAGGATTAGATGGAAATAAAAAGAGAGTTTCCATTGGATTGAGGAAAGATGAAAAAAGGGGTAATAACTCGAGTGTGAAGTTTAATTCTGAAATTATAGACGCCAAACCCGAATAATGGACTATTCTAGCATTATTAAGAATAACTTTTGGATCTGTTATACTCGATTTTGTAAAGGTTAATTAGTGTAGCCATAAAATACTCGCTATTTAGATCTATTATTAGTAAAGGCAGGGGCGGACTGTTAAAATTGGTCCAGGCATTTCTACACAATCCGGCCCTTAAATTGTATATTAAATGAAGGACATCCATCTCTAGGTTACCTGTCCTCAAGGTCATTCTGTTAAGTTTAATAATGTATCGATAACTGATCGCATGCATACAATGAAATCTATCTTTTTAAAAAAATATAGTAGGCCTTATGTTGCTTTTAAATCGCTAAAAGTGTGGGCCCTAAAAGGATGAAGGCTACTAGTAGCACTGTCTATGGAAAATGTGTTAGAAATGATTAGCATATACTGTTGAGTCTGTAAAAGATTTGTAAAAAACATGACGCGCAGAGGGCCTCTTTTACAAGAAAATATTATTATTATTAAAAGTTTAATACGTTCTATAGTGGCATTCATGAGGCCCTTTTGGTGGCCTACCAGCCCACCGGGCATTTGCCCGATCGCCCATATAGCCAGTCCTCCCCAGAGAAAAGGTAACAAGATACCTGGAATTCGCTGTATATCATGCAGTTTTATTCATAGCAACAAAGTTTAAAATGTAAAACTAACTTTAAAAAAAAAAAAATTTGATCTCTTTGGGAAAAAATATTTTTAAAATGTCAACAAAGTCAACGTACTGATAGACCTAGATCTAGGTTTAGTCTTTGTTATAAATTTAATCTATAAATGTTGAAAAAAAAAGACACCAGTTGACACTATTTGTCAATCAAATATATTAATTTATGTATTTACAAATAAATTTCAAACACCCATTTGGGGGCCCCCCCCAGGTGGGGGCCCGGGGGGGGGATCTTAAAATTCTCCCCCCCCCCTTTAGTTACGCCACTGTACTTCTGTGTCCTTTTTTTTTAGAACGAAAACTACCAGTAAATTAGCTATTTTTATCAATATGATTTCATAATGTAAATATAGCTATAACTAGAGTAAAATATTGAAACCTAAGAAAATGTGCTAATCTTTGGACCAAAATAAGTCTTAACACCATAATCAGTCATGCCTTCCCCCCCCCCCTTCCCACCTCAAAGACATTTTAAGAATCATGTTGAAAATTAAGAAATTAGGTCCAAATGCAAAACATAGATCAGTGATCTTCAAACTTTTTGACCCACTGCCCACTTTTCATATATTTTCTCTGTAAAATATCCACTAGCGCCCCCCACCCCCCTTTTCCCGTTCAAATACCAACAAGAAACTTGAGAAGGTAAATTTAAATAAGATGCCATTTATTTATTGAGTTTCATTGAACAATACATTTTTAGGGTTAATTTAAAATTAAATTCACACAAAAAAAATCAACTTCAGCTAAATGAAACTTTGTGCCTTATGTAGTTTGACAATGTTAGAAATGTCAGTCTTTAAAATAGTCCAAACAAGAGGAAGGTCTCCTCTGGTGGCTACATCCCATTAATATCTTTAGTTGTTTGTGGCAGCATTATACCCAGTTTCAACCATTTATGTTGAGGGAAATGCTAAAAATAGCAATTAGATTTTTTTACCACAGTTTTGGTATTAACAGGAACATTTAAATGTTCAGCCTTAACTCTGTTGTGCTTCCTCTGTTAAAATTATTTTTACTAATGACAATTTTGAAACTCTTTATTTTTTCCTGCAACTCAACTTGAACATCAGTAACATGTTTAAAAACAATTTGACATCTGTGTTTAATATCAATATCTTTCCTTGTAGTCATTTAATTCATTAGGTGCCAGCCATGTTAAACAAATCTTTTTGAACCTTTTTTAAGTCATTGCCAACTGATGAATCTTCTTGCTTCTCAAAAAAAAATTGTATTTAAGAGCTCAACAAAACTAGTGAGACAACTGCCTTTCAAAAGTCAGCAAACTTTAGTGTACAATAAAAATTTAGCAATTTAGCAAAAATGTATTTGTTTCACAAAATTGTTAAAAGATGCGCACTCTTTTGGCATGGATTGGTGTTTTATATAATTTTTATTTTGAGATTTAAAGGTGAAAGAAATTTTTAGAAACAAGATGTTATGTTGCCTGTGAATCACACAGATTTCTAGATTTTCCTTTTTATATAACTTATGAAGCCTTTGTAGAATCGAATCAGTAATGATTCCCTATCACCTGTATGATGGTGTGTCACTAAATAAAATAGATTCTCCTTTTGTGTCACAGATAAGTTTTTCAGAAGAAAAAAAAATGCGCCTCATTAAGAACTTTAGATCAAAGTCATTTGTAAAGAATTTTTTGAATTTATTTTGAAGTTTTCTTATAAATTGCTGCTTAACATCACTAGCCATTTCATCAAATGGTCTTTGAATTAAAGAGTCACGTATCAATAATACTTTCAGAACCTCTTTGGGATTTTGATGTAGAAATGACTTTCCAAAAAGCTGGAATAGCCCATTTTCAACCAATAATATGAGAATTTAGTTTTTTTTTAGTTATCTTCTTCTTCGTTCTCATTATTATGCTGGAGAGTTCAGATGACTAGATTAATATATGAGATGAACTGCGCAGTGGTTTATAAATCAGGGAGCTCTCCATATATGTTAAAATACAAGAAAACTAATACATTTTTTCAAAAAGGTGCCTTTTTTTGTGATGGTTCGCACCGGTACGGCGTACCTACACCTTTTTGAGTGAGGTGAAAAAATATTACTTTTCTTGTATTTTATATTATTAATATATTATTTTATATAAATACATTTTTTTTTAATGTATTTATGTGTGTGTACATAATCATTATTACATTCTGACCCATCATTGTTTATTGTGCCCTAGAATAGGTTCTTCCTGGAGTAAGTGGAAAAATTGTTGACTCCCCGCCACTGACAACAGGGGCCTGGGGGAGTGCTAGAAGCTCCCCCAACGCTCCGCCCTGCCGCCAAGCACTATCTCTGGTATTGATAGCCAACAAAATTTATATTCTAGGGTATCTACAGTGCATTATCCTGCTATTAAAAAGTTTTATTTCAAAGATATGTGCTATTCTTACTGACTTAGACCCTCCCGCGCCGTTCGGCGTATTTGCCGTCAAGCTGTTTCCACAAAAATCTGTCACTGGTAATGTCTGAAGCCTCTTCCCACCTGCTCTGAGGACCTCCATAAATGTGGCGCCAAGTTGTACTAGGATGTCATCTCAACTTATCATGCGTAATTCATTTTGTCGCAGAACATGTCCCGCAAACCCCATGCGACACTCTGTCACAATCTTACTAAGGGGTCGACTTCCAGTTCGGCATAGGATTTCCTTGATTTAGACCTGATCTCTATAACTGACTCCTAAAATCTGTCCAGCCATCTTTGTTGAACCACATTAAGGGTTTTTCAATTTCGGCAGATGACTATTCACTGCACTTTATCAATGGAGCCCAGCCACTGGTAGAAATGTGTAACCTCTCTTGAATACACTCTTGGAATTAGGTGACTGTAGTTTGCTTTAGATTTTATATCGAAAAGGGAAGTTTTATCGTCAAAATCATCTGTTGGAGGTTTTAAACTAAAAAATCTCTGGAGTTGTTTTTTTTTTAATTCAAAACCCCATTTAGCTACGGTCATAGTATTTGGTAACAGTAGTTTGCTTTAGAATAATATTGAAGATAGAGGTTTTCCACCTCAAAACGCTCTGTAGGGGGATTTTAAACTTAAAACCATCTGGAGTAGAGGGGTTTAAACTCAAATTGGCTTGGCTACACTCAAATAATTTTTGTGTGTAATTTTCTTTTTTTATATTGAGGTATTTTTTAGCATCAAACCCCTCTAAAGGGGGGTTTTAACTCAAAAGCTCTTTTAGCAACACTCACATTTTTTTTTTTTTACAATGAAGATGTATTTTTTAGCTTCAAACCCCGCTGGCGGAGGGTTTAAACTCAAATCTGAGTCAAAACCCATTTATCTACGCTCATAACATTTTGAGTGCGTAATTTGCTTTTTTTTTTATATTGAGGTATTTTTTAGCTTGAAATCCTACTGAATAGAGAGAGGGGGGGGGGGTTAAACTCAAAACCCCTTTGGCTGCGCTCATAGAATTTTGAGTGTGTAATTCTCTTTTTTTTTATATTGAAGAGGGGGTTTATCATAAATTTTGGAGGGGATTTTAAAATCAAAATCTTCCTTAACTGTGCTCTTGGAATTTGGAGATTGTCGTTTGCATTTTTTTTTGTTTTGTTTTATAGTAGAGGGGGATAAACTCCTAGTAGGGGGTTTTAAACTCAAAAGCCCCTGGTAGGGTCTTTAAAACTCAAAACCCCCTTGGTTGTGCTGATGCAAGTGATGGTTTAGTATTAAAATCTCACCTAAAATAAACAAAATGATGCGCAAATTAAGACCCGTGGGCAATATATGTCTAGTAGTATATATTATATATAATATATAGATAGATCTAAAAGCATTAGGATAACCAACTCAAGAAAAAAAGTAACATTTTCATCTAAGCCCCTCCCTGTCCCAAATGTAATTATAGATCGTGTGTCTGACTGATTCTAACAAACTGGTCAGTGTAAGGCTAGTCTCTAGAGACTACGACCACTACGTGTAGTAGGTCATGACAAGACAACCAAGCGATAGTATTTGTTGTGTGTTAAGTGGTCAAGTCAGAAAAAACACACTGCTGTGGTTAGTCAAGCATGTAAATCTACTTTTTCCGGGCATTTTTTTCTTTGCTTAAAAGATCTAGATCTAACTGCATAGACGAAGATATATTTCTTTTATGAGAATATTAACTTTACTGTATGAATTTCTGTAAATACAATTTAAGTCAATAGATTAAATTAATAGGTTTGTGTGAAGTCACATAGAAACCCAATAAAAGTCTGACCGTTTTGGATGCACAGGAAAATTATGTCATTATCTGTAAATCAAAACACATATAATATATATATATATATCAATTATATTGAAAATTGTCAAAACGATCTAGCTGAGTTTCCCTTTAACTACTAGATCTACTTGTAATAATACTAGAGATACTCAGATAGTCTAGACCTAGATTCTACTTACCCTGTAGAGGCCTGTAGGTAGGTAGCAGTGTATTTACAGCCTACAGCGTGTCTGTTACACAAGTTACAGAGTGGGTAACACAACTGATACTCAGTCAAGTCAGTCAGTCAGTGAGTAGGCAGAGTAGGGACTAGCATATTAATATTAGCCTAGGCCATTAGTGGGGACATTATTAGCCTCTTATAATTTATTAGGCGTACTCCGCATACAGTAGATCTCCACTTCACTGAATTTTCAGTGACAATCTCTAGGAGGGTAGCCAGCTCAGTTTCAGTTTGCTTTTAAAGTAATAAGTTTACTCAGTCAAGTTTAGTTTGATATCGGTTAGATCTAGAGTAATCTAAACTCTAATCTCTATATTGACTATATATTATTGAGTCTACAGATATCTAGAATATTTAGAGAATCTAGAAATCTTACTTATTCTTAAAATGAAAAGTCGATGAGATTTAGATAACTATTAAACTAGATTCAAATTACCGATTCTTTCTAGTAGAGTGACTAGAGTGAAGATTCAAGAGTCTACGGTAAAAATTTGAGTCTACTGTAAGAGTAACTGAGTAACTCAGTAAGTAGTATAGATCTACTTACTTTACTTTACTAGACTGACTAGAGAGTCTAGTAGATAAGTTTAAAATTTAAAAAGATAATTTAAGGCAAGGCATCATGATCATCACTGTCAACATGATTATGATGATAATCATCAAGCCTCAAGGCATGATAATCAGAATCAGATAATATATTAACTCTAACTCTATAAGTTATTTATAATTTATAAGGCTAAGTTAGACTAAAGTGACTAAAGTCTAAGAGTAACTTGAGTAAGGATAATAATATTATTAATAAGGCATTAAAAAAAAAAAGGTGATAAGGGACATTCGAATTATTCAAACGTTTGTCTCCTGGTAGATCTAGATCTAACTCTATTTCCAATACAATTTCTGAATTTGAAATTAATCACAATTTTTGAATAAACAGGTCTAGTCTAAAGACACTAAAGTCTAAAGATAGTAAAGTCTACAAATTATTTTTATATTCCATTTTTAGTATCGTACTAAAGTTAAGTATCTTGAATAGCTCTTTTGGATGAAAGATAAACAAAAATTCTTGATTACACAGACCTATATTAGCGGAATATCTATTGTCTTAGACATAGATAGGAATCATCTATAAAAGAAGTCTTTATGTAGCGTTTGTAGTGTTGGAGTCATTCGGCAATGAGCCTGAACATATAGATCTAATCATAGATGAAGAATATAGATCTAGAATCTATATAATATAGATCTAAGCGAACTATACAGATCTATGATATAACTGAACAACAGGGACAAACCCTGAACCTGACTGAAGAGGGAAAATAACTCTTCTGTTGACACTATTGACAGCTTTGACATTTAATCATTTTATTTCACAAAAAAGCTAATAATATAAGTAGCCTATACTATACCAGTAACTGTACAATACAGTATTATTATACTTAAAGCATGATAAATAACTATAAATAGGATTTTTAAAAAAATATGAAATTGTTTTGTAATATAAATTTAGGACCATCCTTCAGAAGTTTGATTAAAGCATCCTAGCTCAAATCTCTTGCATTATGGCAGGGGATGTTAGTGGGCAGAATTTGAAGAGTATTCTACTCTGCCAGTTAACCACCCTGTCAGGACAGGATTTAACCTTGATAAGCCCCTATTAGGTGTTTTTAGATATGGGGCTATCGCTCTTCATTCAAAAAGGTTGAAAATATTTCTGGAACTTTTTTTTTTTTTTTTTTGAGCCCCCAAGTAAGTGGGCTCCCTAAGTTATATAGCCTATGTTGCCTATAGCTGAATCCAGCACTGCCCTGCCTATTCTTGAATAATGACAAAAGCTGTATCTTTTCATAAGAAGGTTATTTGGTTACTTCCTATAGTATAGGGACTACAAATTGCCAAGCCCTAATTGCCTTACAATGTCCTTCATTCTTTGTTTGCATACCTAGAAATACTAGAATCACAGTGTGGCTCACTGCCAAAAAGTGCAGAGAACAAAGAATGCCTTTGTAAATTACATTCATTGACATGACTATCTGAGGCATTTGATTGAGTCAGCAGAGATGGCCTCTCTAAAATTTTGTAAATAATAGGCTGTCCACTAAAGATACTAAATGTAATTGTCTCCTTACACCAAATATGATGGGTACTGTGCATTTCAATGGCGCCTGCTCTGAAAATTTTAGCATAAACAGCAGAGTTAAACAAGGATGTGTCCTGGCCCAAACCCTCTTCGGAATACTCTTTTCACTTCTAATCCACCATGTTTTTGACAAATCCGCAGAAAGCATCTACCTCCATTCCAAATTTAATGGCACACTTCTGAATATTGACAGATTGAGGGCCAAAATGAAAATCAACACCACCCTTGTAAGGGATATGCTAATTTCAGATTATGCAATATAGTTGCACACACACAAGTAGAGCTTCAGTCATTAATGTACTGCTTCTCTCAGGGCTACAAAGAATATGCATGAAAAAAAAACATTATGGGGCCACCTGCTACAACACCACCCTCCATCCTTTTTGATGAAAATAAGCTGGATGCAGTACATGAGTTCTGTTATCTAGATCCACAATTCAAGATGAAAAGGAGATAAAAACTCATAGGTAATGTTGTGTGTCGACCTTCGCTAGACTCAGACCAAGAGTTTGAGAAAACTGGAAGTTCATTGCAGTGACCAAAATGGAGGTCTACAAGGCACATGTTTTGACCAAGCTACTGTACAGCAGTGAGTTATGGACTACCTGTGCAAAGCAAGGGAGAAAACTAAATTCATTCCACTGTGCCTCCAAAAGATCTTGAAAATTACATGGCAAAAGAGAGTGTGCAACACTAAGATCCTTGCATGAAAGTGTCTTCCCATCATCTTTGCAATCCTGAGACAATGACGTCTGCGCTGTTCATGTTTACTAGATGGTGGATAATCCTATCCCAAAAGTCATACTTTATGGGCAACTTGAGACTGACTCAAGAAAAGATGGTCATCCCCATCTTCGTTATGTGGGATCTCAAAGCGGTGAATAATGTTACTTACTACTGGGAAGACATAGCACTATGTGGAGAGAGATGGTGACCAAGAAAGCTATCAACAGCGTAAAAACAAGGGCCTCAGTTCTGGAAAAGCTTGCCAAATGAACAATGGTAGGCTTTTCTATCACCAAACTGAAAGCCACCTTTACCTGTGATACATGTGGAAGGGAATGTCTCTCCATAATAGGGCACCGACAGTCACATGAAAAAGTGTTCCACAAGTTAAGATTTTTTTTTATTCACAGGCCTATAAGGAGACAACAAATGTTTTGTAAGATACCGTGATTCAATTTTTTAAAAAGTTAACTCTTTTATAAAATCCGTAATATGGTAAGATAAGTAAACAGTATTAATCTTCTTTAATCAATTTCATTAAAGTTTTTTCAGTATACTTTAATTAACTTGCTATTTAATGATTCTTTTCTCATTCAATAATATAGGTTCTTTGTTTCCATTTGTGAGATCCTTCTGAACAACTTGCTTAAGTGGATCAATTAATTGTCCACAAATAAATAAACTTAAATGTGGCAGCTCTTGTCCATGTCTTAAAAGAGAGATATTGCAACAATATTAATGAAAACACACATGTTCTGAACCATGCCAAGATGTGGAGTTAGATTTTTATATAACCTGATATAAATGGATGCAACATATATCATTATAGAAAATATTTTAAAATAAATCGATTTTTGTGTAGTTCACCACAGTGAGTTTATAGCTCTAATAGCATCATTCCTCTAGCATTAATTTCTACTAATCCAAAAAATCCAGTCGTAGTTCCTGCCCTATGCATAAATCTCTTGCATGATGGCAGGGGATGACATAATAATGAGGATATTTTATTTTTTTTCGGAACTTCTTTAATGCAGTAATCTATTTCATTGTAGAACCTCTCTACTACCTCCTGTTGAGTGTCAGATACCAGAAAAAGAAGACAAATGAGCTTTGATTATACAAGTCACCATTCTTGCTGGCAAAAAGGAGGAACACCTTAATACTGTGAAAGCTCACTCTTCAAGGTACAGTGGAGGGAGCGTGAAGATTGGGTGATCTGGCCGGACAACATAAAGAATGGACTGGCCTCCTTCTTGATATCCTGCTAAGAACAGCTGCTGACTGGTAAAAGTGGAGGTATTTGATTACGAGAACTGTCACTCCAATTTAAGTCAAGGGACGGATGATATATAGACTTTATATATACACAAGTGAACCATTAATATCTTTCAAAAATAATAATTAACAAGCATGAAACTGATCTCATTTATCCTTGCACATTAATCATGTAATAATTATGTTTGAACTGAAAGATTTAGGATCATAATTATGCATGATCACTTTCTTTGTATAAATTGTTTATATATGCATCTAATTGTCTATCCATCCATCTATTCATGTAATATAAATTAAAATAAATGAAAAAACAATTTTTTTTTGTAGTAAAATAACTTGAAGGTAAGACACTTTTTGTTACAGATGTATTAAAATAACATCCTGACATCAATGGTAAGTGATTATTGAAAATTGTGAAAAATACAAAATAATCAATAAAATGGCATTAGTTCTCATATAAACAATAAGAGGTGCGAACATTTTTATTATCTTTACCATCACTCACAGAAAAAAAAAAGAAATAAAACAGAAAAAATGCATCTTATAAGCAGAATATCATTAGACACAAGATCACATTTAAAGTGGATAATAGAAAAAAACAATCAACCAAATATATATAATTGTACGCAATTAATACCCATTAATATAAGCACATGGTCCATATTTAAATGAGATGATAGTAATAAAAACCCTGTGCCAAAGCCAGCTTTGGCAACCCATTTCGAAAAAGTGTTATGACAACAAGACCTTTCAGACGCACCCAGCAAAATATGGCCATTACAAACAAATTACAATAAATTGGTTTCACATAATGAACAATTATAACAAGGATTTTTTTTTGTAGCTTTCATTCAATTAAACTTAGCATTTTTTTTTTTACAAAAGCTAAAAATAAAAGGTCAAGTTAGCATAGTCTATCATCAATATAGATGATTTTTTAGTAAGATTTAGAATTTGTACTATTGACATAAAACATTATAAATTAATTGTGCAAAGGTAATCAAAGTTTCTCTTTAATATGTAGAACCTATTGCTTAGTGGGCATATTGTTGCAAATAATAAATACACTAAAACTATAGGTATAGCAAAATAACTAGCTTATTCAGATGAGATAAATTTTGGTAACTAGTTTAAAAATATTATTAGTAAATTTGATTTGTAAAAATGTAAATATCAAAAGTTTAATTCAAGTTTCAAAATTTTCACTTTAAAAATAATTAATAATAATGCCATACCAAAATCTGACCCAAAATTCACAAATTATTTCCCCTTGAAAACTGAAATGCTATTTCTCGTTTTATTAGACATAAAGTTATGAAATATAAAATTGTTTGAATGCATATAATTATTTTACTTTAAAAATTGAAAACGTTGAAAATACCTTGGTTAGTTTATTCATTCTTAAGAAGGCGTTAATAAAAGCATACAAAAAACAAGAATAAATACAGATAATTAAAAAATTAAATTTTCTTTATTTAATAAACGATTATACATTCTATTTTTGCAATAACAGAGATGTATTTTTTAAAAACATTTCTGAACAAATACTACATTTTCTTTTTTTTTTTTTTTTAAATAAAAAAAAATATAAAAAGAGTGGCAAAAGCTAATTCTTTCATGGAAAACTATTCATTAATTTTAATTGTATACTTCTATTAATTGTCAAATCGCCATTGTGGTCTTAATAAATATTTGTCCAAGAATGATTGTAATTTTTTTTTTTTTGAAAACAAAATGAGCAAATATTTAAAAACAAGCCATTTGTTTCATTGAGTTTCACACAACCTTGGCATAGATGCATTGGCAACCATTGTGGTCATATTAAAAGTAAATTATCAGTTAAAGTAAATTACAGATTTCATAAGCATATGTGTACCAAACTTAATCAAATGCAATAAACTAATTGAAGGTAGAACAAAATACTTTTTTTAAATTTAATTTTTTTAATGAGAATAGCATTTTTATTATGGTTAGTCATAAAAAAAATGTTTATGCAGTGTTGGAACTTCCCGCTAAGTTTCTACCAATCAAACTCTGATGTTGCTCATTACTCTTGCTGATGAAATTAAGACTTTCTGTGTTTTCATGTTTCTGAAATAAAATGTAGTAAATTAAATAATAAAGCTTTTTTACATAAAAAAAATACCTTTTCATCTGTTTTGAAAATATCCTTTAAGATATCTCTATATATTTATTGTAGACCAGTGATGCCCAAAATGCGGCCCGCAAAATGGTTCCATCCGGCCCGCCAAAACGTCGGCACTAAGTGTAGAAAACCCTATCCAAAAAAAAAAAGGTTGAAAGATGTATCTTTACCTACGTTAGTATACTCATTTTTTCTGTAATGGGTTGGTACCGCGAATAAAAGATTGTTAAACTACGAGTACTAGATCCGCGGGTTTTTAATCAAATAGTTTCAGGTTAATTATATTTAGTTTTTTTCTCTTTTTGTTGATGTGGCCCGTGACTCGAGTGTTGGAAATAAAATGGCCCGCAAGACGATCAAGGTTGGGCATCGCTGTTGTAGACCAATTAATGATTGATTCACCAAAAAAAAATTATTATTAAACATCACAAAGAAAAGATTTACTCAAGAATATTTGGTACATATATATAACAAAGAGAATAATAAAGCAAATTATTAAATTAAAAAAATAGCATGAAATCTTAAAATAAACAGGACTTAGTTTTCTTCTAATTATTCAAAGATTTCTTTTCTGAATAAGACATTGTAATTAAAGAGCAGCAAAAAGGAAAATTGAAAATGACCTCAGCAGAATAAAGTGCTTTATATAATTTACTTAAATATATACATAGATATTATTTACAGAATAAATTCATGTATATAAATAGAGATATATAATATTGAGTATAGGGAGTTAACACAATGTCTCATGGGCATTTAGATTTATCACTCAAAAATATCACTCACATAGTTATTTGGTTCAAGATAGCAAAAAGTACAAAATAAATAAATAAATAAAAACTTATTGGAAGATTGATTTTTAAAAAAGTGCTCATTGCAATGATAACTCAACAAAACCAAGAATCTGCAATATAAATATGTTTATTTGAAAAAAAAATATTGTTTTACAAATGCAGTTTTAGAAAAAGAGAATTAAATGTTCATCAAAAATTTAAAAAAATTGTCCAAAACACAAGAAAAAAACATTTTAAATTCTACAATAAAGTATTAAATTTTGTCATAAACAAAATTGGTACTTTAAGGTTAAAATGATTAAAATGTTCTTTCAAAATATAGATTCCTTATTTCTTAAAATGCAAACAAATTTTGTTCTTACTCAGTAACTCTGCCATACCAATAATATGTAGGCAAGCATCACATCAGGCAAGTGTTGGAATACTGCTTTGAGAGGATTAAAATCTTTCTGTTTTAGCATAATCAGCTAATTATGAGTCAAGATATTCAAGAATTTTATTTGATGTTTTATACTATGACAAAATTGCTTACTTCAATGAAAATTTGATGAAAATGAATACATCAAAATAAAAAATAAAGTGTCAAGCATTGTCTGGTATGTGGACTAGTTGAGACTGACATGCCAAGTGAATTCATTTAAAGAAACAAATAAAAACGTAAAATTCAGGAATGTAATTGGGAACAAATTATTTACATTAAAAAAGTCAATTTTACTGATTATTCATGTAATATATATATATATATACAACCAAATTAAAAAGTGCAAATATTTAGCAGTACACATTTTCTTCTTTTATAAAGTGCTAACCATGTAGTGAAAAAACATTCATAAACAATACAAATCTATTACAGAAAAAAAAAAAATTTTCAAATAAAAATAAAGCAGTTAAATCAAGTTACAGAAAGACATTTCATTTCTAAGCAGTTTATTTGGGACACAAATTGAAGCTAACATTCCATTATCTATCTAACTAAAGGAATAATTGTTTGAATATGTTTAGCATATAAAAAAAAAGGTTGTTCTTTTATTCAAAGATAGTATAATAAATGTTGACTAGGATAAGAATAAAAACTGAATTCACCCCCACCCAAGCCTAAAACTCTAACCTCCAGTGCTATGTAATGTGTTTTGTGGCTCCATCTAACCTTTATCAGTTTTGTTCTATTGCATATCCTACAAAATACACAATTTTTTTAAAAAGTCAAATATCTTAGAATAGGAAAGGGAAAAACATGAGAAAGAAATATAGTATCAATATGGATCCCCCAAATGTTCTTCCCTCTTTATAACCTTATTCTGTCAATAACCTTCCATACAGTATATCAGAAAAAGTCTGCACAGCTTTTTTCAACAATTAACCCACTGAACCATTGCTTTAGTAATATGGACTAGAGAAAAAAAAATGTCTGCAGAATATTGAATGTTGCCAAAAGAATTATTATGAAAATATTTTTATTTATATAATTTTTATTTGAAAATTGGAAGTAAATAAATGCACCATTTTGGCTCACCATACTAAATATCATTTTTTGCATATTAAACTGAGTCAATTGTATTACACAACTTTCTAAAATATGATTCTCCTTATTTAAAACCAAGTGCAATGTTGCTGACATTTTAAATTAAAAATAAGACATACCTCAAAGAGTTGAAAGCTAATAATATTTGTATTGTAATTGTATATTTGTATTGCCTTAGATAATGTTTCATTTAATACTGGCCTTTACACGAATGCATATCTAGATCTATGCCTAATTTAAACAAAACTTATTTTTCAAATTTGATTCCTTTTCATAAATATAGCTTCAAAACAAACAAACAAACAAACAAAGAATATTTATAAAGTAGATTTTCAAATCATGATTATAAATCACAACCAATGACATTGTGCTTTGTGGTGAAAAAAAAAAGAAAAATTATATATATTTGTATTTAGCATCAAAAGAACATCTACTCTTAAAATCCTTGTTGAATTTGTCAACTTCTGGATCCCATAACTAATTTCAAAAGATTATTTCTATCAATAAAAATCTAAAATGCTTGTTCACATTATTCATGAAAGATTTTGAGCTTTGACTTATTTGGTTTCCTCAAAATTGCAATTTTGAGATAGTGTAAACATTTCCAATTTCAAATGTTGTTCATTTTTCATGTTTTTTATATTTTTTAAATCTGTAATGTAAATTTAAAACTTATTTTTGTTGTTTTTGTTCTTTTGTGTATTTTGTTAATTAAATAATGGACATTATTTTTTAGTTTAAATGTAAATTATCTTTACTTGTAAAAAAATTTTTAACATACTGACCCAATTTTGATAAGAAGGAAAATGTAAAATAATTTAAATGTAACACACATTCACCAAAATGAAAGGTAATAAGAAACAAAACAGTGTTCTGTATAACTAAAATACATAAATTGTGAAAATAGTATACATATAAAAATGTTGAATTCAGTCATGGAAGAAGATATGAGTCTGTAAGGGGGTATTTTAGCTTTGACTAAAATAAAAAAGCACTTCAGTCTCACAGTTTTTAGAGTTGATCAAATATCAATGCAGTTTTTTATTTAAATCTTTTTTGTTCTTTATATGTGTTACTGCCCTTTAGCAACTATATCAGAGCTATCTTCCATCTTAGCTAGAGGCACTTCTTCTTCAGTGGCCACAGAGGTCCTATGTGGTGCTTTAGTAATTGAACCACGCCCTTCCTCCCCTCCCCTCAAGCTTTTTCTGCTTTCACTATCAGGGGTTCGGACCTCTACAGTCCGGCCGTTAATGGAATGATGGAGACGCTGACCTGGTTCCCTTTGCTTGCTGCGAATGCTGCCTTTGTCGTCCTGCTCTGATTCTGACAATCCTTGAGTCTGATGAAAGTAAAAAAAAGTTATGAAATTAGCTCATTAAATATTGCTCCCTATTTCTATCTGTTCTAATTTGATTCTGAAACCTATGTATTTATGTTACTTGCAACGTAGGAACTCCATTGTATATAATGCTTGGTGTTTTCAAAGTAAAAATATAAGCATCTTTTCATAATTTGCCTTATAAGTTTTATAAATTAGAAAGAAATGTATAAATAAACACAAAAAAAAAAAAAAAACAGTATTTAATGCCCAACCCAATGCCCATGGCTCATATTTATCCCCTTTATGTAGTACCGGTATGGTACTCAGAATGTTAAAAAAAAGGGAGAAAAAGTATATATGCTACCAGCTGAAAAAGGTTATGGGCATAACTACTCAAATGAGAAAAAAACAAACAGGATATACACTAATGGATCCGTGGAACACAATAATAAATCCGTAGGTTATAATTTCTTTATGTTGTCTTATATACGTAGCCTAATTTAAACCTATATATAGTATACTACCTTATTTACTATCAAAAGTGCAACAAATAAATAAATCTATACCAACATATTGGAGACAAGGCCTATATGCACCAGTCTCGTGAGAAAGTATTATATAAGGAAACACGAACATCTATTTACTATCATAATTAATTTTGACTTTCTGAATTTTTAGGGCACCCCTAAGTCAACTCTAATGAGTACCTGAATTAAATTGGGGAAAGCTAAGGCGTTTGATTGTTGGGCTGGCACGCTACAAACTACAAGACACCCTGCTTATTAACCATTGGCCAAACAAAACAGATGACCTTAACATCTGCCTTATAGATTACAAGGCCTGAAAGGAGAGCTTTTTATCATAATTAATGAAATTATAGCAGGCATAGATTAAATAATAAATTTAGATTTGTATAGTGTCTAATCCGGTAGTGCAAGCAATTAA
Organism: Biomphalaria glabrata; assembly: GCF_947242115.1. NCBI lineage: Eukaryota > Metazoa > Mollusca > Gastropoda > Planorbidae > Biomphalaria > Biomphalaria glabrata. The sequence continues at coordinate 40,014,353 of NC_074712.1, read as the reverse complement.
GGCTCGAGATCAGTAGATCTATGTGTTTTGTTTTTTTTTATTTCAATGTATCATATAAGTTTTAAGTCTTTCCATAGACTCCCTATAAAACAGAAGTAGGCCTACTGCTTATTACCTGACTGTTTGCTGCTGGTGTTGGCTGTGGACCTGTCCCATAACAATAGAAGTAAATACAAGATGCAAACATCACTGCGGCCCCAACACAGCACATGACTGGGCCAATGGCTTGATACATTCTTTGTTGACCAAAACATAAAATAATAATAAAATATTATTATTGAATTAAAATTATACATGTCTGATGAAGATTTAGATCTATTGAAGTGATTTTAAATATAATCTCTCTCCCCCATTCCGACAGCCATAGGCGATCGATACACTTAATTAGGCCTAACTAGGTCTATGTTTCTTAATGTGTCAGACATTTACTGATTTAGGGCCTATTAGATCTATATGAGAAAAAATGGCACTTTTATTTGTAAGTAGATTTTCATACATGGAGTCAAATCCATAAGTACCGTAACGTGGTGTATCCGGTGCACAAACTACGGAAGTATTGATACAGCCAAGACAAAGTCATAATTACGCACTTTTCACCACTTCTAAAGCTCTTTCGCGTTTAGCATGAAATATTTTTTAACATTCAGTTGGCAAGAGTAATCTTTAAATGTACCGTCTTTGACATTGTTTATTTTTTTTTATTTCACACTCTTGGTATTCTTTTCATTTCCCTTCGTTTTTCTTTAGATGTTATTATTTGCCACCACATTTCATTATGATTTTATCTTCTGTTTCTCAGAATTGTTAAAGAACGTAAACGCCTTCTAGCAACAGGGTAGGGGGGGGGGGAGGTGAGAATTTGAAAATCCCCCCGGGCCCCCAAATGAATGTTTTTACATTGAAAATTTAATATTAAGCAACTGCAGGGACCCCCAAAGAGGCTAAACCCCCTGGCCCCCCAAACGATGAAAAATTCCTAGCTACGCCCCTGGCAAGCAATTAAAGAGCATACTACTGCGATTAACTTTTCATTCGAAAACCCCCAAATATTTTTTTAAATTTATTTATTTTGTAGATTTACAGCATTATGGGAAATGTTGTAAATGTCTGACCACATGTCGCAAACTGTTGTGACAGTAATGTTTAGAGTATGAAGTAAAGTTTAATTTTAGGTTAGTGTTTCTAAAACTCTCCCCTAAATGAAAAGAATTAAACGCAAACTCCCCTTATCGAGTTGGAAGGAAAGAAGAGAGTTTCCATGGATTCTCAAGCGTGAAGCGGTTTCCTTCATTATGAGTTTTGTTGTTGTTGTTTTTTTAGAATTACTTTTGTATTACGCATCTTTTATGCTTGTAGCATGCTCAGTGCCCTGCATTCCAATTTCTTTTGTGGACAATTGGCGGGAGAAGATTGGAGCATGTCTTTCCACCCAGAAAAATGTCAGTTATTAAGAGTAACAAACAAAAAAACTAAAATTATTTCCACTTATCTTATTCACAATAAACCAGTAACACAGACTAAAAACGCAATATACCTAGGTGTTATAATAAATGAAAAACTGTCACGCAATACCCATATTTGATGAAACTCAAAAAAAAAAAAATCAAACAAAGCATTAAGGTTTATTAAAAGAAATTTCTATAAATCAAATAAGAACATAAAACTAAAATGTTATTTAACCTTGGTTAGGCCAATAATAGAATATGCATCCTCTGTTTGGGACCCCTCAACTCAAGAAAACATTAAGAAACTGGAACAGACACAAAATAGAGCAGTGAGATTCATAACAAACGTATATTCACTTTTGACTATAGTAAAATCACTAAATTTAGAAAGCCTTCAGGACAGAAGACTCAAAAGTAAAGTAGCGATTATACATAAAACACTGAACCATAATCTTCAAATACAAAAACAAAATTCAATAAAATACTCAGAAAGACACAAAGATAAAGGCACATTCCTCGTCCCATATGTTAGGACAAATTTGTACACATACTCCTTCTTCCCTAGTGCTATTAGAGCATGGAATGGGTTGCCTGAGCTAGCCAGGAAAACCAGAGACTTGGCAGAAATTAAGTCATTGGTTGATATGCATGACTAAATGCATGACGCGTAGGACGTAATCATCTTCTTTTTTGAAGTAAGGTCTGTATTACATAAGATAAGATTCCTGTGCTAGCTTTATGCTCACAGCAAAAATAACAGTTCAGCTCGACTTCAGAAGCTCATTCCCCTGGATCTACAACGTACTATTTCTCCAAATAAAATGTGCGCATGTCGAATGAAGTTTAATAAAGAATGGATGTGACGGGCCTATACTACAGTGTGAGAGACCTTCAAGTCATGTAGGCTACTTCTGTAATCTCGTATTTAGCAAGACGTCCTTGCTGTATCATTTACACAAAAGACGACAGACAGACGGGCAGAATAGCATTGGCGTTGCCGTGTTGTAATGTCTTCTCCCAGAGGTCGTTTCGAATTGATCTTGTTTAATAGCAATGTGAACGTTTCTATTTAAAAGATGATTTAATAACTCAATTTTGACCCCCCCCCCTTTCCACAGTGCTGGATTTACCTATAGGCAACCTATAACTTAGGGACTCCGCTTACGTGGGGGCCCCAAAAATGGAGAAAGAGCAAACGAAACAAAAAGCCTTTATCTTTAATATCTTTACTATCTTTAATATCTTTACTATCTTTAATATCTTTACTATCTTTAATATCTTTACTATCTTTAATAACTTTACTATCTTTAATAGCTTTACTATCTTTAATATCTTTACTATCCTTAATATCTTTCAGCCTTATCAAGTCTAAATCTGTACATATTTTAAGAAGTCAGTTTCAGTTATTGGCGACTTCAGTTGTTGAGGCTATTATTAAAAAGTATTAAATTGTTTTATTAAATATTTGCTACTTGAAATGATTAAGAGCTTATACAAATTATTATTAGTAATAGAACCATCTAGAATTTTCCTTCAGACATTTTGCATTTTGTTAATTTTTTTTTCTCTGTTTTTCAGCAATATTATTTTTTTTAGTTAGTTCTCATACATATTAGATTACATAGAAAATCCTTCTATTGATTATAGTTATTTGTCCTATTGAGGAAGTTTCTAGCCATGGAGTTGACATATCGACTCAAGAGCATCCACCGTATAAAATTGTACAAGTGGCAGGAAATGAAGATGAAACAAAATCAACTAGCAAGTCCTGTCAGCGTAAGTTATGGATGGACTACACTTTTTAAATGCGATGGCGGGGTGAGAGGGTGTAGTCATTGTTTTATGGAGGATGACCTTTCAGATCGATGTGGAGGCTTCATTGCTACAATATCGAGCTCGTAGAGTTTTTATCGCCTGTTTCAATGTTTCTCAAATTGTCTACGTCTACCCTCCAGCTCACCAGGAGTACCAGGAAATTTCGGTAATTCGGACAAATCTTTCAAAGAAGAAACAAATAATACCGTGGTAAATCTACAGTGCTTGTAAGAGAGGATCGAGAAGCTGCACTAGGTAATGCAAATTCTACTTTCTGAGGTACTTGAAAATAAAAGGTTGAGATACGCTGATATAATTGACTGGATTGCACATTTAAAGTGAACGTTTTTTGTTTCCCTTCGATACTAAATGCCTGGAGGCATTAATTGTTTTCGCCGTAGAACAAACTGTCTCAAATTAATGTTCACGATTAATTTGTCCGTTCACTTTTGCTCGTTTAAAGTACACATAATGCGTGGTTGAATGGTATAAACCTTTTGGCTACCTATCAAGGGGGCCCTGGTTCGAATCCTAACTAGTGCTGTGATTGCTGAGCTCCTAAAGACAGTACGAAAACCTCATACCCTCTTCCCCCAACAGGTCCACACAAGATTGGACTATTGCACAATGGAATAAACATGAAAGATGCTCAACACAAAATTAATAAGGAAAAAAAATGAAGTCAGAATAACGTCTAATGTTTGGGCTTTTGTTAAGGGGATGGAGTTCAAACATCTCTAAACAATGGGGCAATTGTGATGAACTTGTACGTAAACTATCTAGGGATGATCCAGTTTCGACGCCAACTGAAGCAACAATTGACATGAAATATAAAGTAGTACATTTAGATTTGTTTTTAACATTAGACGTAAAAGATACAAGAGTGCTTTCTATTTCTTTACCAAGCAAATAATTTCAGTCTAAAATATCAAAGTGAGTATGTCTTCAAGCGCGCCTTTTGTAGAGAAATCTTCTCAAAACTTTAGCCTAGCCTATATGTCTGTCCTTTTTCTGATTTGTTTTTCAATGGCTTTCTGGATCTGCTCTAACACTACGAATGTTCAGATATTTGTATCGATGTCACCGGCACGTAGTGACATGCCCACAAAGCTTGAATCTGAAATCCAACTCCTGGTGATGCAAAACAAAAAAAGCCATTGTTTTCAGAGCTCCAGGAAGGGATTGAATATAACGGCGGAATTGATCGCATCTTAGAGAAGAAAATGTCAATCTAAGTCGAGCGTCCAGATTTAGCGATACAGATACACGTCAGTAACAAAAGCCTGCCAACGTTCGTTTCCTAGTTATTTCCAAAATTATGCAACATGAAGATCAACATCTCAAGTGAGTGAAAAAAAAATATGTTTGTAACATCGACTCTTGAAGCACGATCATTGTGAATTATTCTTTACACAATTCTGAAAGCTTGAATGTACAGAATCTTAAACCAAACTTGAATTTCACAACAATTGTCTTATTGTGTTTGTTATTATTATTATTATTTTTATTATTATTATTATTATGTTAGAAATGAACGAGTAGTCATTCTCTGGCGCTGCCAGGGTCGAGTTTCGCTAAAGAGAACAAAATTCATCGTAGTCCCTTTAACAGTTTCCCACTGAGGAATTTTCTGGTGATGTGGCAGGTCTGCAGCAGTACCGCCCTCTGACAGGCAACGAAGATGTTCCTAGGAATGTTAAGGGCCTTGAAGGTGTCTGTGAGGTCAGTTGTTATTATCCCCTCGGTTGATATAACAATGGGGTATATTGTTATTTTGGACAATTTCCATAGACGCTTAATCTCCAAGCCTAGGTTCCCATATTTTCTTTGTTTTTCTATCTCAGTTTTTCTTAAATTATGAAGACAGTGGTACGGCGATATCGATAATGGTAGCGGTTTTTTCTTTTTTATCGATGAACAGCAGATCCGGGCGATTGAAATCTACCGTTTTGTCGGTCAGAATAGGCCTATCCCAGTACAGGCAGATGTTCAGTAGACTCGAGAACCTCTTGCGGAGAGTATTTATAATAAGGGGAGTGTCCTTACCGATCAATTTGTACGTCAAAGCCAGGTGGTTGGTGTATTAACTTGGCAACTTGGTGTATGGCGACCTAGGTAGGCTGATTCTGATAGGGTTGGACATCCTGCCATAATGTGTTCAATCGACTCGCCCACATTTCCACATTTTCGGCATTTGTCGACAACATTGAGTTTCAGGATATGCTTCTCGTAATTTTTTGTCCTGATTACTCTGTCCTGTATTGCTGTAACAAAGCCCTCTGTTTCAGGGTAGAGATTACCTGCTTTGAGCCATGTTAAGGAAGCAGCCTTGTCGATGTTTGTCCCCATGTAATTGAAGCCGGAAATTTTCCGTGGAGTGGTTTTTTCTTCCATTGGCGAATCTCATGCCCTACGTCGTCCAAACGACATTGACATCAGCATTGTGTAGGTTCAGAGGTTATTATTATTATTATTATTATTATTATTAGGCTCACTGTTATTGTTATTTTTTACCGTAATAGAAATGTATTATTTCTAAAAAAAAAAACAACAACAAACAAACAGAAAATCACACGCCCACATGCTATGTGTGTGTTTGTATATGCCTGGCTGTGCGGTTAGCACCGCGGAGCTGTCTTCACCATGGTCCCAAGATCGGACCCGCCAGTTTGATTTTTGCATCTTTGGGCGCCTTGAGTCCACCCAGCTCTATGAGTACCTGACATTAGTTGAGGAAAGTAAAGGCGGTTGGTCGTTGTGCTGGCCACACTACACCCTCATTAACGTGGGCCACAGATGACCTTTACTTCAACTGCCCTATAGATCGCAAGGTCTGAAAAGGGAACTTTACTTCAGCCAGCCATGCGGGAAGTTTACGCCAAGAAAATAAACATTGGTCTTTTGAAAATAGAAGAGATTACATTTAGATACAATATTTACATTTAGGCTGGTCACTTTATTTCCCTCAAAACAATGAGTTCACATTTTTCTGTTCAATTTTCTAACTTTTCCATTACTTGTGGCCCTCGGTGAATTTATGAGGCGCTCTCCTCACGAGGATAAGATTGATTCACATTTTTGAATAGAAAACACCTTGCTTCTGCTTCTCTCTGGTTCCGGTGTTTTCTTCCGCTAGTTAAGAACTCTTGGGACAAACAAAATAATTTAAAAAAAAAAAGGAAGGGTGAAATAAAAATTAAAAATCGATCAATAATTTTTATTAGCATGCTAGCATCATAGCTTTTGTTATCTTTATTTATATAGTATATATTTGCACACCTCTCCGCTTAAGTTATTTTCATGCAAAGAAACTATTAATTGGTAGCTTTTGTTTTATACATTTATACATTACAGCCATTACTTCAAAAGAAATGGCAATTATATCCTAAGCATTTCATGTGTCAATCTATGAATGTTTATCGGTGACTTAAACTTTGCTATTGGTTTTACTACATGATTCAGGCAACCCATCTCATAATCTAATGGCACCAGGAAAGAAGGAGCACGAATTTGTCCTAGAATACGAAATTAGATATGTGCCTTTATCTTTGTGTCTTTCTGAGTATTTTATTAGGTATTGATTTTGTATTTGTAAATTATAGTCCAGTGTTTAATGTCTTATTGCTGCTTTACTTTTTGTTCTTCTATTTTGAGTTTCTTGAGCTGAGGGGTCTTAGAGGACGCATATCGCCCAACCAAAGTTAAATAGCATTTCATTCTTGTTGCTGTTTGGTTTATAAAAATTTTCTTTGATATACCATAATGCTTTTTTTTTTTTAAATCAGTGGGGATTCCATTTGGTGTATGCGTGTACAGAATACAAAAAATTAATAAGTAAATAAGACTTTTTTTTTTTGCCCTTTTTTAGCATTGCAGAATAAAATTATGCAAACTCAACGATTTGTAGCTCCTTTTTTTTTGTAATCTTAGTTGGCAACATCTAAATTCAATTTAGAGTCCTTGACATTGTTTAGCGTCCTTGACATTGTTTGTTTTATCTTGAAAATCAATAAAATAATTTATAGGAACATAAGCCATTCCTAAGACTGTAGCTTTGGATCTAAATAATAGTTTGCCGAAACTGATACAAAAATATAACGGAGGAAATATAACTTCACTTTTTTACGCGAAATGTTTAGCTGTTTCTGTCTGACAGGATCACAGCTAGGACTGAGAAGCTGTTTCTGTCTGACAGGATCACAGCTAGGACTGAGAAGCTGTTTCTGTCTGACATGATCACAGCTAGGACTGAGAAGCTGTTTCTGTCTGACAGGATCACAGCTAGGACTGAGAAGCTGTTTCTGTCTGACAGGATCACAGCTAGGGCTGGGTGTGCACGTAAAGTACCACACTGCTCCTTCATCTTCGGACTTGAAAACCAGGGCTTAATTTAACTAATAGTAGCAACGAGAACGTAGCGTTAGTTTTTCATTATTATTTTAGAACTGGAACCTATTACATCACTCATAGAAATTAAATTCATTTGCATATTACTCTCTGCAGACGTAAAGCTCTTACATTCTTGGAGCCTCTCCCATATTGCTGTAATCGCTGTCTCTGTTGTCCAGACCCACAATGGTCAGTGCTAGTCCAGGGATGAATAGAACAATGCCGAGAAAGACCATCAGAAGCAGGCGTTTCGCCGAGAAGACATGCTTTCTCATCCTCATTCGCCGCCTGTTGCTCCGGTTTCTGAAAGAAAGGGAGAGAATGAAGATAAGAGTTGACTATTTTTTTTCCAGATCAATAACGCAGTTATCCTTAAACATTACAACAAGCGTTATAAGAGATTTTCATCTTTGGCGGAAACTATAAACAGCTCGTTTTTGTGTGTATATGGTGTACAGAGACAGAGGAAGTGGTGATAACTTAAGTTTTTTGAAAGTTATATGATAGTTTTATTTTGTTTTTTGTAAATAGCCTACTTTTTATCACTGCAGAGCTTTTTTATAACTTGTTGCCTTGTTCAACTGGTCTTCATCTCGCCCTTAAAATGTTAGCGTGAACAGCGGGTCTCATGTTGTACAAATACAAGACAGCTTTGTTTGAATGGCCTCACCTTAAAATGTTGGCGTGAACAGCGGGTCTCATGTTGTACAAATACAAGACAGCTTTGTTTGAATGGCCTCACCTTAAAATGTTGGCGTGAACAGCGGGTCTCATGTTGTACAAATACAAGACAGCTTTGTTTGAATGGCCTCACCTTAAAATGTTGGCGTGAACAGCGGGTCTCATGTTGTACAAATACAAGACAGCTTGAGGATTCGAGAATCCCGTGATCAGTTTGACGCGTCACCAAAGACGTCACCTAGACGTCTGGGCCATGGTGTTTTCTGTAGATAAAAAAGAAGTGATGTCATACCAGTGTGATAGTTTGATCTTTAAAAGAAGGCCTACAACAACACAAAACTGTTCTAATGTAATCAAACTACAATTCCATATTCCATAGCGTACATCCAATGATGTTACATAAAGATGTCTTACAATTACCACTTTTTGATAGCTTATATTAACTCGATCCAGTCTGTGTTTAAAAGTCTGTACACGTTATATTCTCCCACAACCATTCTCGGATCAAGTTGAAACTTCGCACAATTATTCATTGGCATAGACAAGACATGAATCAATAAAATAAAAAGTAACCAATTTGTCAATTAATTACTGGTAATTTTTTTTTATTAATTTATTATTTTATTTGATACCAACACGGGAAACTAGTCCTTCAGTATTCACAGATATGGCTAATTCTTTAGTGTTTAGTCCCCTCAAATAATTGTTAACGCCATTTCTCCCTCCCGCATTCTCCGATCAAGTTGATACTTTAAACAATTATTTATTGTATCTAACAAAACATGAATCAATAGAAAAATACCCAGTCGATTGATTATTGGTAATTAATTATTTTGTTTGATATCGAATAGGGGAAATACGTTGTACATTATTGATAGATAGAGTTTTAAGGGCCAAGTTTTTTCCTTTTAGATAAGCTTTGTTTTTTTATATATATATATTTTTTTTGTTCTCTCCTAGTAGTATCAATTATAATTGTAACATTTCTTGTTGCTTTATGTGTAAATACAAATACAGGATTTATATCTACAAGAAATAATTAAAGATTTGTATACATGACCAAAACACTATAAATAGCTAGCGTGTGAGTGTATCCGGTGTAGAGGAAGTGTAGCTAAGCAATTCCATCAGAATTTAAAAAAAACAACTGTTGTATTATTTAAATTTATTTTATATGCTTCTTAATTGGCAAAGACATTGCACAAATTCTAACGGAGGTCTACATCTAAATGGGACGTTAAAAATACACTATTTTTGTGTGTGTTAACAAAAGTTTCACAACTTCCTAACGCACCAGCCACTCAGTTCCTATATCTGCATCTCCAACAATTGACACAAACATAACGATTGGGGGGGAGGCCACAGACAATTATTCCACCAGCTATAAAAACACGTAAAGCTCGTCTCTATTTCTCTCCCTGGACGTTATTGATGGCATTATTTGATAATGCTCCTGTATTATTATTCGATCGTACGGACACCTTGTGACGTGCATCTTGATAGAGCTGATCAGTTTATTATTGATTTGTGTCTCGTATTTGCTGGCCATGTTGGAGATGACAGAGTGATGTTCACACTCAATCGGATTGTGGGCAAGCGTACCCGCTCCTCCACCCCCCTCATAAAATAATCGCTGTATTACATACACGAAAGATTACGGGATTACAAACTGGTTGAACCCATATAGGGGCAACTCGTGGAGCTTAGGGCTACAGCACAGCTAATTAGTTAGTTTCACGTGTACGTGTCAACTCTATTTAATGTAGGAAAATGTTCGAGAAATCTCCACCTCAAAAGAAATAAAAGTGAAGAAGATTTCTAAAATGCCATGTCAAAGTTGAGTGTCCTGTAATTTAGTTGGAGACATTATTTTACGAAAAAAAAAATTAACTTCATGTATCAGTTTTGAACGAATCAAGTGCATCATTTCAATATAGAAGTCTATTTCTCTCACAAACCAGTTATTCTTTTAAACATTTCTCTTTTATTGCGAAAAAGCAATTGATTGATCTTCTTTAGACATATATTTGAATTATTTTTCTGTCGTCACAACATTGAAAAAAAAAAATCGATAAGATGTATAATTGTTTAAAATTGTAAACTTGGGGCGAGTCCTTTTTAAGAATAAGTTCTGCCCAATTCCTTTTTAATGATAAGTTCTGTCCAATTCCTTTTTGATGATAAGTTCTGTCCAATTCCTTTTTGAGGGTAGTAGTAAAGTTCCCCATTCAGACCTTGTGGTCTATAGGGCAGATAATGTAAAGGTCATTCGTTTCTGTGGCCTACTGTTAACGAGGGTATCATGTGGCCAGCACAACGACAAACCACCTTTACTTTCCCCAACCAATGTCACGTACCCATTACAGCTGGGTGGACTCAGAGGCGCCCAAAGAACCCGAAATCAAAATCCCATTCTTCACCAGGATTCGAACCCGGAACTCCGCTCAGTCACCGGGCCTCTTTTTTGATGGTAAGTTCTGCCTAATTCCTTTGTTGATGATAAGCTCTGCCTAATTCCTTTGTTGATGATAAGCTCTGCCTAATTCCTTTGTTGATGATAAGCTCTGCCTAATTCCTTTGTTGATGATAAGCTCTGCCTAATTCCTTTGTTGATGATAAGCTCTGCCTAATTCCTTTGTTGATGATAAGCTCTGCCTAATTCCTTTGTTGATGATAAGCTCTGCCTAATTCCTTTGTTGATGATAAGCTCTGCCTAATTCCTTTGTTGATGATAAGCTCTGCCTAATTCCTTTGTTGATGATAAGCTCTGCCTAATTCCTTTGTTGATGATAAGCTCTGCCTAATTCCTTTGTTGATGATAAGCTCTGCCTAATTCCTTTGTTGATGATAAGCTCTGCCTAATTCCTTTGTTGATGATAAGCTCTGCCTAATTCCTTTGTTGATGATAAGCTCTGCCTAATTCCTTTGTTGATGATAAGCTCTGCCTAATAATTTATCGTATGTACGGCAGCATAATAAAATCATTTAAGATAGCTACATATAATTATGTGTATTTATCTATATAGAGCTATTAGATCTCAAAATGGAACAAAAAAAGACGTCAAAAAAAAAAAAAAAAAGCTGAATATTGAGAACATGTTAGGCATCTCACGGAGGACAACCTCATCTAAGCGACACATTATTTAGGCTTCTACCACATGTGGTCAAGGCACCACAACATAACAACAGATGGAGCCGTGCCTCAGAACGTCAACCTTTTTCTTTGGATTTGCTGTTTTCATTGCGTTTGTAAGAGATTTATAAGCATATAGCCCCAAGTGTTGGTGTGAGTAGAGAAAACAAAGACTTGAGGGCTAGAGAGAGGGAGAGAGAGAGAGAGAGAGAGAGGGAGGGAGAGAGAGAGGGAGGGAGAGAGAGAGGGAGGGAGAGAGAGGGAGGGGGCAGAAAGAGAGAGAGAGAGAGGATGGAACAGAGAGAGACGTTAGAGGCAAAGAGCGATGATAGAGAGATAGAGGGAGGGTTTACTTTACACGCGGGACCCTTCAGGTCTCATCAGGCTAAGAACTCTTCCAGTAATCTAACCGATGTGTACAAGAAGGGCGTGTTTGGACGACAAGTAGGATCAAAACTTCTTGAATACACCAGTTTGAAATGAGGTGTGAACAACCTTCACCTTTACACGCTACACTTTAATCGAGTAGATCTGAAACAATCGTCTGGCTAAAATCGATGCTTCTCGCCTTTCATGGGGAGAAAAAAAGAAGTGGGGATAATCAAAACATTATTGACATGTTTCTCGGCGATCACAAGTTCTAATAAAAAAAATGAGAAAAAATTAAAATAAAAGAATTCTGAGGCCCAACTCCGATGAATATGAAATAAAAGGGGTGATATGATCTATAACCTGACCTTTTGATCAGCTATATCTCATTGAAACCTTGTAGCATAGAGCAGCTGACCGCAAACTGTCTTTTTTTCTTTGATTTTACTTTTGGAGATATTGCTTTTTCACTGATCCCTTTAACCCTACGGAGAAGTTCTTCGTATTCCCACAATGTACCACCACCAACCGCCAGAGGGCCGCCTAATGCAGTGGTATCCAACCTATCTCGGCTTAAGGGACATCAAACATCATGATGTACCTCATCACCTCAAAATAAAGAACAGCACTGCGGTTTCATTACCGAATGTGGTACAGACATTTTGAAGGACAGGATAGCAAAGGATCATGGTCCGAATTAGGCTCGCGGGTCTTAGTTTGGGCATCATTTTGTAATGCATTGCTACCGTTAAGTATGACCTGTGTACGTCATCACACGTGTTTTACGATCACAATGCCAGCACAAACAACTTCTGCTAAACACGATTTTAAAAATTGCTTCCGTAGCATCGTGTTATGACATATAAAGCAGCTCTTTGATCGGATCCATTCTTTAACCTTATGTCATCGATCTCTGCTAAACACATATACTTACCATATCGATTACCATTATCTTACATGCAGTGCTGGACTGTATCGAACTTGAGATATCGACTAGAATTTTTGGTTTAGTGTGTAAAGCATCCGGAAACAAATAGGCAAACAAGCGCAGTACTTCAAAGATGAGAAGTGCATCTCAAAAGTTCGTTTATAAGATTTGACATTAAAAACCTACCATAAGATAAGAATAAACATGATATGTGACATATAACAGCAACATTAGGGGGCCATCAATAACGTCCAGGGAGAGAAATAGAGACGAAGCTTTACGTGTTTTTGTAGCTGGTGGAATAATTGTCTCCCCCCGAGTTGTTATGTTTGTGTTAACTGTTGGAGATGCAGATATAACAGCCACACAATTAGGTACAACACATACGATTCGACGAGTCATTGAACCATGGAATTCCGCATTACAAGTGCTCACTATATTTTCTTTAAAATGTATATCATTGCTTTAACCCATCATTCGTAAGTCGTAAGCCTTGAAGAAAACATAGTTTAGAAACAATTCCTACACATTTAATAAACTCACATGCTGCTAACGATGAAGAGATAAATCAAGGAAAATAAAATTTAAGTTTCTTTTTTTTTTCCTTTTAAAATGTATACCATTTTTTTTTGTATAGATAAAATTTAATGTTTAAGTAAAATATGGGTCTTAATTCATTGTGGATTTTTTTGATTAAATCAAGACTTCTAGTTGATTGTTAATTTTCTTCAATTACACAAAGACTCTTTGTTCATTGTCAATTGAACGTTAGAGTTGATTGCTTCATGTAAAACTAGACTATAAGTTGATTGCTTCATGTAAAACTAGACTATAAGTTGATTGCATCATGTAAAACTAGACTATAAGTTGATTGCTTTATGTAAAACTAGACTATAAGTTGATTGCTTCATGTAAAACTAGACTATAAGTTGATTGCTTCATGTAAAACTAGACTATAAGTTGATTGCTTCATGTAAAACTAGACTATAAGTTGATTGCATCATGTAAAACTAGACTATAAGTTGATTGCTTCATGTAAAACTAGACTATAAGTTGATTGCTTCATGTAAAACTAGACTATAAGTTGATTGCATCATGTAAAACTAGACTATAAGTTGATTGCTTCATGTAAAACTAGACTATAAGTTGATTGCTTCATGTAAAACTAGACTATAAGTTGATTGCTTCATGTAAAACTAGACTATAAGTTGATTGCATCAAGATAAAGAAGAGCATAAGCTTATTCCTTCTACTAAATCAATACATTGAGTTGATGCTACCATGTTGATCAATACTTTCCGTTGAAAAAAAAATTAAAAACGATCAATCAATACAATGTTATGATTCATAAAGTACCAGGAAAAGACAGCCTCTTCTTTTATACAGTTACGCTTGAACACACGGCTCTCATTATTATTTAAATTCAGTAAAAACGGACTGGTTAGTGGCGTTCTCTTGTGCTGCTTGTCGATGTTGTTTCCATTGCTGTGTACTGTCTTGGCTCAGCTTCATAAGATTGGGTTATAGTTTAGATTAGGGAAGATGGAAGAATTGTATGTGGTTATGAGTACCCTTCCCTGACCTACATAATTTGCAAAATTTCACGTTTTTGAACACATTGTTTTCTGATGGTCTCTATTTGTTTTTCTTCGAATGTATTTTTGTGTAGTTTAAATCTAAAGGTATGTGCCGCCATCTCTACACTAGTTCTAGGCCTAAAACTATTTTGTTTCGCATGCCAAAATTTGCCAATTAAAAAAAAAAACTCTTTCAAAGCTAGAGTAACCTGAGGTCCAAGCTCATCTTTAAAGCCTTTCCAAGAAGTTCCATTGATTTGAACACTTCTTTCTTAATACATTTGGAATCTGGACAGCTTCCATATGGTATAGAGACAGGAATTTGATATACAAAATAAGAGAAATTAATGAAAGAAAAATCTAAATGATGCCCTGGGATAAAATTTCAATGTCTAAAAGCAGCATGGAAACAGTCTTCCAAACTCCCTTTTTTTCGAACTGGTCTTCTAAAGAAATTGGGTCATATCGTACTGAGCATGATACAGAGGCGTAGCTAAGGATATGGGGACCCGGTGGGCTTGACATCTTTAGGTGCCCCCCCTGCATTCTGACAATCAACATCATGATATAATGGCGTAATATTTAATGTAAAAACAAATTTCAAACATTCATTTGCCCCCTTCCCCTTTTATGTAGGGGCCCGAGGGAATTTTCAAATGGGATCCCCACCTCACACCACATCAAATGTTATGTACTAGTTTAGAGAGTATGTTCGTTTTGTTGTTAGACAAATCTATTGTGTATTGTTGTAGCGACGGTAAAAGTAGTGACGCAGTAAGACAAGTAATAATTGAGATAGAAGTGGAGTCTGATAAGCCCACAACACTGTGCCTCTGGCAGAATATAAGCAGGAAAATTGCACTCTGCAAAAGCAATTAAAAAAAAATATAGCCTATCTGTAAAAAACATTTAAACTTATTAATGTGCACTAATAATATTATGATTTATAAACATGCGATACAGCCACATTAAAAGAAAAAAATATATTGGCAAGGTTGTTGGTTTTTTTTGGACGTTATGGAATCTAAATCAAGTTTCTGGCAGACTTGAACTCCCGCTTACGTCAATTAATAACCAATGACACCTGGCGGTGACTTGCAGCAAGGGAGGCAAACAAGTTCAGCTCTCACCAATAAACCTTGAATAAATCCTAGAGGCTTTTCGCACTTGGTTCGTCTGACGTGAAATCGATTTTAGTTCAAGATCTGATGACCTTCTTAATCTTCTCTCTCTTCTCTCTCCCTCTCCCCATCTTTCCCTCTGTCTCTCTCTCCATCGTCCTCTCTCTTTCACTCTCACTGTTTGAAGAAATCTATACCTCTGAAGAAGTCATTACAAAACATCAGAACGTGTTGCACGCCTTGTGGCAGTCTGGGCGGGAAATAAAAACCTAATGTTTTGTCCGTTACTACTTCCCTTCATGAGTTGGTTTTTTTTTGTTCGAGGTTCAACGAGGTTCATGGAACTACTATGATTTGCACAAACACACACACACACACACGCTTATACACTCAGACACACACACACAATTTACACAACGTCTCCGTTAGAAACTACAAGGCCTACTACTCTCTCAGAAGAATGCTTGATTACAGCCCAAACATAATTCTGTCATCAAATCAAAGGGTACTTGATTTTGGGTCGGTCTAAACTCTAAATGTTCATTGTTTAAAAGACTGTGAGGATACGTGTGAGTGGGGTAAAGTGTGTGTGGGATGAAGCGTGAGTGGGATGAAGTGTGTGTGAGAGGAAAATACAAAGCTAGGGATCTATCGTGCCGTCATCCTCCCTACATTGCTCTATGCCTCAGAAACGTGGACAATGTACAGAATACATGCAAAGAAACTGAATCACTTCCACATGACACGTCTAAGAAAAATACTGAATGTCAAATGGCAAGACAAAATACCAGATACTGAAGTCCTTCGAAGAGCGGGCCTGCAAAGCATCCATACAACACTAATGCAGTCTAAGCTGCGATGGGCAGGACACTTCTGCAGAATGGAAGACCACCGCATCCCTAAACGACTCTTGTAAGGCCAACTAAGCGAAGGGAAGCGCTCGCAAGGTGATCAAAGAAAGCGCTTCAGGGACACCCTCAAAGCTTCTCTGAGAGACAGAGGCACATGACAGAGCATCATCGCGCTGTGAAAACTGGCGCACAGGTTGCTGAGGAAAAAAAGAACAATGCTGGTAGAAGAAAAACGCCAGAGAAGAAAAGCAAGGCAAACGACACTAGCTCCAGCTGGAATAACCTGCCCAGTGTGCGGCCGAACATTCTGGGCTCACATAGGTCTTACCAGCCACTTGAGGAGGCATAAAACCCTAGCGCAAAGCCCTCAGCCCCTTGGATGACAAAGTGGTCATCATCGAACCAAGATGGACGAACTATAGTGTGAGATGAAGGGTGTGAGATAAAGTGTGTGTGGAATGAAGTGTGTGTGAGATGAAGTGTATGTGAGATGAAGTATGTGTGGGAGGAAATGTGTGTGGGATGAAGTGTGTATGGGATGAAGTGTGTGTGGGATGAAGTGTGTGAGAAATGAAGTGTGTGTGAGATGAAGTGTGTGTGAGATGAAATGTGTGTAAGATGAAGTGTGTGTGGGATGAAGTGTGGATAGAATGAAGCGTGTGTGGAATGAAGTGTGTGTGGAATGAAGTGTGTGCGAGATGAAATGTGTGCAAGATGAAGTGTGTGTGGGATGAAGTGTGTGGGATGAAGTATGTGAAAGATGAAGTGTGTGTGGGATGAAGTGTATGTGAGTCGAAGTGTGCGTGTGAGATGAAGTGTGTATGAGATGAAGTGTGTGTGAGATGAAGTGTATGTGAGATGAAATGTGTGTGAGATGAAATGTGTGTAAGATGAAGAGTGTGTGGGATGAAGTGTGTGTGAAATGAAATTTGTGTGGGATGAAGTTTGTGTGAGATGAAGCGTGAGTGGAATGAAGTGTGTGTGGGATGAAGTGTGGATGGAATGAAGTGTGTGTGGAATGAAGTGTGTGTGGGATGAAGTGTGGATGGAATGAAGTGTGTGTGGAATGAAGTGTGTGTGAAATGAAGTTTGTGTGGGATGTAGTGTGTGTGAGATGAAGTGTGTGTGGAATAAAGTGTGTATGGAATGAAGTGTGCGTGGAATGAAGTGTCTGTGGGATGAAGTGTGGATGGCGCGAAGAAGTTCATGCCACCAAGCCTATAGACGATATCACATTGCCATTGGTAAATACAATTACAGGATTGCTCGATTTGTTTCCACCTTCGAGTTTCTAAAGGGGACTCAGCATCCTATTCTAAAACTGGACCCAAGGGTACTATCTAATCCGAGTCTGTTAGGGTAACTAAAACTGAAGTCTATTGTTTTAACCTTGCCATGCACAACGCCATCCAAGATAGTGCAGAAGGTGCGCACTATTAGAGACTAGACTGAGAAGGATGTGGACATTAGAAGGAGAAGATAACAAGTTCTGCCCAAGTTTAGAGCTCATGAAGATGTTGTGCTCAAGGCAGATGTTGTTGTAAGTATGCGTGATCTCCTGTAAATAAATATCTATAGCGTTGAGTTGCCTCCCTTAAGTTATTACGTATTAATCTTTTTTTTTCTGCCTTAACTAGGACTCACATAACATCATGTAGTACAGCGGTAGTATGACTATTAAGAATTTAGCCCTTCTTTAAATTTGTGTATGTTGGTTTGGTTCTGTTTATTTATTACTCAATACCCGACTTCAGAGAGAGATGTGTAGATCTTGATCCAGTGCCATATAGCCAACAGACTTGTACATTTCAAAACTCTTTTTTCATGTCTTTATCTGGCTACCTGGTCGTACGGTATGCGCGTTGGACTGTTGTTCGGATGTCTCAATAGCAGTGAACATGAAACTACTCTCTACAATGGAAGTCACATCTCCAATAGCAGTGAACATGAAACTACTCTCTACAATGGAAGTCACATCTCCAATAGCAGTGAACATGAAACTACTCTCTACAATGGAAGTCACATCTCCAATAGCAGTGAACATGAAACTACTCTCTACAATGGAAGTCACATCTCCAATAGCAGTGAACATGAGACTACTCTCTACAATGGAAGTCACATCTCCAATAGCAGTGAACATGAAACTACTCTCTACAATGGAAGTCACATCTCCAATAGCAGTGAACATGAAACTACTCTCTACAATGGAAGTCACATCTCCAATAGCAGTGAACATGAAACTACTCTCTACAATGGAAGTCACATCTCCAATAGCAGTGAACATGAAACTACTCTCTACAATGGAAGTCACATCTCCAATAGCAGTGAACATGAAACTACTCTCTACAATGGAAGTCACATCTCCAATAGCAGTGAACATGAAACTACTCTCTACAATGGAAGTCACATCTCCAATAGCAGTGAACATGAAACTACTCTCTACAATGGAAGTCACATCTCCAATAGCAGTGAACATGAGACTACTCTCTACAATGGAAGTCACATCTCCAATAGCAGTGAACATGAAACTACTCTCTACAATGGAAGTCACATCTCCAATAGTAGTGAACATGAAACTACTCTCTACAATGGAAGTCACATCTCCAATAGCAGTGAACATGAAACTACTCTCTACAATGGAAGTCACATCTCCAATAGCAGTGAACATGAAACTACTCTCTACAATGGAAGTCACATCTCCAATAGTAGTGAACATGAAACTACTCTCTACAATGGAAGTCACATCTCCAATAGTAGTGAACATGAAACTACTCTCTACAATGGAAGTCACATCTCCAATAGCAGTGAACATGAAACTACTCTCTACAATGGAAGTCACATCTCCAATAGTAGTGAACATGAAACTACTCTCTACAATGGAAGTCACATCTCCAATAGTAGTGAACATGAAACTACTCTCTACAATGGAAGTCACATCTCCAATAGTAGTGAACATGAAACTACTCTCTACAATGGAAGTCACATCTCCAATAGCAGTGAACATGAAACTACTCTCTACAATGGAAGTCACATCTCCAATAGTAGTGAACATGAAACTACTCTCTACAATGGAAGTCACATCTCCAATAGTAGTGAATATGAAACTACTCTCCACAATGGAAGTCACATCTCCAATAGCAGTGAACATGAAACTACTCTCTACAATGGAAGTCACATCTCCAATAGCAGTGAACATGAAACTACTCTCTACAATGGAAGTCACATCTCCAATAGTAGTGAACATGAAACTACTCTCTACAATGGAAGTCACATCTCCAATAGCAGTGAACATGAAACTACTCTCTACAATGGAAGTCACATCTCCAATAGCAGTGAACATGAACAAAAAAATGTTTCTTTTTAGTGTGTGTTTGTTCCCAAAGAAGGGGAGACAATCGTCTTTTAGGACACGATGCCATACAAGTGAATGGATTACATAAAGACAAGACCAGCTACATAATGATCTCCCCTTTCCATTCTCACAGTGGAGGCTCCAATCAAAGAAGAGAGGGTCAAACCATCTCGCGTCCTAATTCAAGGAGACTTATGGGAAGTAGATTCAACTCTTCAGTAGAACGATTCTGTTTGATCTTTTCTTCTTTTCTTGTTTGGAAAGCTCCAACAATGGGAAGAGAACTGAGACTAATAGATATGTATGTATATATATTCAGAGAGAGAGAGAGAGAGAGAGAGAAGGGGGGGGAGTTTAGACGAAATTGATGGGCTAAAAATAAATAAGAAATAATTGATTAATGAACTTTTTCATGTTCAGTTATTTTTAGCGGCCCCCGAAAGGAGAAAAGACGCTTTTAGTTCTGTGTGGACTGTCTGTCCGTACGTCAGTCCCGTTTAGATCTCAGAAACTAGAAGAGAAAATGAAAATCGGACATTATGATATTTTAGATCATTCAAAGTTCTGATGCAACGGCTACTTTTTTCTTTTCCGAAAGTAAACTATCTAATGTTTAAAATCAGATTTTTCAAAAAATTACACTACTATTCAATTAAAAACTTCATGGAGGTAGCTTTGTTTAAAAGGTCATGGACTTCTTCATTAATAACTCAAACTTCATTCATAGATTCACGCATTGGTACACAAAATTTGCATCTAACGTCACAAGTGTCAATGTCAATATCTTTTTTTTATTTATTAACTAACTCATAGAATAGAATTCTGATTCAAATGTTGTTTTTAAAAAAGAATTTTGATACGAACTTCGTTTTAGTTATAAGTTTAAAAAATAACGAACTACTTTTAAAGCGCGCAGCTTTGCCATATCCTCATTATAGGGGCCTTCACTTGACAGTCTAAATAAGACTAAATAGAGCCCAGATCTAGATTTATTCATAATATATATACATATATTTGTCTAGTTTGTATGACAAATGATAATGGAGATATTAATTTTTATTTGCGAGGGGAAAGTCTTGTTAATTCATTTGTACAGAACTGTAGCTTAAAGTAGGTCAAGAATTTTCTTTTTCGTGTTGCCAATTTATCTAATTTTGTAAAAGGAATAAATCTTTTTTTATTTCTCTTTATTACATGTAACATGTTATTAATTTTCAATGTATGGATAAGGTTAATAATTATTATTTTAAAAAATATAAGTGTACGCTAAATGAATATATGGAGATGCTGTGGCTGAGGGGTAAAGCACTTGGAACCGGAAGTCCAGTGTTCGAATCCTGGTGAAGACTCTAGATTGGCCACTTCGGGGGCCGATTTTGAGTTTGCGTTTCCATACAAACCGTCTTTGTAACCTTGTTACAGATTAAATTTTATACATAAATAAACGTCTTTCATGTCGAGGACAATGTCTCTTTCCATTCCAACCATTTCCAATCACTATGGTCCCCTTTTAGCAACATCTACAAAGTCATTAACAAAATCTTTTAAATGACTCTCCCCCTCTCCCCAAGCAAACTCGAAGACAACCCACAACACTGGCTGATCCTTGAGCCGCCTACACCCCGGAGCAAATCACCGGCTGTTCAGACCCTTAATTACTGCCCTTCATAATTCAATAAGTCAATGCTGGGCTGTGTGCTCGGCTTGTGATTGTCTTAGCACATCCATATAGAGTCTAAGCTGTCTTAAAAAGCTAATGTTTGATTCTAATATCATATACGTTTTTACTGACGCCACTTTATTGTATCTAATTCTATGACACAGTCTGACGCAATATGCTGGTCATTGTTACTCTTATTATATCTAATTCTATGACACAGTCTGACGCAACACGCTGGTCATTGCTACATATAATAAATCTAATTATATGACACAGTCTGTATGAGTTTCGCATATGACGTAATCATCTTTTTAGAAGTAACGTCTGTATTTTTATAAGATAAGAGTCTCTTATTCTATTTGTCATCCACACAGCTGTATAATCGCCATCGGTCTCTGAGTTATTTCTGATCATTGCTATGTTCAAGTCTTTGAGTCTGTGTAATTCTATCTTTAACTGAGTCATTTTGGAGTCTAGACATGGGAACTTGTCAGTTTCAATTCCAGCCTTTTAAATCATTTTATGTCCAAACAAAAATTCCGACCATAATTTCCTACAATCCATTGTCTTTGTCTTATAAACATCTGATTCAGGTCCATTGTTATGCTTTTATGTTACTTCATTGTTCAATGACTTGTGACAAGAAGATAACATTTCGATTGGCAAAGTAATCTCGTTTGGTTAAGTAATCTCGTTTGGTTAAGTAATCGTTTGGTTAAGTAATCTCGTTTGGTTAAGTAATATCGTTTGGTTAAGTAATCTCGTTTGGTTAAGTAATCCCGTTTGGTTAAGTAATCTCGTTTGGTTAAGTAATCTCGTTTGGTTAAGTAATCTCGTTTGGTTAAGTAATCTCGTTTGGCTAAGTAATCTCGTTTGGTTAAGTAATCTCGTTTGGTTAAGTAATCTCGTTTGGTTAAGTAATCTCGTTTGGCTAAGTAATCTCGTTTGGTTAAGTAATTTCGTTTGGTTAAGTAATCTCGTTTGGCTAAGTAATCTCATTTAGCTAATAGTTCTTTTCATGAAATTTGTGTCTGTTTCAACATTTTAGCATAATCAAGGTGGCGATCCACAGAGGAGTGAATTAATCTTTCTCAAGGTGGCGATCCACAGAGGAGTGAATTAATCCTTCTCAAGGTGGCACTCCACAGAGGATTGAATATATCCTTCTCAAGGTGGCACTCCTCAGAGGATTGAACTGATCCTTCTCAAGGTGGCACTCCACATAGGATTGAATTAATCCTTCTCAAGGTGGCGATCCACAGAGGATTGAACTGATCCTTCTCAATGTGGCACTCCACTGAGGAGTGAATTAATCCCTCTGAAGGTGGCACTCCACTGAGGAGTGAATCAATCCTTCTCAAGGTGACACTCCACTGAGGATTGAATTAATCCTTCTCAAGGTGGCACTCCACAGAGGAGTGAATTAATCCTTCTCAATGTGGCACTCCACTGAGGAGTGAGTTAATCCTTCTCAATGTGGCACTCCACTGAGGAGTGAATTAATCCTTCTCAATGTGGCACTCCACAGAGGATTGAACTGATCCTTCTCAATGTGGCAATCCACAGAGGATTGAATTGATCCTTCTCAAGGTGGCACTCCACTGAGGAGTGAATAATTCCTTTTCAAGGTGGCGATCCACAGAGGATTGAATTAATCCTTCTCAATGTGGCCACAGAGGATTGAATTAATCCTTCTCAATGTGGCCACAGAGGATTGAATTAATCCTTCTCAAGGTGGCATTCCACAGAGGATTGAATTAATCCTTCTCAAGGTGACACTCCACAGAGGAGTGAATTAATCCTTCTCTAGGTGGCACTCCACAAAGAAGTGAATTAATCCTTCTCAAGGTGACACTCCACAGAGGATTGAATTAATCCTTCTCAAGGTGGCACTCCACAGAGAAGTGAATTAATCCTTCTCAAGGTGGTGATCCACAGAGGATTGAATTAATCCTTTTCAAGGTGGCGATCCACAGAGGATTGAATTAATCCTTCTCAAGATGGCACTCCACAGAGGAGTGAATTAATCCTTCTCAAGATGGCACTCCACAGAGAAGTGAATTAATCCTTCTCAAGGTGGCACTCCACAGAGAAGTGAACTAATCCTTTTCAAGTTGGCCACAGAGAATTGAACTATTCCTTCTCAAAGTTGAAATAGGACGTGTTGGCCGAGGGGTAAAGCACTGGGCTTCCAAACCGTATAGTAGCGAGTTCGAATCCCGATGAAGTCTCTGATTTTGAGCTTCGATGTTTTTAGACCGCCTTTGAGTTCCTCCAACACTACTGGGCACCTGACAAACGTTGGGGACGTAAAGGTGGTTTGTTGTTGACCAGGCCACATGACACCCTCGTTAACCGTAGGTCATAGAAAAAGATGAGCTTTATACCATCTGTCCCATAGATAACAAGGTTCGAAAGGAGTGCGTTTGCTTGCTTTTACCACTAAAAGTTAGTGATTCACATACATTTTGATTTGAATTCAAAATACTTAGAAAGTCAACGTCTCCAGAGACATTAGTTAGACATATCAGTCCAATCTACCATCAGATCATAGCTCTATCATTACTAAAACACCATCGTTCTACTGCCTTTACGTCCAAAATGATCTATTTGTTGTATTGATCGAACATTAGTCTTCGACATTGTTACGATTAGGATTCATTGGGTACTGTCTAAATTGAAAGGTCAGTCACGTGATGATGACTGCATTAGAAAAAGGTGACATACATGTACCAACACACTCTTCTAAAATAATTCTACTCACTCCAAGCATCACAAAGTTCTGACCAGAGTAGGCAGTTTATTCTGTGAGCACCGCGCCAGAGGTCCCTGGAGGCCCCAAGTGACCAATCTATTTCCTCTTGTCCTTATGGCTTGACCATAGTCTGTCTGACGGACAACACAATATCCATGGCATTAAGAGCAGTACATGGGAGGAACACGAAGGGAGAGAGAGAGAGAAAGAGAGAGAAAGAGAGAGATTGAGAGAGAGAGAGAAAGGGCAGTGTTGTGGGTGTGGAGGGTAGCGTGAAGGGGTGCGGAGAGAGGAGTTCAGGTTGTGTGCTCACGTTTGGTGCTGGCATTTTGTAGATTCGCAAATATTGACTGGCCAGCGTGTGGGAGGGACTGGCAGGGTGACTGCGTTAGATCGATAACTTCTTTATTGTGTTATTTTCACCTTTTTTGGCGGCTTCATTTGTTGGGCTAACATTTTTCATTGAAACCTTATTTAGTGTATGTAGTTCAGACTGGCCGTTTCTTGCCACGGGACTGCCTCATATGTAAACATAGATATGTTTATTTATGTGAACGTGGAGCTCTTCAGTCTACACTCTCTAGTGCTTTGTTCACTAGTGATAAAGTCTCTAGAAACTGAACGCTTGTCTTTCGTTGTTGTTTTATTTTATATTTGAAAAAGATCTTAATGTGTTCACTTTCGAACACTTTGTGAGATTGTAAGCTTCCAACAGAACATAATATTGTCTAGACAGCGGTCATCTCACTGGTGATAGAAAAGGAACGGGAAACAATGGCATTAAAACTTTAACAGTATTGACCCATGGATGGCACCTAGTGTATATATATCACTATTTTATTACAAAGAAACTTAAAACAGACACAAAATGAATTTTATTGCTGATGAATATTCACATTTAACTAGAGTGATACCATTAGTCAAATAGCATAACGTTTTAATACTCACTAGGACAGAAGACTAAAAACTAAAGTAGTAATAATACTTCAAAGACTGAACCATAACTGACACATATAAAAACACAACCTAGTAAAAAGACACAAATATAAAAGACACATCTCTTATCGTTATTTCTTATTCCATATGATAAGAGAAATTTTTACAAGTGCTCCTTGGTTAGTTAGTTACAATCAGCAGTCAAGAGAAGTTAGTTGACATTGTCAGTGTCGGGAGAAGTTAGTTGACATTGTCAGTGTCGGGAGAAGTTAGTTGACATTGTCAGTGTCGGGAGAAATTAGTTGACATTGTCAGTGTCGGGAGAAGTTAGTTGACATTGTCAGTGTCGGGAGAAATTAGTTGACATTGTCAGTGTCGGGAGAAATTAGTTGACATTGTCAGTGTCGGGAGAAATTAGTTGACATTGTCAGTGTCGGGAGAAGTTAGTTGACATTGTCAGTGTCGGGAGAAATTAGTTGACATTGTCAGTGTCGGGAGAAGTTAGTTGACATTGTCAGTGTCGGGAGAAGTTAGTTGACAGTGTCAGTGTCGGGAGAAGTTAGTTGACATTGTCAGTGTCGGGAGAAGTTAGAGGAAATTGTTAGTTGAATAAGTTCTCTGAAGTCATAACAAGACAGTATGTGGTAACAAGGCAGTATGTGGTAACAAGACAGTATGTGGTAACAAGACACTATGTGGTAGCAAGACACTATGTGGTAGCAAGACAGTATGTGGTAACAAGACAGTATGTGTTAACAAGACTGTCGTGAATTTGCTTATTTGGATTGTCACCCCTTAGTGTTTGTTACACTTGTTAACCTGTGTACTGACCGTATTTCGTAGTCCGTGTTGTGAACTCTACTATGTGTGTAGTTGTTTGTCATTCAGTGAAATAAAGCTTTGAATGTAACATGGTATTGTTATTATTAAGTACAACAATTTATTTCACTGAATCTGTCTAAACATGGATAGACTACTTCGGCCTGAAAGGTTCGATGTGGAACCTACCGCACCTCAAGCACAAGAAAAGTGGCTGCACTGGTACGAAACATTTAAAAACTTTCTGTCTGTAGTTACTATAGAAAATGTAGATAACAAGAAACTACTAATTAACTACATTTCGCCATCGGTGTACCAGATGATTAGTGACAAAGAAACATATGAGGAAGCGATCCAGTCACTAAACAACATCTACGTGCAACCCAATAACGAGGTCTTCGCAAGGCACAAGTTAGCCACGTGCAGACAAGAACAGGGTCAAAGCATTGACGCCTTTCTTCAAAAACTCCGCAGTCTATCCAAGGATTGCAATTTCAAAGCCGTGACAGCTGAGCAACATCGTGACGAGTCCATACGCGATGCATTCATCACAGGAATTGCCTCCAGCAGCATTAGAAAACGTCTACTAGAGAAATCAGATTTAAAGTTAAAGGATGCATTTGAGGAAGCCAGAGTACTTGAACACGCCTATCAACATTCGTTATTGTACGAGTCACAGTCAGAAACCACTAGTGGGGCTACTACAAATGCTGTAAGAGAACACCCTGCTGATCCTGTCACTCCCCAGTTGCCTGATCTACGAGCCTCGATTAATTCGACTCAAACAAGACAAGAGGTAAGCGCTATATCTATCAAGTGTTACTTCTGTGGCAGAGGAAGACATCCTCGTAATGAGTGCCCCGCACGTGAAGCCACATGTAATCAGTGTGGCAAGAAGGGACATTTCCAGAGATCTTGCAAATCAAGAAAATCTACAGCATTTGCCCTCGCTACGTTGCACTCTTTAGGACTAGGCAAATCAACCTCCTTGATTCTTCTCAATGGGGTGCCACTTAAAGCCTTGATAGACACTGGAAGCTGTGAGAGTTACGTGGCAGCTCGAGTTGCCAGGAATCACAAATGGCCGATAAAAACCTCCGTGGACAGAATATTTATGGCTTCCACTCACCTGTCTCGAGTTACTGAAGGCCATATCTTTGCTACCATTCAACTCAAAGATGAAAAATATGAAAATATTAAACTGTCACTTTTAGATGGATTGTGTGCAGATGTTATTCTAGGTTTGGATTTCATAAGCCTACACGAGAATCTACAGATTCCTTTTAGTGGGAAGAGACCACCTCTGTGCGTAAGTACCCTTAGACCAGCCAAAGTAGAGGCGCCTAGTCTTTTTGGTAACTTATCTCCAAACTGCACCCCAGTGGCAACTAAGTCACGCAGACACTCACTACTGGACTTTAAGTTTATTAATACTGAGATTCAGAGACTACTCAAAGAAGAAGTAATAGAACCCTCAAAGTCCCCCTGGCGAGCACAGGTTCTAATAACATCCAATGAGAGGCACAAAAGACGTATGGTTATTGACTATAGCCAGACGATCAACAGATTTACGCTGTTAGACGCCTATCCCATGCCAAGAATGGATGAATTAGCGGAGAAGATATCACAGTTTTCTGTCTTCAGCACTCTGGACCTCAAAAATGCTTATCATCAGATCCCGATTAAAGAAGAAGAAAGGCCATATACAGCTTTCGAGGCTGGGGGTAGACTTTACCAGTTTCGAAGAATTCCATTTGGAGTTACAAATGGAGTGGCTTGTTTCCAGCGAACCATAGATAAAATAATCGAAGATGAGCAACTAGAAAATACATTCGCTTATGTGGACAATGTGACCATCTGTGGACATGATAATGAATCTCATGATAGAAACCTGCAGAGATTCTTCAAAGTAGCTCAGAAGTATGGCATTACCTTCAACGAAGCTAAAAGTGAGATAGGAACACATAGCGTCAGACTGCTGGGATACGAAATATCTAAAGGTCAGCTCAAGCCTGACCCTGAAAGATTCACAGCCTTGCGGGAATTAAATGCTCCGTCGAACATGCGAGAACAGAAACGAATAGTGGGCCTGCTGGCTTATTATTCTCTATGGATTCCTAACTTCTCAGACAAAATCAGCCTCTTAGCTAGAAATAAACGATTTCCTGTCCCTGAGAAAGTCAAACAAGCATTCCAGAACCTAAAGGACGAGCTCGAGGAATCCGCCGTGTACACCATTGATTACACTCGCCCGCTAACAGTGGAGACAGATGCGTCTGACATAGCTATAGCAGCTACACTTAATCAAGATGGCCGGCCTGTGGCTTTCTTTTCCCGGACACTATCGCAAAGCGAAAGAAGGCACTCATCAGTGGAAAAAGAAGCGTATGCAATAGTAGAATCTTTGAGAAAGTGGAAACACTTTCTTATTGGAAGACCCTTTACCCTTGTCACAGACCAGCGATCCGTGTCCTTTATGTATTGTAGACAAAATAAAGGCAAGATCAAGAATGAGAAGATCCAAAGGTGGAGGTTAGAGCTATCCTGCTTTCACTATGACGTCGCTTACAGACCAGGTACACAGAACACTGCTGCTGACACTTTCAGCAGAAATCGCTACTTATCCGCAATGTCACGTAACGACTTAAAATTACTCCACAATAGTTTGTGTCACCCTGGTGTAACAAGAATGCTACATTTTGTGAGATCAAAAAATCTACCTTTTTCCACCGATGACGTCAGAACAGTGATCGACCAGTGCCAGTCATGTGCTGAACTTAAACCTCGATTCTTCAGGCCGCCAATAGGACAATTAATCAAAGCCACTCAGCCATTCGAAAGAATAAGCATGGACTTTAAGGGACCTCTCCCTTCAAACTCACGCAATAAATATCTGCTTACCATGATCGACGAATTCTCTAGGTTTCCTTTTGCCTTTGCATGCCCAGATATGTCATCTGCTACTGTTATTAAATGCCTAAATGAGTTGTTCGCCTTATTCGGGCTACCTTCCTATGTCCATACCGACAGAGGTACTTCCTTTATGTCTGCTGAAGTACAGAAGTACCTTAACGAAAGAGGAGTTGCTACGAGCAGGACCACGGCTTACAATCCTAGAGGAAATGGTCAAATAGAGAAACTGAACAGTACCCTTTGGAAAGCTATAACCTTAGCTTTACACTCCCAGGACTTGAGTACGTCTCAGTGGGAACTAGTATTGCAAGACGCGTTGCACTCAATTCGGTCACTTCTGTGTACGGCGACGAATAAAACTCCACACGAGAGACTCTTTGGATACTATCGCAGAAGTACTTCTGGAACATCCCTACCAACGTGGTTAACATCTCCTGGCCCCGTGTTGTTAAAAAGAAATAATATATCCTCTAAGTATGACCCTTTAACAGAGGAGGTAGAGCTGGTGAACAAGATGTGGTAACAAGACAGTATGTGGTAGAAAGACAATATGTGGTAACAAGACACTATGTGGTAGCAAGACAATATGTGGTAACAAGACACTATGTGGTAGCAAGACAATATGTGGTAACAAGACACTATGTGGTAGCAAGACACTATGTGGTAACAAGACACTATGTGGTAGCAAGACAGTATGTGGTAACAAGACAGTATGTGTTAACAAGACAGTATGTGGTAACAAGACAGTATGTGGTAGCAAGACAGTATGTGGTAACAAGACAGTATGTGGTAGCAAGACAATATGTGGTAACAAGACAGTATGTGGTAGCAAGACAATATGTGGTAACAAGACACTATGTGGTAGCAAGACAGTATGTGGTAACAAGACAGTATGTGTTAACAAGACAGTATGTGGTAACAAGACAGTATGTGGTAGCAAGACAGTATGTGGTAACAAGACAGTATGTGGTAGCAAGACAATATGTGGTAACAAGACACTATGTGGTGGCAAGACAATATGTGGTAACAAGACACTATGTGGTAGCAAGACAGTATGTGGTAACAAGACACTATGTGGTAGCAAGACAGTATGTGGTAACAAGACACTATGTGGTAGCAAGACAATATGTGGTAACAAGACAGTATGTGGTAGCAAGACACTATGTGGTAGCAAGACAGTATGTGGTAACAAGACAGTATGTGGTAACAAGACAGTATGTGGTAGCAAGACAGTATGTGGTAACAAGACACTATGTGGTAGCAAGACAGTATGTGGTAGCAAGACAGTATGTGGTAACAAGACACTATGTGGTAGCGAGACAGTATGTGGTAGCAAGACAGTATGTGGTAACAAGACACTATGTGGTAGCAAGACAGTATGTGTTAACAAGACAGTATGTGGTAACAAGACAGTATGTGGTAACAAGAACTATGTGGTAACAAGACAGTATTTGGTAACAAGACACTATGTGATAGCAAGTTGTTGTAGAAAGCTCTAATAAGTTGAATATAAAAAGTTGAAGAAAGTAGTGGTATTGATGAAATAAGTCTTATGTAAAGTCAAGTAGTGGACTTAGTGATCTGATTGATTTATAAGTAAAGCTATTAAACTTCTACTTTCATCAAATATCATCATCAAATATTATCACCAAATATCATCATGACAATTAGATTGATGTCCTGTAATTAAACCTCATATTGTAGTACGTTCTACAAGCAGTTTATTTTTATCTACATTTCGCAAATAGTTCCTGTAGTAGTAGTCTCAGTACTGTAATACTACTGTAATACTACTGTAATACTACAGTAATACTACTGTAATACTACTGTAATACTACTGTAATGCTGCTTCTGTATTGTGACAAGTCAAAAACTCGCTGTCAGAGTCACTCAAATTTATCACAGCATTAATTATTATTTTTCACTATTTATTTATTTTATTTTAATTATTTCCCCATCCTACCCCTAAATCATTCACCCGCCACACCTTTTCCGCTCCAGGCTAGACTTAGTTGACCACATTGGAGATAGTTAAGGCGCGTCCTTTCATTTATCTTCCCTTGACCGGGGCAAAGATACACACAGACTCTTTGATCTTATCGGCAGGATGTCTGACAGCCGCAGTGGACACCACCTTGTGTGGAATGCAAGTCACTCCCCCCCCCCTTTCTCCTACGTCTCTCTTTGATCTATGAGACCACGAGGACAAACACGCCCATTGACCTCCCAATGTGCGAATCCCATCTCTTGTCGGACTTCACCCACGTGTAAGATAATTCTAAGCCTAGGACATTTCCTGTGTCCGCCCACATTCTCCAGGCCTTTGTATATAAGGTAAATCAAATAAAGTCAGACTCTCTCTCCTTTCTCATTCAAGCTGAGCTATCGAGTCTGGACTATAGCATTTATTCTCACTCCTAGAGGAATACCTGGTGGTAAGCCGAACTTAATCACAAGTTCCATCTTAATTACTTTTGTGCTATTTCCATTGGATATTATCATGTGTATTTTGCTTAGTTCATTTATATTTAATTAGTGCATTGTGTATTTCTCACTGGCGTAAGTAGAAAACATAAACATGTTCTATGTATTTATTTGTGTACTGCATTACCCTGTTAATGCTACATTGCTCAATTGATAGTTGATGCAACTATGTATATATTTGTACATCTTATTTTATTTCCTTTATCTCGGTTGGCCGCCTTGATAATTTTACTAGCACACTGATACTGCGTCTAGTGAAGAGATATGAATTATCCCCCCCCCCTTTTTGTGTAAGGAATTATCTCCCCTGTAGTCATTTCACTCTACGAGAGTTGCGCCGCTTGAACGGACACCCTCTCCATTCAAGCGCGCTCCATTGTTCTCGATCGACGGTCATATGTAAACATACCGTCAGGATCGCTGACCACCGCCCAAGTCACCCCCCCCATTTTCTTTCTCTATCCACCTGTGTTGTTTATTTGAGATTATTATTTCCCCTTCTATGTACGTTTTTATATTATTACTTTCCCTTTTATGTACATTTTTATATTGCTATTGTCAGCCATCTATTTTTCCAATCCCATTTGTCATCATCTCCCTATTGTGCTCTAAAGCAATTTTACCAATCTGACGAATGCACCTCAGTCGAGGGCATCGATAAGATGCATGAGAGACATGTCCTAACTTGTCTTTATTTATCCGCAGCCTTCCTCAGGTGTCTGCCTATTTAGGTGCTTAGTGCTACTCAGCACTGTATTGGCTTTCGAGAATCACCTACTGCCTATTTATCTATTGGATTAATCACCTATTTGTTTGATATCAAGAATCACCTACTATCTTTGTGCTTAGTGCTATTCAGCACTGCACTAGCTCACTGACCTGCCTATTTATTCATTGGATCAACGATCTATTTACCTGCATCTGTGCTTAGTGCTATTCAGCACCGCACTTGCCTACTGAGATCTACTCAACTCTACTACTTGGCGCTATCGGCATTGCCCGCTTATTCGACAGCCCACCTGTCAAGCTATTAGGTGCGACGTCCCTATAGATTCAGATCTGTGTGAGACGTCATAGCTACGCCAACCCTCTGTAACTCACTGGACATATCCTGTCAACTACGCTGCCCACGGCAGATCAGCTCTGCCCGCAGTAACCTTGTGCCCACGGTAGCCGGCCACCCGCCCTACTGTGCCCACTACAGATATTAGATTTTGGGGATTGAGACTCCACAAGAACTATATCACCGGCGTCCCTCTATCCGCTAGAGTGCCACCTCCAGCTGCAGAACCTCAAGTCAGGACACAGCCAGCTGCGACATCAACAGGACAACCAGCTAAGTCAGAGGACAAAGTGACATACTCTCTTAATAAATGCAAGAGTGATGATTAAAGCTAGTATTATTTAGAGATAGAAGCAAACCCTCCCCCTTTTTATTCTTATATGTATATTTATGTAAATAAATATTCTTCATTTTTAACTTTTGTATCTATCTTTCATTGCTTTGTCTCGTTGCGTGTCTGCTCCCGATTCATATGCTGATAGGTTGGTGTGTGATAGCTTTAAAAATAATCATCCCCTAGACATTAAACGCGCCAAACACACGTCACATTTCCCCACCTGTCACATGTATGACATGCCTACGAGAAATCTTGTTCAAATTCAGAGCTCTACCCTACCATCTATTCATTGTCAAACTAAAAAATAAAATAATAATAATAATAATAATAATAAGGCTTGTCTTCGAGTTCGAAGATAAAAAAAATAAAATAAACACAATGAAGTAACGTCTGTATTATATAAGATAAGAAGATAAGAATCAAAACAAGCATGAAATACTCTAAGGTGACGCGCTGTTCTGCAACAGATAATATCGATGATAAATCACTTTCATTTCCGTGCTCTAACATTGAGAGAATAAATTGTATCAACACCCAAGTGTCGACAACCTCCGGAAGTTAGTGTCAGTCTCAACTCAATACTTCACACTTGTATTTCATTGGCTTAGTACTTAGTACTTATATGATCAAATTATTAAGTTTTGGAAAATTCAGGAATATTGTAATATTTTTGGATGTGATGCAACCCCTGACATATTGGTTAGTAGACCCACAGGCCGAGCTAAGTTGAGAACAACTGTCATATTGCCTCTGTTGTCTTATCTCTATTGTCTTATTCTCTGTTGTCGTATTCTCTGTTGTCTTATTCTCTGATGTATTAGTCTCTGTTGTCTTATTTTCTGTTGTCTTATTCTCTGATGTCTTATTCTCTGTTTTCTTAATCTCTATTGTCTTATTCACTGTTGTCTTATTCTCTGATGTCTTAGTCTCTCGTGTCTTATTCTCTGTTGTCTTATTCTCTGTTGTCTTATTCTCTGTTGTCTTAGTCTCTCGTGTCTTATTCTCTGTTGTCTTATTCTCTGTTGTCTTATTCTCTGTTGTCTTAGTCTCTCGTGTCTTATTCTCTATTGTCTTATTCTCTGTTGTCTTATTCTCTGTTGTCTTAGTCTCTCGTGTCTTATTCTCTGTTGTCTTATTCTCTGTTGTCTTATTCTCTGTTGTCTTATTCTCTGTTGTCTTATTGTCTCTTGTGTCTTATTCTCTGTTGTCTTATTCTCTGTTGTCTTATTGTCTGTTGTCTTATTGTCTCTCGTGTCTTATTCTCTGTTGTCTTATTGTCTCTTGTGTCTTTTTCTCTGATGTCTTATTCTCTGTTTTCTTAATCTCTATTGTCTTATTCTCTGTTGTCTTATTCTCTGTTGTCTTAGTCTCTCGTGTCTTATTCTCTGT
Organism: Biomphalaria glabrata; assembly: GCF_947242115.1. Classification (NCBI taxonomy): domain Eukaryota; kingdom Metazoa; phylum Mollusca; class Gastropoda; family Planorbidae; genus Biomphalaria; species Biomphalaria glabrata. Next base: position 39,980,336 of record NC_074712.1, on the reverse strand, counting down.
TGTCTTATTCTCTTTTGTCTTATTCTCTGTTGTCTAATTGTATCTCGTGTCTTATTCTCTTTTGTCTTATTCTCTGTTGTCTTATTGTCTGTTGTCTTATTGTCTCTCGTGTCTTATTCTCTGTTGTCTTATTCTCTGTTGTCTTATTGCCTCTGTTGTCGTATGGCTCTGTTTGATTATGTACTAGACACTAAATCACTGTCAAGGTTTAGGCCATTAAACTACTGCTCCTCAATCATTTGTTCATTTCGTATTGCTAATACTTTTAATTCTTTTCATCTATTTTGTTTGTTTGTTTGTTTATTGGATGGGTCACATTTACTGCTGACTGGGACTGTCAGCTGGCCAGTGTGATGGAGGGCTAGTTTTGCCACATGAGAGCCGGCCCGGGAACTAAATCTTTTGATTGATGAGAACTAAAAAGGTAACATTTGTCCGGACGAGTGCAGCGGCTGATTGGTTCAGTGCATCCTTAAGTGCATTGCGTCGAGACATAGGATTACCCTGGTTACCCCAGGGAAGGTACTCCTGCAGTATGTGCTATTTGCTAATCAAAGTAAACATATAAGTATATGTTGGGGGGTAACAATGTCTATTGCTTTCACGTTTGTTATGAGGATTTCCTTAAGCTGAACAGAGAGAGAGAGAGAGGCACACACATAGACAGAAGAGACAGAGAGATAGAAGACAGAAAGAGACATAGAAAGACAGCGTGAGAGAGAAAGAGAATGAGGAGAGAGAGGCGAAGATGATATAATAGATGATGGTTGCGATATTAATGTTATGAATAACTTTTTAACTACTAATCCAGTTGTAGCAATTAATACGTTGATTGCGTTGTACATAAAACAGTTACCTAGTAACTGAAACTATGCTGTTAGTGAAAGTTTGAAAGAAGTTTTGGATTGGAGTTTATAGCCCATGGGATGGGAGAGAGTTTAGAGACATGGAATATAGTTGTCTACGTCTATGGGAGAGAGTTTAGAGACATGGAATATAGTTGTCTACGTCTATGGGAGAGAGTTTAGAGACATGGAATATAGTTGTCTACGTCTATGGGAGAGAGTTTAGAGACATGGAATATAGTTGTCTACGTCTATGGGAGAGAGTTTAGAGACATGGAATATAGTTGTCTACGTCTATGGGAGAGAGTTTAGAGACATGGAATATAGTTGTCTACGTCTAATGTGACAAGTATGTAGGTGAAACCCGAATTTTGCGTAGCTACTTAAAATATTGAACTTAATCTTCAGAACGTCATATTTCCATTTGATACACTAATTACATTACATTACAGAGTTACACTAGTTACATTGCATTACAGAGTTACACTAGTTACATTACATAACAGAGTTACACTAATTACATTACATAACAGAGTTACACTAATTACATTACATTACAGAGTTACACTAATTACATTACATTACAGAGTTACACTAATTACATTACATTACAGAGTTACACTAATTACATTACATTACAGAGTTACACAAGTTACATTGCATTACAAAATTGTAGTAAGACATACATCAATAAAGTTACGCTATTCAAATTATAATATAATAATTATAATAATATGACACCCAGAAGATCTGACACTTCATTTTGTAATGTGTTTTCAGATGCTGTGTCACTTACTATTCCAGTCAGGACACTTTTTATAATACAGCTCACACACACACACACACACACACATACACCGCAAACACAACAACTAAATGTTTCTCACATATGCATACGCAGTATCGCAACCTTGATCTTTTTTTTTTGTCATCTCTGGAAATCGATTTCCTTAACCGCCACCCCCTTCTTCTCCTTATCACATAAAAACTAGCTTGGTTAAGTTATACAAGATTAGAATGGGCAGATAGACCTTATAGTTATACAAGACTTTAGGGGGCAGATATAGTTATACAAGACTTGAGGGGGACAGATATAGTTATACAAGACTTGAGGGGACAGATATAGTTATACAAGACTTGAGGGGGACAGATATAGTTATACAAGACTTGAGGGGATAGATATAGTTATACAAAACTTGAGGGGGACAGATATAGTTATACAAGACTTGAGGGGGACAGATATAGTTATACAAGACTTGAGGGGACAGATATAGTTATACAAGACTTGAGGGGGACAGATATAGTTATACAAGACTTGAGGGGACAGATATAGTTATACAAGACTTGAGGGGACAGATATAGTTATACAAGACTTGAGGGGGACAGATATAGTTATACAAGACTTGAGGGGGACAGATATAGTTATACAAGACTTGAGGGGGACAGATATAGTTATACAAGACTTGAGGGGACAGATATAGTTATACAAGACTTGAGGGGACAGATATAGTTATACAAGACTTGAGGGGGACAGATATAGTTATACAAGACTTGAGGGGACAGATATAGTTATACAAGACTTGAGGGGGACAGATATAGTTATACAAGACTTGAGGGGACAGATATAGTTATACAAGATTAGATGGGACAGATATAGTTATACAAGACTTGAGGGGGACAGATATAGTTATACAAGACTTGAGGGGACAGATATAGTTATACAAGACTTGAGGGGACAGATATAGTTATACAAGACTTGAGGGGGACAGATATAGTTATACAAGACTTGAGGGGGACAGATATAGTTATACAAGACTTGAGGGGGCAGATATAGTTATACAAGATTGGAAATAAGGCAAGGAAAGTCTTAAGGGGACAGATATAGTTATACAAGATTAGAAGGGAAAGATATAGTTATACAAGACTTGAGGGGACAGATATAGTTATACAAGACTTGAGAGGACAGATATAGTTATACAAGACTTGAGGGGGACAGATATAGTTATACAAGACTTGAGGGGGCTGATATAGTTATTCAAGACTTGAGGGGGACAGATATAGTTATACAAGACTTGAGGGGGACAGATATAGTTATACAAGACTTGAGGGGGACAGATATAGTTATACAAGACTTGAGGGGACAGATATAGTTATACAAGACTTGAGGGGACAGATATAGTTATACAAGACTTGAGGGGGACAGATATAGTTATACAAGACTTGAGGGGACAGATATAGTTATACAAGACTTGAGGGGGCAGATATAGTTATACAAGACTTGAGGGGGACAGATATAGTTATACAAGACTTTAGGGGACAGATATAGTTATACAAGATTAGAGGGGACAGGTATAGTTATACAAGACTTGAGGGGACAGATATAGTTATACAAGACTTGAGGGGGACAGATATAGTTATACAAGATTAGAGGGGACAGATATAGTTATACAAGATTAGAGGGGACAGATATAGTTATACAAGACTTGAGGGGGACAGATATAGTTATACAAGACTTGAGGGGGACAGATATAGTTATACAAGATTAGAAGGGAAAGATATAGTTATACAAGACTTGAGGGGGACAGATATAGTTATACAAGACTTGAGGGGACAGATATAGTTATACAAGACTTGAGGGGGACAGATATAGTTATACATGACTTGAGGGGGACAGATATAGTTATAAAAGACTTGAGGGGACAGATATAGTTATACAAGATTAGAGGGGACAGATATAGTTATACAAGACTTGAGGGGACAGATATAGTTATACAAGACTTGAGAGGACAGATATAGTTATACAAGACTTGAGGGGGACAGATATAGTTATACAAGACTTGAGGGGGCAGATATAGTTATACAAGACTTGAGGGGGACAGATATAGTTATACAAGACTTTAGGGGACAGATATAGTTATACAAGACTTGAGGGGACAGATATAGTTATACAAGACTTGAGGGGGACAGATATAGTTATACAAGGCTTGAGGGGACAGATATAGTTATACAAGACTTGAGGGGGACAGATATAGTTATACAAGACTTGAGGGGACAGATATAGTTATACAAGACTTGAAGGGGAAAAGATATAGTTATACAAGACTTGAGGGGACAGATATAGTTATACAAGATTAGATGGGACAGATATAGTTATACAAGACTTGAGGGGGACAGATATAGTTATACAAGACTTGAGGGGACAGATATAGTTATACAAGACTTGAGGGGCAGATATAGTTATACAAGACTTGAGGGGACAGATATAGTTATACAAGACTTGAGGGAGACAGATATAGTTATACAAGACTTGAGGGGGACAGATATAGTTATACACGACTTGAGGGGACAGATATAGTTATACATGACTTGAGGGGGACAGATATAGTTATACAAGACTTGAGGGGGACAGATATAGTTATACAAGACTTGAGGGGGACAGATATAGTTATACAAGACTTGAGGGGGCAGATATAGTTATTCAAGACTTGAGGGGGACAGATATAGTTATACAAGACTTGAGGGGGACAGATATAGTTATACAAGACTTGAGGGGGACAGATATAGTTATACAAGACTTGAGGGGACAGATATAGTTATACAAGACTTGAGGGGACAGATATAGTTATACAAGACTTGAGGGGGACAGATATAGTTATACAAGACTTTAGGGGACAGATATAGTTATACAAGATTAGAGGGGACAGGTATAGTTATACAAGACTTGAGGGGACAGATATAGTTATACAAGACTTGAGGGGGACAGATATAGTTATACAAGATTAGAGGGGACAGATATAGTTATACAAGATTAGAGGGGACAGATATAGTTATACAAGACTTGAGGGGGACAGATATAGTTATACAAGACTTGAGGGGGACAGATATAGTTATACAAGATTAGAAGGGAAAGATATAGTTATACAAGACTTGAGGGGGACAGATATAGTTATACAAGACTTGAGGGGACAGATATAGTTATACAAGACTTGAGAGGACAGATATAGTTATACAAGACTTGAGGGGGACAGATATAGTTATACAAGACTTGAGGGGGCAGATATAGTTATACAAGACTTGAGGGGGACAGATATAGTTATACAAGACTTGAGGGGGACAGATATAGTTATACAAGACTTGAGGGGACAGATATAGTTATACAAGACTTGAGGGGGCAGATTTAGTTATACAAGATTGGAAATAAGGCAAGGAAAGTCTTAAGGGCAGTATTCTAGTAAGAATTCTATGGGCAATAAAGGCTAAGAAACATATATGTATACTATATATATATATATAGTAGTGTTGACATACAGAAAAGGTAAAAAACAAAATAAAAAATTACATTAAAAACACACACAGAGCTTAACTTGGGGAAGAACTCCACATTTATAACCATATTTCTAAAAAAATATAGATATTATTTCTCTTTTTCGATATCCAAAAAAAAAAAATTAATTAAATTATGAATTACTAATAATTAATTGACTATTTGGTTGATTGTTTAAATTGATTCATGTTTTGTTAGAAACAATAGATAAGTGTTGAAAGTTTCAACTTGGTTTAAGAATGGATGCGGTAGAAATAACGTGTTTTATATGTTTACCAGACAGAGTGAGTGGAAATAAGATTTGTAAACATGGAAGTCTACCCCAGGCACACAGCAGAGTTCTAAAAGAGCTTCATTTCAACAATTTTTATAGCACAATTGGAACATTTATGAAATGAGTTTTTTTTTTTTAAATAAAGCGTTTCCGAAATCCAAAACTTCTTTTCTTTTTGAAAGTTTCGGTTTGCTGAATGTAATACAGACAGAACTGATTTGAATGTAATACAGACAGAACTGATTTGAATGTAATAAACACAGAATTGATTTGAATGTAATAAAGACAGAACTGATTTGAATGTAATACAGACAAAACTGATTTAAATGTAATAAAGACAGAACTGATTTGAATGTAATAAAGACAGAAATGATTTGAATGTAATACTGACAGAACTGATTTGAATGTAATACAGACAGAACTGATTTGAATGTAATAAAGACAGAACTGATTTGAATGTAATACAGACAGAACTGATTTGAATGTAATACAGACAGAACTGATTTGAATGTAATACAGACAGAACTGATTTGAATGTAATAAACACAAAACTGATTTGAATGTAATAAACACAGAATTGATTTGAATGTAATACAGACAGAACTGATTTGAATGTAATAAAGACATAACTGATTTGAATGTAATAAACACAGAACTGATTTGAATGTAATAAACACAGAACTGATTTGAATGTTATACAGACAGAACTGATTCGAATGTAATACAGACAGAACTGATTTGAATGTTATACAGACAGAACTGATTTGAATGTTATACAGACAGAACTGATTTAAATGTAATACAGACAGAACTGATTTGAATGTAATAAAGACAGAACTGATTTGAATGTAATAAACACAGAACTGATTTGAATGTAATACAGACAGAACTGATTTGAATGTAATAAACACAGAACTGATTTGAATGTAATACAGACAGAACTGATTTGAATGTAATACAGACAGAACTGATTTGAATGTAATAAACACAGAACTGATTTGAATGTAATACAGACAGAACTAATTTGAATGTAATAAACACAGAACTGATTTGAATGTAATACAGACAGAACTGATTTGAATGTAATACAGACAGAACTGATTTGAATGTAATAAACATAGAACTGATTTGAATGTAATAAACACAGAACTGATTTGAATGTAATACAGACAGAACTGATTTGAATGTAATAAACACAGAACTGATTTGAATGTAATACAGACAGAACTGATTTGAATGTAATAAACACAGAACTGATTTGAATGTAATAAACACAGAATTGATTTGAATGTAATACAGACAGAACTGATTTGAATGTAATAAAGACAGAACTGATTTGAATGTAATAAAGACAGAACTGATTTGAATGTAATAAAGACAGAACTGATTTAGATGTAATACAGACAGAACTGATTTGAATGTAATACAGACAGAACTGATTTGAATGTAATAAACACAGAATTGATTTAAATGTAATACAGACACAACTGATTTGAATGTAATACAGACAGAACTAATTTGAATGTAATAAACACAGAACTGATTTGAATGTAATAAAGACAGAACTGATTTAGATGTAATACAGACAGAACTGATTTGAATGTAATACAGACAGAACTGATTTGAATGTAATACAGACAGAACTGATTTGAATGTAATAAAGACAGAACTGATTTGAATGTAATACAGACAGAACTGATTTGAATGTAATAAAGACAGAACTGATTTGAATGTAATAAAGACAGAACTGATTTGGATGTAATAAAACAGAACTGATTTGAATGTAATACAGACAGAACTGATTTGAATGTAATACAAACAGAACTGATTTGAATGTAATACAGACAGAACTGATTTGAATGTAATACAGACAGAACTGATTTGAATGTAATACAGACAGAACTGATTTGAATGTAATAAACACAGAACTGATTTGAATGTAATACAGACAGAACTGATTTGAATGTAATAAACACAGAACTGATTTGAATGTAATACAGACAGAACTGATTTGAATGTAATAAACACAGAACTGATTTGAATGTAATAAACACAGAACAGATTTGAATGTAATACAGACAGAACTGATTTGAATGTAATAAAGACAGAACTGATTTGAATGTAATAAAGACAGAATTGATTTGAATGTAATACAGACAGAACTGATTTGAATGTAATAAAGACAGAACTGATTTGAATGTAATAAAGACAGAACTGATTTGAATGTAATAAACACAGAACTAATTTGAATGTAATAAACACAGAACTGATTTGAATGTAATACAGACAGAACTGATTTGAATGTAATAAAGACAGAACTGATTTAAATGTAATACAGACAGAACTGATTTGAATGTAATAAACACAGAACTGATTTGAATGTAATAAAGACAGAACTGATTTGAATGTAATACAGACAGAACTGATTTGAATGTAATAAACACAGAATTGATTTGAATGTAATACAGACAGAACTGATTTGAATGTAATACAGACAGAACTGATTTGAATGTAATAAAGACAGAACTGATTTGAATGTAATAAAGACAGAACTGATTTAGATGTAATACAGACAGAACTGATTTGAATGTAATACAGACAGAACTGATTTGAATGTAATAAAGACAGAACTGATTTGAATGTATTAAAGACAGAACTGATTTGAATGTAATAAACACAGAATTGATTTGAATGTAATACAGACAGAACTGATTTGAATGTAATAAAGACAGAACTGATTTGAATGTAATAAAGACAGAACTGATTTGAATGTAATAAAGACAGAACTGATTTAGATGTAATACAGACAGAACTGATTTGAATGTAATACAGAATGAACTGATTTAAATGTAATAAACACAGAATTGATTTGAATGTAATACAGACAGAACTGATTTGAATGTAATACAGACAGAACTGATTTGAATGTTATAAACACAGAACTGATTTGAATGTAATAAAGACAGAACTGATTTAGATGTAATACAGACAGAACTGATTTGAATGTAATAAAGACAGAACTGATTTGGATGTAATAAAACAGAACTGATTTGAATGTAATACAGACAGAACTGATTTGAATGTAATAAAGACAGAACTGATTTGAATGTAATACAGACAGAACTGATTTGAATGTAATACAGACAGAACTGATTTGAATGTAATACAGACAGAACTGATTTGAATGTAATAAAGACAGAACTGATTTGAATGTAATACAGACAGAACTGATTTGAATGTAATAAAGACAGAACTGATTTGAATGTAATAAAGACAGAACTGATTTAGATGTAATAAAGACAGAACTGATTTGAATGTAATACAGACAGAACTGATTTGAATGTAATACAGACAGAACTGATTTGAATGTAATAAACACAGAACCTATTTGAATGTAATACAGACAGAACTAATTTGAATGTAATAAACACAGAACTGATTTGAATGTAATACAGACAGAACTGATTTGAATGTAATACAGACAGAACTGATTTGAATGTAATACAGATAGAACTGATTTGAATGTAATAAACACAGAACTGATTTTAATGTAATACAGACAGAACTGATTTGAATGTAATAAACACAGAACTGATTTGAATGTAATACAGACAGAACTGATTTGAATGTAATAAACACAGAACTGATTTGAATGTAATAAACACAGAACTGATTTGAATGTAATACAGACAGAACTGATTTGAATGTAATAAAGACAGAACTGATTTGAATGTAATAAAGACAGAATTGAATTGAATGTAATACAGACAGAACTGATTTGAATGTAATAAAGACAGAACTGATTTGAATGTAATAAAGACAGAACTGATTTGAATGTAATAAACACAGAACTAATTTGAATGTAATAAACACAGAACTGATTTGAATGTAATACAGACAGAACTGATTTGAATGTAATAAAGACAGAACTGATTTAAATGAAATACAGACAGAACTGATTTGAATGTAATAAACACAGAACTGATTTGAATGTAATAAAGACAGAACTGATTTGAATGTAATAAACACAGAACTGATTTGAATGTAATAAAGACAGAACTGATTTGAATGTAATACAGACAGAACTGATTTGAATGTAATAAACACAGAATTGATTTGAATGTAATACAGACAGAACTGATTTGAATGTAATACAGACAGAACTGATTTGAATGTAATAAACACAGAACTGATTTGAATGTAATAAAGACAGAACTGATTTAGATGTAATACAGACAGAACTGATTTGAATGTAATACAGACAGAACTGATTTGAATGTAATAAAGACAGAACTGATTTGAATGTAATAAAGACAGAACTGATTTGAATGTAATACAGACAGAACTGATTTGAATGTATTATAGACAGAACTGATTTGAATGTAATACAGACAGAACTGATTTGAATGTAATAAAGACAGAACTGATTTGAATGTAATAAAGACAGAACTGATTTAGATGTAATAAAGACAGAACTGATTTGAATGTAATACAGACAGAACTGATTTGAATGTAATAAAGACAGAACTGATTTAGATGTAATAAACACAGAACTGATTTGAATGTAATACAGACAGAACTGATTTGAATGTAATAAACACAGAACTGATTTGAATGTAATACAGACAGAACTGATTTGAATGTAATAAACACAGAACTGATTTGAATGTAATACAGACAGAACTGATTTGAATGTAATAAACACAGAACTGATTTGAATGTAATAAACACAGAACTGATTTGAATGTAATACAGACAGAACTGATTTGAATGTAATAAAGACAGAACTGATTTGAATGTAATAAAGACAGAATTGATTTGAATGTAATACAGACAGAACTGATTTGAATGTAATAAAGACAGAACTGATTTGAATGTAATACAGACAGAACTGATTTGAATGTATTATAGACAGAATTGATTTGAATGTAATACAGACAGAACTGATTTGAATGTAATAAAGACAGAACTGATTTGAATGTAATAAAGACAGAACTGATTTAGATGTAATACAGACAGAACTGATTTGAATGTAATACAGACAGAACTGATTTGAATGTAATACAGACAGAACTGATTTGAATGTAATAAAGACAGAACTGATTTGAATGTAATAAAGACAGAACTGATTTGAATGTAATACAGACAGAACTGATTTGAATGTATTATAGACAGAACTGATTTGAATGTAATACAGACAGAACTGATTTGAATGTAATAAAGACAGAACTGATTTGAATGTAATAAAGACAGAACTGATTTAGATGTAATATAGACAGAACTGATTTGAATGTAATACAGACAGAACTGATTTGAATGTAATAAAGACAGAACTGATTTAGATGTAATAAACACAGAACTGATTTGAATGTAATACAGACAGAACTGATTTGAATGTAATAAACACAGAACTGATTTGAATGTAATACAGACAGAACTGATTTGAATGTAATAAACACAGAACTGATTTGAATGTAATACAGACAGAACTGATTTGAATGTAATAAACACAGAACTGATTTGAATGTAATAAACACAGAACTGATTTGAATGTAATACAGACAGAACTGATTTGAATGTCATAAAGACAGAACTGATTTGAATGTAATAAAGACAGAATTGATTTGAATGTAATACAGACAGAACTGATTTGAATGTAATAAAGACAGAACTGATTTGAATGTAATAAACACAGAACTAATTTGAATGTAATAAACACAGAACTGATTTGAATGTAATACAGACAGAACTGATTTGAATGTAATAAAGACAGAACTGATTTAAATGTAATACAGACAGAACTGATTTGAATGTAATAAACACAGAACTGATTTGAATGTAATAAAGACAGAACTGATTTGAATGTAATACAGACAGAACTGATTTGAATGTAATAAACACAGAATTGATTTGAATGTAATACAGACAGAACTGATTTGAATGTAATACAGACAGAACTGATTTGAATGTAATAAAGACAGAACTGATTTGAATGTAATAAAGACAGAACTGATTTAGATGTAATACAGACAGAACTGATTTGAATGTAATACAGACAGAACTGATTTGAATGTAATAAAGACAGAACTGATTGGAATGTAATAAAGACAGAACTGATTTGAATGTAATAAACACAGAATTGATTTGAATGTAATACAGACAGAACTGATTTGAATGTAATACAGACAGAACTGATTTGAATGTAATAAAGACAGAACTGATTTGAATGTAATAAAGACAGAACTGATTTGAATGTAATAAAGACAGAACTGATTTAGATGTAATACAGACAGAACTGATTTGAATGTAATACAGACAGAACTGATTTGAATGTAATAATCACAGAATTGATTTGAATGTAATACAGACAGAACTGATTTGAATGTAATACAGACAGAACTGATTTGAATGTAATAAACACAGAACTGATTTGAATGTAATAAAGACAGAACTGATTTAGATGTAATACAGACAGAACTGATTTGAATGTAATACAGACAGAACTGATTTGAATGTAATACAGACAGAACTGATTTGAATGTAATAAAGACAGAACTGATTTGGATGTAATAAAACAGAACTGATTTGAATGTAATACAGACAGAACTGATTTGAATGTAATAAAGACAGAACTGATTTGAATGTAATACAGACAGAACTGATTTGAATGTAATACAGACAGAACTGATTTGAATGTAATACAGACAGAACTGATTTGAATGTAATAAAGACAGAACTGATTTGAATGTAATAAAGACAGAACTGATTTGAATGTAATACAGACAGAACTGATTTGAATGTATTGTTGTAAACCTGGTGGAGACACAGATGGGGGTAGTGGTGTGTTTTTTTAGCCTACTCAAATCGCCACAGTCCAGCGCAGGACGAGCGGTCAACTGTGACCAGTGACAGTACACGCCAGTTCGGCAACGACCTGTGTGTAAATATTACGCACGCAAGTCACGGCGATTGTGATCATTCTGAGTGGTCAAGAACGTTCCATCCGATTCTAGAAGGCCAGTAGAGACACTATATAAGAGCGAGTGTGTCAGAAAGACGAGACTTCACGTTACCTCGCAATGTGACCAGTACGAGGCGAAGTTAGAGACAGACGGTGTGTGAAGTCAGGCGGAGCAAGGCTAGGTTTTGGACAGTTAATGTGATGTTATTGCCAACTGTACAGTATTATTAATGTATTTGAAATTAAATTGACTGATACTTTGGAGCCCTGAGTTGTGAGGTTCTTTAAGTTCGTTGTGTCGTGTGGTGCAGTTTGAAGAGAGCCTGGATAGTAGGAGAGATACGTAACACTGGCGTCAGAGAGTGGGATCGGATCTACTATGGCTCGTCTGAAACTGCTGAACGAACTGGAATTGAAAGAACTGAGGCGAGAACTCCGTGATCGAGGGCTGAAGGCAATCGGAAAGAAAGAAACCTTGCAAGCACGTCTCCGAGATGAACTAACTGAAGAAGGTGAAGATCCAGACACCTACCTGTTCGAGTTAGAACCCGATGTAGTGCAGCTGCTGATCACCTTTCAACAACAGATGTTGGCTGACTTTCAGAATGTGTGGAAGGGTGATTTACAGAAAGATACCTGTACCAGAGTAGACCAGATGTACTCTTCAGTAAAAGAAGTGACGAGCCCCGAGCTGAACGCTTTGAACGAGGTGGTAGAAATGCCGTGCTACAAAATACTCACATACGACGGCCATGCTTGTGAAGATGGTGCTTCCTGTGACTCTAATAGCAAGCCGTACGAAAGTAGCTCCCATGAGAAGAAATGTGATTGCTGCGATATCCTCAGCGAGTACAAACCTGATGAAGTTGTCAAAGAACATTTGCATGATGAAAGCTACCGGCGAGGTTTGAAACCTGCAGATGTCTGTCTAGAGGTCAAGACCAACGAGATAAGCCCTGGTGATGATTATGAACACCCATCGAAACCTGATGACGCAGCAGAGACCCCCATGCAAGTAGAAAGTAATCGAAAAGGTCTCAACCCAACAGACGATTGGTCCGCTGCTGAGACTAGTCGAATGAAGCCTGATGCCGAAGAAGAGGGACCTTTGCGTGTGGAGAGTTACCAACCTGCCCCACAAGCATGTCCTCCATACAAGTGTGAAGATGATGACCTGTCCCATAATGTCCCCTCCAGTGAACCGGAAACCCATCCCAAAAGTCCTCTTCGAGAAAGCTATTTGAAACCACCTGTTAGGCCATTGATTTTGGTGACACCGGCCCTGACATCCAATCCCTCCCCATGTGTAAAATGGCTGCCCGCAGTACAGAATGACAGAAGGCGACGTTTGGTGATGCAACCACGACGTCATTGCAACAAGATGAAGATCGACTGGAGGAGAAGAAAGCGACGTTGGCTGCGTTCGAGGATGGCGATGCGACCACGATGTCAGTGCAACCAGGTGAAGGTCAACTGGCAGAGAAGACGAAAGCGACAGTTGCTGAATTCAACGTGGGTGGCTTCCTCTAGCTCAAGAGGCAAGCCCACTGTCACCCCCACCGATCGACCCCCACCTGCAGCGATGAAACTACACATCCCATGTCATGAGATTGATGCTGTCCGGGACGGACAGATCTAAGGAGGGGACAGTGTTGTAAACCTGGTGGAGACACAGATGGGGGTAGTGGTGTGTTTTTTTAGCCTACTCAAATCGCCACAGTCCAGCGCAGGACGAGCGGTCAACTGTGACCAGTGACAGTACACGCCAGTTCGGCAACGACCTGTGTGTAAATATTACGCACGCAAGTCACGGCGATTGTGATCATTCTGAGTGGTCAAGAACGTTCCATCCGATTCTAGAAGGCCAGTAGAGACACTATATAAGAGCGAGTGTGTCAGAAAGACGAGACTTCACGTTACCTCGCAATGTGACCAGTACGAGGCGAAGTTAGAGACAGACGGTGTGTGAAGTCAGGCGGAGCAAGGCTAGGTTTTGGACAGTTAGTGTGATGTTATTGCCAACTGTACAGTATTATTAATGTATTTGAAATTAAATTGACTGATACTTTGGAGCCCTGAGTTGTGAGGTTCTTTAAGTTCGTTGTGTCGTGTGGTGCAGTTTGAAGAGAGCCTGGATAGTAGGAGAGATACGTAACAGTATTATAGACAGAACTGATTTGAATGTAATACAGACAGAACTGATTTGAATGTAATAAAGACAGAACTGATTTGAATGTAATAAAGACAGAACTGATTTAGATGTAATAAAGACAGAACTGATTTGAATGTAATACAGACAGAACTGATTTGAATGTAATAAAGACAGAACTGATTTAGATGTAATAAACACAGAACTGATTTGAATGTAATAAAGACAGAACTGATTTGAATGTAATACAGACAGAACTGATTTGAATGTAATGAAGACAGAACTGATTTGAATGTAATAAAGACAGAACTGATTTAGATGTAATAAAGACAGAACTGATTTGAATGTAATAAAGACAGAACTGATTTGAATGTAATAAAGACAGAACTGATTTGAATGTATTCCATTATTCCAGGAACGTTTGAGGTGATCCTAGGCTACGGTTCAAAAAGAAAAGAAAAACAACAGAACGCTGATGTGACATCAAGTTTAAAATTTTGATTATTTGAAAACATTTTACATTTTCTTCTCATTTCTTGGAAATCACTTTTTTTTTTCCCTTCTCATGATTAACATTTCCTACAGTCACGTGTTTGGAATGTTGAAATGCATCGCGGAACTGGAATTGTGTTGAGTTCGGGATTATAATGTCCAGATTAAATCGTATCTGGATGGGCCACCTAATCATGGGGTCAGATGGCGTAATTGAATGGAGGGGAAGGGTCAAGGTTTCATTAGCATAAATTTATTTCAACAGTAGCCCCTTTTCGCCACACATCATGTGATGTCCAGTTTACCAGTTTCATCGGCGACTTTTAACGAGGACATTATGTCGCCAGTACATCGAAAAACTTCCTTGACTATTTCATTAGAATGTCATATGCCAAGTACATCTGAGTAAATTAACATGTTCATTTATGTCACATCTTTAACTACTTTTGAATAAGGGTCAGAATCCCACGATATCAACAACTGACATGCTAATTAAAAGGACTCTATACTTGAGGTAGGCTACTGTTACAGAGGACCTCTAGTTTGCCAGTGCTCCTTATGGAAGATCTGCAGTATAGCTTTTGATTGTCAAAAGAGCTGAGCCGAAGAGATCCAAGTCAATGCCTATGTAAGACATTGCTATTTCCGATATATCTGGCACTCCGGGCGCATGGACTAGAATGCATGGCCGAAGGCCGAGTACACCGGGAACCTCCGCCATTTTCCTATGTTGTACCAAGCTAACCGTGCAGGACTCGCCATTAGTGTAACGGTCCCTTGAGGAACGGTGCATGGATTATCGACAGGGTCGTGGAAGTTCTCTTTCAACTCCGCACCGTGCAATGGGAAAGCTCTCGCATTCCCTTGGACACTCCAACAGGAGTTTTGTTTTGCTATTCATTTAGCCCAATCACGTTTCCATCCGAGTGCCACGTTGAGGCAGAATAGCGTACCCGGGTCAAGTATACCAACTAGTATTCTAGAACATAAAATTAAAATGCTTCTAAACCTTGGTTAGGCCAGTATTAAAATATGCGTCCTCTGTTGAGGAACTCTCATCTCATGAAAACCTAAAGAAACTAGAACAGATGAAACATAGAGCATTGTGATTAATAACAAATGAATATTTTCACTTGACTAGAGTAACACCATTAGTCAAATCAAGAAACTTAGAGACACTTCAGGACAAAAGGCTATAACATTAAGCAGCAATAATACATACACTAAGGCTCACTATGCTATAACTTACAAATACAAAGACCGTCACCTAATAAAATAGAAAGATAAAGATAAAAGATAAGGGCACATTTCCTATTCCGTTGCTAAGGTGAAGTCATACAATTGTTGTATATTCTCTACTGCTATTAGAGCATGGAGTGGGTTTCTTAAATCACCTAGGCAAACAAATGACTTAGAAGTCTAAATGTTTTTTTTTTTTGTTTTTTTTTAAGAAAAGTTAATCTTTTCCTTTTTATGGAAGGTCATCGAAAGTCAATCTTTGGCTGGGAAGGTCCAGAGCTTAAATTGCAAAAAGATCTAGCAATCTTTACATAGTTTATTCAAATTTGAAGACAGCCACGAAAGAAGTTATTTGCATATTTAAAATATAGGGAAGTGTTACAAGTAAGAGACAAAACCCTCGACCCAAGCAGACGTGAGGAAAACAAAAACAGCCAAAATATTTTTGCCTTCACTCGATGAACCCAGATGTGGTCCTGGTCAGACCTCCAAGTCACAAACGGCACCAAGAATGTCTATGTTATCACTGGTTTAGTGGCATCATCTAGTATTATTATATTCGTTATTTTATTATTATTTAACATTCTACAAAAAATATCACTCAGGCTATCTCAGATTATTCTTGTAATTTTATATTTTTCTGGCAATCTCAGATCAATCTGGTAACCTCAGATTTGTTCAATAATCTCATTTTATTCTGAAAATGTTAATTTTTTTCTAGAATCTATGATTTTCTGGTAATGACAGATTTTTTTTTCTAGCGATCTTAAAACATTCTGATCATCTCAAAACACCGATATAAGAATTCAATTAAAAGTATAAAAAAAAAGCTAAATCAAAACATAAGAAATATCACGATATAATAATCTAAATAACTTTATGATAATACCAATAAGTACTGGCTATCATGAATCACGATCTTATTGGAACCTACATTTTCAATCAAGTCATAAATAAGAAAGATAACCTTTTTTTAATTTTCTATTTGTTACACACATAATTTAGAGCTCAGGACATGATACCCTAACCTATATATTTCTTTAATTCATAAGTGACACACCAGGAGAGGATAAACTACATTCCCTTTAATTAATAATTAATTATATTTTAGGAGAAGAAACTTTTTTTCAATTTAAAGCTAACCTCATTGGAAAGGTCATTTTGGGACTAGATATTATTGATTATTAATTGACTATTAGAACGCTAAATGATGTCAAATATTTCAGAATCCACTGCAAGTTTTGACTAGTGAAAATGTAGAGTTCTACCTTGCTAGGACGTCACAAGTGGTAGCTCCATGACGGAGCATTCGTGAATATGAACATGAATTAATAAAACGCTTAACAAGAGATACCCTATACTTAATGGAAGTACATGTCAAAATGCGTATGTTTTACAATCCATTTGCTTTTATGCGGCACTCTACTCTTGCGTGAAGTAAAAATGAAAGCTGGAAATTTTGCAAGAGAAATTTAGTTCTTGAGGACAGTGCAAGAAATATTATAATTGGAAAAGTCATGATGGTAATTCTATTATTGATAACATTTTTAATGAGCGTTTTCTACATTTTGGTCTATCCATTGTCAGTGGAGGTGGGGGAGAGACAATCAAAACACTACTTAGAATGTCATGTATAGGACACGTTGGACTACGTTTTGTTAGGCTTTCAGATGACTGTCTTTACGCAAATAGGAATTACTATTGATAGAGTAAGGGGAGGGTGCCTAGAGCGCATTGTGCCATAGGTACAGTACTGTTCATTGTTACAGGTAGTGCCTAGAGCGCATTGTGCCATAGGTACGGTACTGTCCATTGTTACTGGTAGTGCCTAGAGGGCATTGTGCCATAGGTACGGTACTGTCCATTGTTACTGGTAGTGCCACTAGGACTACATTCTAACACTCATTGGGATGGTGTATGAACTTTATAGAAGTACTTGACATTTTCATGAATTAGATTTTTTTTTATATCTTAAGACTTGCACTTCAAGTTTTGATTTGAGTGTTGTGCAAGTGACCTCCATTGCAAACAAAAAAAAACAAGGAAACGACAAGTTGCAATAAGGAAATGAAACAATTTCCGTTTCTTAGGGACGATGAGAAGTAAACTCTCCTATAGAAAAGAAGAATCAGATCTTCACAAAGGGGATTGTAAAAAGATTTCCGCAGTGATTTGCAGTTAGATTGAAATTTGAACACATTATACTCTGTTAATGTCTGATCTATAATCTTAGCACTCACTGCAGCACTGGTAAAGAAAGTTACGTAACCTTGGCTAAGCACTGAAGATTTTCAAAAAAAAAAAAAAAAAGAAAGGTGTCAAATCCAAAAATAGCAAGTTGAATAGATGTATCTGGTATAGAGATGACAATAGTATCGATAAACTATTGCTAGTTTTTACGATACATTTTAAACACATTGATCTGCTCTTTGTTTACATTCTGATTTGTAAGATCTGCTTTACATTCTTCAAACATTACTGTCACATAGTAAAAGAAGACAAGGTTACAAAGACAGTATGTGTGGAAACACAAACTCAAAATCGGCCCCCGAAAAAAGGCATGTTTCAATATTTTCAGAAAGAATATCAGAATGAAATTCTATCATAGGCAAATGACAGAGAAGAATGGAGAAAGAAGGTTGACAGATCTTGTGTGGTGCCCCAAAGGTTCAGCAGACCAAGGGATAGAAGAAAGTGAAAGTGAAGTTAGATGTAAACCTGGCCTAACTGATGTCATATAATGAGTATTTAATTGATCTAATTGTTTTGTAAAGGGTCAATCTCTTATTCAAAGCCTCAACAATAGAACATTACCGTAAAAAAAAAAAATCCTTTAGTTTTGTGTTCCACAGTAATGTACATGTTCAGCAGTTCACGCGATAATTTGAAAAGGTAATTAATAATTGTTGTTCTAAATTATGTCCAACTTATTTGCATAGTAAATAGATTTTTTCTCTTTAAATGTAGTATTTAGTATGACAGAACTTACATAACTTAGCAATACAATCTAAAACCATTTGCATAAATGTGTTAAAAATATAGTAAATAGTTATCACTCGTATTAAAAATTTGCTGATTCTGTATTTATACATTACAGACCTTTAAACATTCTGTGAGTTGGCGATCCCATAGACTATATATTACATGGACTGCCAACACTAAGGTAACTAAGAATAAGTTCCATTCACCGAGGCGTCCTTGGTTGCAAGGTAAATTGACTTCCGGTAGAATTTTTTAACTATATAAAGAAACCATACCCGAAGATTTTTATCACCACTTTTACAGCAGATCATAAATGGAAACTTAATTATCATATACGATGTTACAGAGGTAAGTGTGCACAAATCAATTTGTGACTTAGATCTATGACTATAAAGCTTGTAACTGGTTTTCTTAGCCAATATAGACTAATTAGCCAAGCCTGTATTTCGTGTATTCTTGTTTACGACATTGATTGTCTGCTAATTGGTGCTGCCAGTTTGGAGTATTTGTTTTTCTTTTTTTTTCCCTCACATTGATAATTATTATTATTATTTTTACAATGTATATTTTAAATGTGATAAGCGATTTACTGAAAGAGTCAATACATTTTTGAGAGTGTCATTTATTAACTTTGTATATAGTGGGTGATATAGGCCTAAGCTAAGTCTGTGAATGAGTCATTCTAAATAAAATAACAATATATTGTCAGTCAATAAGCCTACAATCTTACATCTTTACCAACTTTTGTTTAGATCTACAAATATTTTTTTATTCAATTTGATTTTAATTTCAAGATAATGTGCATTTTTATCTATAGTAATGGAAAATCAACCATAAAAAAAAAAATAAAATCAATGATGTATGTATGACTAACTGAAAAATCTGCATAAAAATTTCGGCCTTCAAGTTTTTAGTTGTTTTTTTTTTTTAACTAACTAGAATTCCAAATAACATCAAATTCTTCTAAAAGCTATGAAAAGATCTGATATTGTTTCGAATATTTCTTCTCCCAATAAAATTTTAGAATCATTAAGCTCTACTTCATTAGAAAGTGATTGTACACATAAACATGTAGACTTTCACCCAGATTTAGTGAACTATGGCTATAAACTTTATCTACAAATACGACCGTACACACAACACACTACTATATATATATATATATATATATATATATATATATATATATATATATATATATATATATATATATATGTAATAGAACACTATTTATGTAAATAGTTAAGTTAGTAAAATAATTATTTGTTTTTATAAAAATCTGGCTATTCCTATAGTACTATTAACAAAATTATGACTAAAAATATTATGAACGTCGAGTTGCTAGAT